>NW_011494762.1:2593077-2606502 GCF_000754665.1 Bison bison bison
AGTGAAAAAGGAGAGTAAAAAAGTTGGCTTAAAACTCAACATTCAGAAAACTAAGATCATGGCATGTGGTCCCATCACTTCATGGGAAATAGATGGGGAAACAGTGGAAACAGTGGCTGACTTTATTTTTTGGGGCTCCAAAATCACTGCAGATGGTGATTGCAGCCATGAAATTAAATGACGCTTACTCCTTGGAAGGAAAGTTATGACCAACCTAGACAGCATATTCAAAAGCAGAGACATTACTTTGTCAACAAAGGTCCGTCTAGTGAAGAATATGGTTTTTCCAGTAGTCATGTATGGATGTGAGAGTTGGACTATAAAGAAAGCTGAGCGCCCAAGAATTGATGCTTTTGAACCGTGGTGTTGGAGAAGACTCTTGAGAGTCCCTTGGACTGCAAGGAGATCCAACCAGTCCATGCTAAAGGAGATCAGTCCTTCAGTGTTCATTGGAAGGACTGATGTTGAAGCTGAAACTCCAATACTTTGGCCACCTGATGTGAAGAGCTGACTCATTTGAAAAGACCCTGATGCTGGGAAAGACTGACGGCAGGAGGAGAAGGGGATGACAGAGGATGAGATGGTTGGATGGCATCACTGACTCAATGGACATGGGCTTGGGTGGACTCCAGGAGTTGGTGATGGACAGGGAGGCCTGGCATGCTGCGGTTCATGGGGTCGCAAAGAGTCGGACATGACTGAGCAACCAAACTGAACTGAATGACATTCTTCCTTAACACAAACATTTCCCAGTAGTTATATATAGTTCTGATCACATTTTATCCATAAATAAGTGTTTAAAAGTCCAAGGGTCAACACATCAAGATCGGAATGTCCAGTGGTTCAAAACGGCAGGATCAAAACAGCCTGCACACAGCTCACAGCATTCTGACTCAATTGCAACTGTTCCAAGTTGAGAAATACCAAATATTTTATGTCTCCCAAGTCTCTTTATAACTTACCATTTCACCTCAACAGGTTGGTACAGATACGGCATGCTTCTGAAACGCTGGCTCAGCTACAAGATGCTGTGATTCGGTTGTGCCAACTTATCATGGAAACTCTAAATTAGAGACACTGTAGTATTGGAGAAGGAAACGGCAACCCACTCCAGTGTTGTTCTTGCCTGGAGAATCCCAGGGACAGGGGAGCCTGGTGGGCTGCCATCTCTGGGGTCGCACAGAGTCAGACACGACTGAAGCGACTTAGCAGCAGCAGCAGCAGCAGCAGTGAGGAGGCTTATAAAATCTCTTGCCATCACTCGGGTTTGAGAAGCTGCAGTTAAGCCAGGATGGCCTGGGGAAGTCAGAGCATAAGACCTGGACCCAGCTCTATTTGCTGCTCCTGGAACCGGTATATGAGATTGTGGGGGTGGAAAAAAACACTAGATCCGTGGTCAACCTTGTCGAGGCTTTAGGGTAGCAGGCACCAGTGACTTTTCACTCTATTGCCCTTTCCCTTTGACTCGCTGGCTGGCCAAGCAATGCATGAGCAAATTAAGAGAGTGAAAGAATGAAGTGGACTTGTGTCTCAGTGAACTCCGGGAGTTGGTGATGAACAGGGAGGCCTGGCGTGCTGCGATTCATGGGGTCGCAAAGAGTCGGACACGAATGAGCGACTGATCTGATCTGATCTGTGATCTTGTAGCTCATTCAAAACTAAAAAAAAGTCTACCCTCCATAATCAATGTTCTATTTACTCAACTGTCCCAAAGAAATTGCTTCCCTACCACCTAGGTGAGTCTCACTCAGCCCTCAAGTTCCAGCTGTCATCCTGGAAGCCCTCTGTCCACAGTTCCAGTCACTTTGCTCATTCTGAACTCCTCTTGGAGGCATCTTATCACTTAGTCCCTTGCACCATTGCTTAAGCCTTGTGTTCCCACTCCCCTGAAGGCGCCCTGGGAGGACAGTACAGTGGTGCCCAAGAACTTGGCAACGGGGAAATACAACTAACCACCAAGAATCCATTGATGGAATGGCCACAGACACCACAATACCTCCCCAGGGCTGAAAAGCATGCATATATATCAGACCAGAGACATGAAACGATGCATCTTCTAGAGGTGGTAGAAGAGTTAGGACATGGGTTTGGGGACAGACAGAGGTGGTCAGCCTTAGAAGCCCAGAATAAGGCAGTCCACAAAGGAAACGGTTAGCCATACTATCCACACCAAGCCTTCACACAGGGCATAATGTGCCCAATCACTCCTAGAGACCAGTAAGCATCACAACATTGTCCAGCAGAGCCTTTCCCAGACTGATGTGAGAGTCTACTTGGTTAGGGAAATATAAACTTTTTGTGGAGATTGTCATTCGATTGGGCTCCTGCTTACCTTTTCTGCATCACTGTCTGCCTCTCCTCACAGAAATCAAACTGAAATGCTGCTATATTCTCCCTTTTCTTCAAAACTCCCTCCACCCAGCTTCCTCTGCACTGTCTGGCTGAGTCAGCCTTTAGCTCTCTGCTAAGACCTTGCTTCCTCCAGGAAGCCCTCCCTGATCCCCAGGCCTAGGTCAGGGCTCATCCTCATGTGTTCACACAGGACCTTGTGGTTAATCAGATATATCTCCCTTTGTTGAAATCATCCCAAAATCTGCTCCTTTGTACTCTTTCATAGATCACCAGTGTTATTTCCAACACACAATTGGTACTCAATCTGTTTACTGAATGAATACATTAATTGGCAAATATATTGATCAAACTAATAAACCATCAAATCATTTAAATTCTTGTTCTAATCTCATGCTCATTAAGTGACCTTAACAGGATTCTCCAATTTGCTTTACAGTTACATTTCTAGTATTGAAAAAAAATTACCATTCTGATTTTATACATCAGTCTCTCATGAGTTTTGCCAATGTGAATTGGCCCCTGAGAACAACTCTGAGACACTGATTTGATTTGGGGGCTTATTGAGAATTCCTTGGTGATCCAGTGGTTAGGACTCAGCAGTTTCACTGCTGTGGCCCAGGTTCAGTCCCAGATTGGGGAACTAAGATCTTGCAAGCAGCATGGTGCTGCCAAAAAACAAAAGGGGGGATGGGGGCGCTTATCAGTGAGAGCAGATTCTGGGTGTGCCAAGGCCCCCAAGGAAAGGCCAGCCTGTTTTTCCCAAGAAGTAACCCCTTGTGTCATAGTAAACTATGCTCATTTTCCATTTTGAGTTTTTGTACCTAGTATAGCACAATAAATAGCAGATCTCAAGAAATGCTTGTCACAGGAATAGAAAAAGCATAAAAATATTATGTATGTTCAAGAAATTCACACAGAGACATTGTCCTTTCGGACGCTGATAGAATCTCATGATATAGCTTTTCTTTCCAGAGGCCCAAAGGGTGGTGTTGTATTTTTGTTTTGTTTTGCCTGTGCTTCGAGCCTTGTAAGATCTCAGTTCCCCAACCGGGGACTGAACCCCAGGCCAGGGCCATGAAAGTGCCAGATCCTAACCACTAGACCAGCAGGGAACTCCTCCCAAAGCTCTTCTTTTTTTTTTTAATGACTATTAGTTGTTCCCGATCCCGGTGCTCCTTCTAAAAGTACGTAAAGTTTTCCTGAAAGTCTGACCTGGCAGTTTTCCTTTCTCGTGGCCATGGGCACCAGGTGCACTCCTGATGCCTAATGGTGCCTGTTCTGGCTGAGACAGGGGATGGCTTAGCCTTGATGCAGGGACAATTCAAGATTTGTCAGCTGGTTGTGGCTGATTATCAAGATGTCCAAACTGGCTCCTTTGCTGTGTGTAAGCAATTTAATTTTGTGCCTAATTTTAATCTGCAGTGTACTGTATGTCTACATCTGCTGTGTTAAAGGATTCATTAGCATTTAAAGGGGGAGCTGATGGTATTGATCACTCTTATTAAAACCAAAAACAATCACGCAGCAGTAACTGATGAGCATTCTCTTCGACCGCTGAAGTCACAGCCAAAGTTTATGTACTCGAAACTCTGGCAGAAACAGAAAATGTGATAATAAAGCAGAGAAATCAAAGTGGCATCTGTTATACACATTTATGATTTGCCACTACCCCCAGCCACTCCAGCTTTTCAGATTATGAGCTTCTTGAAGATAGGAAACTTCATTTTTTCCTGAATTTCTACCACCTGGCACAGTGTCTGGCAGAGAGTAAGTTCTTGATAAATTTTCTGATAAGTGAATAAGTTAAGGAATAAAGATGAGATGTATATAACCAGTGTATGTTATACAAATACTCTATAAGAACAACTGTAATTTTCTTACAGATGTTCCAATAGTTGTGTATTGCTATTTAACAAATTGGGCTTCCCTGGTAGCTCAACTGGTTAAAGAATCTGCCTGCAATGAGGGACACCTGGGTTTGACCCCTGGGTCAGGAAGATCCCCTGGAGGAGGGCATGGGCAACCCACTCCAGTACCCTTGCCTGGAGAATTCCAAGGACTGAGAAGCCTGGCGTGCTGCAGTCCATGGAGTCACAAAGAGTCAGATGCAACTAAGCACAGCACATAAAATAAATCACCCCAAAACTTACTGGCTAAAAATAAGAATAAACATGTTATCTCACATAATTCCTGTAGTTCAGAAATTTAGGAATAGCTTAGCTGACTGGTTCTGGCATGGGTTTCTGATGAAGTGTCCGTCAAGATGTTCACAGGAGCTGCATTTATCTGAAGGCTTGACTGTGGCTGGAGGTTCTGCTTCCAAGACAGTTCTCCCATATGGAGCTGGTTGTTGGCATGGGACCTCAGTTGCTCCTCATGTAGACCTCTCTATATGCTTAGGTATCTTTATGACATGATGCTTGGATTCCCCCACAGAGAGAGATCCAAGACACTATGGCGAAAGCCATAGTGTCTTTTCTGAAGTCACATCCAAGACTTCCCTGGTGGTCCGGTGGCTAAGACTCCACACTCCCAATGCAACGGGTCCACATTCAATCCCTAGTCAGGGAGCTAGATCCTGCATGCCACAACTAAGACCCTGCACAGCCAAATAAGGAAATAAATATTAAAAAATAAAAATGAAAAAGAAGTCTGGCACATCCCATAACATCCTGTTGTTTACACAGGTAAGCCCTATTCCATACGGGAGGGATGACTCAAGGGTGCGAACGCCAGAAGGTGAGATCACAGGGCTGCCTTGTAGGCTGGCTACCTCAGACATCACTAAAATCTCTGTACCCCCCTATTGTAAATAGATGTCTCTTCTCAGCTTTGCCTTTTCTGCCTGCTTTATATTTTCTCACAATCTAAAATTTGAACCTGAGTAGACTTCAATGGAGTGTTACAGCCAGAAGGCATCTTGAAGACCATCTCCCGAAGTTCATGTCCTCACTTCACAGATGAAACACCCAAAGCTTGGAACTGAAGTGCCTGCTCTGTCACTTAGCCAGTTATAGGCAGGGCAGCACAGAGAGGCCCAGCCGAGGCTATTCCCTACCCTGTTCTCATGGAAGCCGTGCTTTGTGAAATGGTTCATCACGTGTGAAATTGGTGTTTGTAAGGTCCACCGGCTGTAAAGTTAACACATTTTATTTTGGTGTAGTTGAACCTCTTTGGCCTCTGTAGAGACAGGGAGAGTCATTGTGGTTTAGTAGGGGTGACTAAACGGTTCTAAAAACAAAACATTCAGGCAATTACATTTTCTCTTTCTTTCATCAGTCCTCTGTTGATTTCCTCTCGATTTTGTGGTGGTTTGGAGAGAGTATTTGTTTTATGGAATAAGTATGTCTAATAAGGTTGCAGAGTACATTTGAATGCTTAGTTCGGTCAGGCAAATGTTTGCTGGGGTCCTTGTGTGTTAGGCACTGGCCCTGCGTTCTCACTCATTTTCAATGGCAATTCAGAAATAAGTCTCAAAGGCAGGGGCATTATTTCCCTATTGACTAAATTTAAAACTTGGAAAGAAGAGCTAGAGACATAAAGTAGAAAAAGAGAAAAATTCTTTTGTTAGACAGGAATAATTCTTTTCCCTCTCCTTGGTCAGTTCTTTTGGCTCCTACTGCATACCACACTTTCCTCTGACTGTATGCATTTCATCCCTGCCTGGGGAACCCATGACTCTGAACTTGAATTTCTCAGGACTCAGCCTACCCATTATTTATCTTTGTTTAAAAAGACTCTAAAAATTACTAGTTCCTCCACTTGATGTAACACACTCAACAATGACCATTCCTTAAATTCGAGCCATTATTGTAAATCACTGTCTTACTTTATCAAAGAATCAAAATGAGCTTACTGAAAATGAGAGAGCCAATGCTAGATGGTCAATTTTCAGAAATCCCCTACTTCTTACCCACACAGATGAAGTTCCAAGGAGACTCAAAGGATAACAACACCACCTGCTTGTTTTGCTGAGTTTTAACTATAAGGAAACAGTCCATGCTAGCTGATTCAAACACAAATTTGTTGTAATGTAATATAAAATACGTCACAGAAGAAGTAATTTTGATTAGAGTTAATTATGGACAGATCATGATGTACCAAGCCCAGTTGTAAGCCCTTCCCACTTCCTATGAGGTTGATTCTGTTATTATGTCCATTTTACAGTTGAGAAAACTGGGACATAGAAGTTAGTTATTTGATCAAGGTAATTGAAGAAGTGGCACTGTGACGGAGTAGGACCCCACAAAGACTGGTGCTGAAGGGGCAGGGGCTCTAAGGGCCTGGGTGGGCTTGCTGGGTCCTTGCCTCACACTCCACCATCAGCCGCCCCCATACAATTGCTGCTGCCCTAGTCACCAGCATCTGATGTCTGATGTTCTTCCACATTTCAGACTGGACTCCCAGCCGTCATGCTGCTTCCTGAACTTTCGCTGCAAATCCTACCTGGAATTGTTACTTATTTATTTATCTTTATTTTGGAGGGCGGGGGTCTGTCCTTGGTCTTCTTTGTGGTGCACGAGCTTTCTCTATTTGTGGCATGTGAAGAGCTTCTCTAATTGTGGCACACGGGTTTAGCTGTCCCTCGGCAGGTGAGATTTAGTTCCCAGACCAGGGATAGAACCCACATCCCCGGCATTGGATGGTGAAGTCTTAACCACTGGACCACCAGGGAAGTCCCCCTACCTGTAACTGTTAAGTAAGTGTGTGTGCTCAGTCATGTCCAACTCTTGTGACCCCCATGGACTGCAGCCCACCAAGCTGCTCTGTCCATTGAATTTTCCAGGCAAGAAGACTGGAGCAGGTTACCATTTCCTCCTCCAAAGGATCTTTCCAACCCTAAATCCTTCTCTATTCCTTGTCTCAAAGTCCCAAAAGACAGACAATTGACTTGGCCCAGCTCATATTTTTGAGACAGACTGGAGAAGGCCCAGGTGGCTCAGCTGACCCGAGGTTGGACAGGCACCCTCCCACCACCTGGGAAGAGAGAAATATGAGGATGGCAAGTAAGAGAAAGCACAGCCATCTAGGCTGCAAGGCCATGTAGCTGCCATCACATGTCTCAGAACAAGGATAGGCACACTCTTCCAGCACATTTTTATCCTCTAATGTCCAGTCTACACTGTTTGCTAGAAGGGCATAGTCAAACAAATTGGCTGGATTTAATACATTTTTTAAATGTGTCATTTATAAGAACTGTACCAAGAAAATTATACAAATAAAAATGTCTGCTCTTTTAAAAGATTGGCTAGTGAGTAGGAAACCTACACTACTCCAGTGTTTCTCCTTGTTCTCACATTACCACCACATTCATAACACTTCTGACATGACACGGGTGGGCTGTTCCCCCTCCACCAAGCAATCCTGCCACACCAGCCGGGGTGCCCTACAATTTAACTCAGTCCAACACTCTCTACCTGATACTGTCGTATCAGACCCCAAGTGAAGGGTTCAGTCTCACAAGACTGCTACACACCCCTCAACTTTGAATGGCAATTTCAAGTCCAGGTTATCACCTGTGCTTCTGACCAATGGGCTGTGTATCAGAGGTTCCCATGACCCTCTCCCAGGCCTTGATTCATTTGCTAGAGTGGCTCACAGAACTCAGGAAAACAGTCTACTCATTGTGTACCGGCTAATTACAAAAAGATATGATACGTGACACAGATGAACATCCAGGTGGGAGAGATGTTTGTGGGATGTGGGAAGGGGCTCTGAGCTTCCATGCCTTTTCTAGGAGTGCCACTCTCCCAGTACCTCCACGTGTTCACCAACCCAGAAGTTCTCCAAATTCCATACTATCATCAGGATTTTTATGGAGACTGCATCACACAGACATGATCAATTATTATATTAACTCCTTTTCCAGCCCCTCTCCCCTCTGGAGAACCTGTGGTGAGGCTGAAAATACCAAATCTTCTAATCTTGACTTTGTCTTTCTGCTCTTCCATTTGGCTCACAGTCTTGGATTTTATGGTAATGGGGTTATCCAGGCTCAGTTCAGTTCACTTCCGTTCAGTCATGTCCGACTCTTTGCGACCCCATGGACCTGTCAGCACACCAGACTTCCCAGTCCATCACCAACTCCCAGAGCTTGCTCAAACTCATGTCCATCGAGTCGGTGATACCATCAAACCATCTCATCCTCTGTCATCCCCTTCTTCTCCTGCCTTCAATCTTTCTCAGCATCTGGGTCTTTTCCAATGAGTCAGTTCTTTGCATTAGGTGGCCAAAGTATTGGAGCTTCAGCATCAGTCCTTCCAATGAATATTCAGGACTGATTTCCTTTAGGATTGACTGGTTTGATCTCCTTGCAGTCCAAGGGACTCTCAAGAGTCTTCTCCAACACCACAGTTCAAAAGCATCAATTCTTCAACGCTAATCTTTCTTTATGGTCCAACTCTTCACATCTGTACATGACTACTGGAAAAACCATAGCTTTGACTAGACGGACCTTTGTTGGCAAAGTAATGTTTTTGCTTCCTAATAGGCTGTCTAGGCCCGTCATAGCCTTTCTTCCAAGGAGCAAGTGTCCTCCTTTGTAAGAGAACTCATGCAGTTGGCTACAATTAATATCTTTCCTGGCTAAGGCAGGCAGTTTCAGTCAGCGGTTCCCCTATCAGTTTGGTTTTCCAGTGGTTTGAGCAGAGGAGGAGAATGACAGAATTTGTGTAGCTGAGGGCACTGCACTTGTGAGGGAGACAGAAGCTTCACTTGAATAAAACATCATTCTTGGGAATTCACTGGTGGTCCAGTGGTTAGGACTTCATGCTTTCACTGCCAAGGGCACAGGTTTGATGCCCAGTTGGGGAACTAACATCCCATAAGCCACGTGGCCAAAAGCAAAAACCATTATTCTTCATATCTAACTAAATGTTCCCAAGTTTGATTTTGTTTATTTATTTTTATAGGATGTCATGTTTTTTTGTTGTTTACTGGCTGCTCTGTGTGGCTTGCAGGATGTTACTTTCCCAACCAGGAATCAAACCTGTGTCCTTGGCAGTGAAAGTGCAGCATCCCAACTACTGGACTACCAGGGAATTCACCACAATGTCGTTTTTTTTTTAAGTTTTTATTTTATATTGGAGTATAGTTGATTTACAATGTTGTATTAGTTTCAGGCGTACAGCAAAGTGACTCGGTTATACACATCTGTATATCTGCTCTTTTTTAGGTTCTTTTCCCACATAGGTCATTACAGATTATTGAGTAGAGTTCCCTGTGCTCCACAGTAGGGCCTTAGTAGTTGTCTATTTCATATATAGTAGTGTGTATGTGTTAATTGCAACCTCCTAATTTATCCTTTCCACTGACCTTTCGCCTTTGGTAACCCTAAGATTGTTTCCTAAGTCTGTGGATCTTGATTGTATTTACATTTAGTTTGTAAATTTGTTTGGGCTGTACAGTTAGTTGAATCACAACTATGAGGTAAGGAGTTTGTTTTTGGTAGTGTTTATTTTTAAGTAACATTATAACCTAAATCGAAGAAGGCAATGGCACCCCACTCCAGTACTCTTGCCTGGAAAATCCCATGGATGGAGGAGCCTGGTAGGCTGCAGTCCGTGAGGTCGCTAAGAGTCGGACACGACTGAGCGACTTCACTTTGACTTTTCACTTTCATGCACTGGAGAAGGAAATGGCAACCCACTCCAGTACTCTTGCCTGGAGAATCCCAGGGACGGGGGAGCCTGGTGGGCTGCTGTAAATAATTTAGTAATACTGGAAGAATTTAATAATTCTTTTTGTTTAAAAGGATACCATACATTACTCATGTTTAAGGAAAACTGACTTAGATCAACCTAATTTTCAGATGGTAGGTACAAGGTCCTGAAATATAAAGAAACCTGTGAGCTACTTAAGACAGGAAGTAACTTATTCATCCCAAGTGCACAGAACTTAGATCCCTAGTTACTTGTAACTGAATTTTAAACAAAAGGAAAAAAAAAAAAAAGACTACAGCAAGATGGTGACTGAGCCAGGACAAGCTTTTTACACTTGTCTTCTTTCCCATTCCCCATCCTCGGAGGCTTTTTAGTTCCTTGCTTACCTGGATCACCTAACTGTGACATTCTTTTTTTAACTGAAATATATTTGATACTTAACACTGTAAATATAAGATGTCTAACATGTTGATTTGATAAATTTACATATTATGATTGCCATTGTGATAATAATTAGTACCTTTATCATGCTACATAATTATCATTTCTCTTTAGTAGTTGAAATAATTGAGATCCAGTTTCTTAGTAAGCTAGAACAGAGTAGAATATTGTTGTCTATATTCACGGTACTGTGCATTAGATCTGTAAGACTTATTTACTACTTGTTACAAGTTTATACTCTTAAACAACATCTCTCCTTTCTTCCCACCCCTCAGCCCATGATAACTACTATTTTATTTTTTGTTTTTACAAATTTGGCTCCTCAGAATCCACATATAAGGGATATACAACATTTGTCTTTCTCCGTCTGACTTAACCTCACTTAGCATGATGTCCTTAAGGTCCATCCAAGGTCATTGCAAATGGCAGCATTTCCTCCTTCCTCATCTGAATAATATTCCATTGTCTCTGTGTGTGTATGTCTATACACATATATATACCACATCATCTTTATCCTTTCATCTGTTGATGGACACTTGGGTTTTTTCCATAGCTGTGAAACGGGGTGTCATTTCTAGTCTTTTATGTCTCAGCACAGAAAAGAATTCACCAAGAGGCAAAGTGATACATGCTGCTGCTGCTGCTAAGTCACTTCAGTCATGTTCGACTCTGTGCGACCCCATAGACGGCAGCCCACCAGGCTTCCCCGTCCCTGGGATTCTCTAGGCAAGAATACTGGAGTGGGTTGTCATAAAGAAATGATTTATTAGAATAGGATGCTTGTGAGGCTTACAAGTCAGTGGGTGAGGGCTATGTTGCACCCTGAGAACTTACTGGGCTACAGACTTAGCATCACAGGAAAAGTGAGGAGAGGGAGAAGAACATCGTTAGCTTTCTTAACTAGATGTTGTGCTTCCATCATCAGTTTCTCCTCCAGACTGAGCAGGGGAGTTTTCTTGTCCCTACATGGTCAAGTTATGTCCACAGATTATTGTTTTTTCATGTGTGCAGAGAGCATGTCCTAGGGATCATTAACTTGCTGACCTCACTGTGCAGGACGTGGGTCTCATTCCACCATTGTTTCATTGTTTGGGGACATGTGTCATGCTTCTGTTGCATGGTTTTGTTGCTAAGCAAGCCTGCTTGGTTTTGTAATTAGGTAAACCTGCTCTTTAAAGTAATCATTAACTTACAGGGGTCTCCCATATTTTTTCTACCTACAATCCCCTAGTGGGATTAACTATTTAATCACCTGCTTTGTCCCTTTACTCTGTCCCCAGCCATGTTATGAGAATAGTGCTGTGATAAACATGGGAGTGAGTATATCTCTTCAATAGCCTTTCCATTTCTTTTGGGTATATACTTAATAGATTATATAGGTTATATGCTAGATTACATGGTGGGGCTATTACTAATGTTTTGAGAAACCTCCATATTGTTTTCCATAGTTTTCCAACTTCTTTTTCCTGTCTTTTTTCTCTCTCACATTCTCAGTAGTAGCAATAATTATAACCACAACTTAACTATAGCTCGCTATGTGCAGTGCTTAATAAACATTATCTTGTTCCATGTTTGATTAGACTCCTCAAATCTTGAATTGTCTTTAGTTTTGTTTCATTTACCATTTTGTTTTTCCATGTCTTTTTCTTGTATAAGTTTCTTTAGCTGGGCAGCTTTTCAGGATGAAAGTCTGCTGAGCGTTCCTGAAGGGTGACTGCTTTCAACCTCAGTCAGGCTACGGCACCTAGTAAGGGAATCATGAATTAATGACACTTATCCAGTAATTTTCTTGAGAGCTTTTTGTTGTCCTTAAAGAGGCACAGTTCATCTGGCTTGAGATATGATTTGGTGATATGGTTCCCAATAAAAGACAGCTTCCGTGCTGGTGGAAACCTTTGTATTTTAGAGTATTCTTCCGTGAGCTGCCTTCCTTAGATTCTTTGAAAGAAAACACCCTTTCTCTTCTTCTCAATGCATCATTTTTACATAGACAAGTTTCTCAAACACAGGCAGGAAAATTATCTAATGTAACAATGACTTTACTTTACGCAATGCTTCACAGCCAAACCACAAATACCCGTCCCAGAGCTGCTGAAACCACTGTGCTAAACGCCCTTATCTCTGTCACACAAAGATGAAAAGATTTCCCTAGAAATCCAGAAATATCTAGAGTGCTATCCAAATTAGAATGCAGAATAGCTTAAGTTTAGTCTTCACTTCAGATCACTGTGGTTCCTCCCATTCACAACACTGTCATTGTAAGACTGATTGCCATCATAACTGCAGAACACGCTGTAGGAGATGAAAAAACTTCCCTCGACCCTTGTAGGGTCGCTGGCTGGGTCTGAAAATTAAACCAATAAATACAAATTAACAGGAGAAAAGCAGTTTATAATAATGGAAAATCACTCACCTAGAGCCAGATATCCTGGAATGTGAAGTTAAGTGGGCCTTAGAAACCATCACTACGAACAAAGCTAGTGGAGGTGATGGAATTCCAGTTGAGATATTTCAAATCCTGAAAGATGATGCTGTGAAAGTGCTGCACTCAATATGCCAGCAAGTTTGGAAAACTCAGCAGTGGCCACAGGACTGGAAAAGGTCAGTTTTCATTCCAATCCCAAAGAAAGGCAATGCCAAAGAATGCTCAAACTACCACACAATTGCACTCATCTCACACGCTAGTAAAGCAATGCTCAAAATTCTCCAAGCCAGGTTTCAGCAATATGTAAACCATGAACTTCCAGATGCTCAAGCTGGTTTTAGAAAAGGCAGAGGAACCGGAGACCAAATTGCCAACATCTGCTGGATCATCGAAAAAGCAAGAGTGTTCCAGAAAAACATCTATTTCTGCTTTATTGACTATGCCAAAGCCTTTGACTGTGTGGATCACAATAAATTGTGGAAAATTCTGAAAGAGATGGGAATACCAGACCACCTGACCTGCCTCTTGAGAAATTTGTATGCAGGT
>NW_011494762.1:2606603-2625092 GCF_000754665.1 Bison bison bison
GAACTCAAAAGCCTCTTGATGAAGGTGAAAGAGGAGAGTGAAAAAGTTGGCTTAAAACTCAACATTTAGAAAACGAAGATCATGGCATCTGGTCCCATCACTTCATGGGAAATAGATGGGGAAACAGTGGAAACAGTGTCAGACTTTATTTTCTTGGGCTCCAAAATCACTGCAGATGGTGACTGCAGCCATGAAATTAAAAGACACTTACTCCTTGGAAGAAAAGTTATGACCAACCTAGATAGCATATTCAAAAGCAGAGACATTACTTCGCCAACAAAGGTCCGTCTAGTCAGGGCTATGGTTTTTCCTGTGGTCATGTATGGATGTGAGAGTTGGACTGTGAAGAAAGCTGAGCACTGAAGAATTGATGCTTTTGAACTGTGGTGTTGGAGAAGACTCTTGAGAGTCCCTTGGACTGCAAGGAGATCCAACCAGTCCATTCTGAAGGAGATCAGCCCTGGGATTTCTTTGGAAGGACTGATGCTAAAGCTGAAACTCCAGAACTTTGGCCACCTCATGCGAAGAGTTGACTCATTGGAAAAGACTCTGATGCAGGGAGGGATTGGGGGCAGAAGGAGAAGGGGACGACAAAGGATGAGATGGCTGGATGGCATCACTGACTCGATGGATGTGAGTCTGAGTGAACTCCGGGAGTTGGTGATGGACAGGGAGGCCTGGTGTGCTGTGATTCATGGGGTCGTAAAGAGTCGGACACGACTGAGTGACTGAACTGAACTGAACTGAACTGGAGAGAATTTCTCAGAAGAGAGCTGTTTCTCCCACATCCACCTGTTGATCATGCATATAACAACATGGGATGGAGATCTCAAAATTTGTTAACAAGTTATTTTACTAAAAAAAAAAAAAAGTCTACGCATATCCCCAAAATATATTTGTTCTGTAGCTCCCTAGCACTGATGTTACATCAAGACTGAAGAGTGACTTTACACTGATTCTAGTGAAAAAACAAATGATTAAGAACACAAAACATAAAAAATAAAGCAATGATTATCAGTACACTCTCTTTTCCAAATCATCATTCCTGAGTTTGCTAATTGCAACATCTGAAAACCAAAACTGGTAACCAAAACCATTACCATGAACAGAATAGATTCCATCACTTTTTGCACTTCCAGGATTTGACGTTTAACATTTGGGCAAACTTGTAAATTTGCCACAGTCAAGCTGGACTGAGGTTAAGGAGGAGCCCAATTTAGCTAGGGGTTTGCCTGGGTTCAATCCCTGGGTTGGGAAGATCCCTGGAGAAGGGAATGGCTACCCACTCCAGTATTCTTGCCTGGAGAATTCCATGAATAGAGGAGACTGGCAAGCTACAGTCCATGGGGTCACAAAGAGTCAGACACTGAAACCATTTACCTCAGATTGGGACTTGAACCCACATGGCTGGGATTTGAACCCAGCCTAAACCCTGCTTGGGACTTGAAGCCACATGGCTGGCACTTGAACCCAGCCAAAACCCCACTTGGGACTTGAACCCATGTAGCTGGGACTCAAACCTAGTCAAAACTCTGCATGGGACTCGAACCCACATGGCTGGGACTAGAATCCAGCCAAAACCTACCGAACCTGGTTTCAAGACCTAATGAAGCTCAGGTCTTGATGTCTCATCACAGAATTCAGTGAGAGACAAAGTGATAGGTAACTTGTGGATTTATTCGGATTCAGAGAGAGGCACATTCCACACACAGAGTATGGGCCACCGCAGAGGGTGAGTGCATCGAGAAATGTGGTGTGGTTAGCGTTTATGGGCTGAGTAGTTTCATCTGCTAATGAGTGGGAAGATTATTCCATCTATTTTGGAGAAGGGGGTGGAGATTTCCAGGAACTGGGCCACTCCTTGGTCTTTTGACAGCCTTGGAACTGTCATGGCGCCTCTGGGTGTGTCATTTCACTTGCTGATTGAGGATCAAGGTCTAGTCTTGTCTGCCATCTTGGTCCCATTTGATTCTAATCCGTTTATGTTGTGTCCTTGGGCTATGTCATTCTTTCAAAAGTTATGCACTGACCCTTTCCCTCCTGTTACAACACGACTGAGACTTTCACATTCACATTTATTCACCTTAGCTCAGCTGGTTGTTGGATCACCACTGAAAGTACTGGCTCATTTAGGAAAGTACATTGAACTGCAGACTGAAACCAAACAAAATGAAGATCCCTGATTTCATCTGGAATATTTTTTCTTCTCCTTCCTGAAGGGTTGGTCAATGTGCCACCCTAAAATATGTCTCTTTGGTATAAGAATTATTTTGAGGGGATTCTTTTTAAGAAACTGCAAGTTCAAAAGAGGCTCTGAAAACAGCAGCAGTTACCCTTTGGTAAAGGAAATCTACATTTATAAAGAAGTTTACCTTAGAAAGGGGCCTGTACTGGAAACACATAACTGTTTCACTGGAGGAACTCATCTGCACTGGCCGGCAACCTTAGTTTACCAAACACTCCTCTTCTCACTACCTCTGAATGGCATCCCCCTCTGAAGTCCCAGCCCCCAGCTCTGTCCTTAGATTGGGGTGGTACTTAAGTCTCAACTGTCTGGCTGCCTTTTTTTTTTTTAATCACACTGCAAGGAATGTGCGATCTTAGTTCTCCCATCAGGGGTTGAACCCGCACACACTGCCTTGGAAGTGCACGAAAGTTAAAATGTAGCCATTCAGTCCGACTCTTTGTAACCCCATGGACTGTAGCCCACCAAGCTCCTCTGTCCATGGAATTCTCCAGACAAGAATACTGCAGTGGGTTGCCATGTCCTTCTCCAGGGGACCTTTCCAACGCAGGGATCGAACCCTGCTCTCCCACACTGCCGGCAAGTTCTTTATCATCTAAGCTACCAGGGAACCGCCAAGGAAGTCCATGTCTGGCTCCCTTTTGAGTCTCAAATCTTAGGCTCCAGTATGCTGCTGCAGCTGCTCAGTTGCTTCAGTCGTGCCCAACTCTTTGCAACCCTATGGACTATGCCTGCCAGGTTCTTCTGTCCATGGGATTCTCCAGACAAGAAGGCTGGAGTGGATTGCCATGCCCTCCTCCAGGGCATCTTCCTGACTCAGGAATTGAATCCACATCTCAATGTCTCCTGCATTGGCTTCCTGCTAGGTTCTTTACCACTAGTGCCACCTGGGAAAGGCCAGGCTCCAGTATGAATGTATGTAATTAAAATTGTTTTATTTTTCTCCTGTTAACCTGTCCTTATTAAGAGGGTGAGGGGTCTTAGCCAAGAACTTGGAAAAATAGAGGTAAATTTATTTTATCTCCTCTACATTACTTCAGAAAGCAGAATGCTTAGGCCTTATTTCACTAAGATTACTCCACAATAAGAGTAAGATTTTAAAGGATAAAAGAGCCTGTATATAAGGTGCTCAGTTCATAGATGGCTCCTGTCATGGGCTCAATAGATTATAACTATTATCATTGTTGTTATTAGTATTGTATTATATCTTAATACTCAAATTAAAAAGGCCAGGTCTGAGAAAGAAGCACTAAAAGTAATAATATATTCCAGCTACTTCCCAGGTAAGTGCTTACATCCTTGGTTTACTCTTTTTTTTTTTTTTTTAGCCTCCAGTATCTTTTATTTTTCCTAGAACCTGTATACAATTAACTCTAGCAGGGCAGTACTCAATACTATTAAGTCTCACATTTTAGATTAACTACTTATTATAAATGTGAATGCACATCCTCATAACTGGCAAACTAAATGACATATTTATTCATTTATGTAACCGTACAAAATTTTATATGCAACAGGAGCTTCTATACTATAGAATCTGACCTTACAAACTAGCTTACATATAAAACATAGTTACTCTTTGTTCATCTGTCCTAATCTAGAAAAGTGTTGCACCAATGCTTAAGATGGTTTATTCTTTTTGTTAATTGTCTTTGTTTAAACCACTCTCCCTAGCCTTTTTCTGTGTTTCATTTTTACACTGCTTTAAGGAGACTGGGTTAATAGTGGAGCAATTTTTCAATTCCTTAAAATTTTATAATCTAGTCAGCTTCCCCCTCAAAATAAATATACTTACTGCCTCCAGGCCTTGGTTATTTTAAAAGGACTATATAGCTGTGATTGGGTTGCACAAGTTTTCATGTTTATAGATACTATATACCACGATGTCTTAGTACTGATAAATGGAATATTGCCTGCCATAACAGGAAACAAAGGATGTCTCCATTTTTCAGAGGTTGCAGCTACAGTCAATGGTGAACTGGTGAGTCCTGAGGGGACTCAGGAAGGAAAGAATACCTGCCAGCTAACAGCTAACAGCTATCATCCAGTCCCATCACTTGATGGCAAATAGATGGGGAAACAATGGAAACAGTGACAGACTTTATTTTCTTGGGCTCCAAAGTCACTGCAGATGGTGATTGCAGCCATGAAATTAAATGATACTTGCTCCTTGGAAGAAAAGCTGTGACCAACCCAGACAGCATATTTAAAAAGCAGAGACGTTACTTTGCCAACAAAGGTGTATCTAGTCAAGGCTATGGTTTTTCTAGTAGTCATGTATGGATGTGAGAGTTGGACTATAAAGAAAACTGCTGCTGCTGCTAAGTTGCTTCAGTGGTGTCTGACTCTGTGCAACGCCATAGACAGCAGCCCATCAGGCTCTGCTGTCCCTGGGATTCTCCAGGAAAGAATACTGGAGTGGGTTGCCAATTCCTTCTCCAGTGCATGCATGCATGCATGCTAAGTCGCTTCAGTTGTGTCCGACTCTGTGCGACCCTATGGACAGCAACCCACCAGGCTCCTCTGTCCACAGGATTCTCTAGGCAAGAATACTGGAATGGGTTGCAATTTTCTTCTCCAAAAGAAAGCTGAGTGCCAAAGAATTGATGCTTTTGAACTATGGTGTTGGAAAAGACTCTTGAGAGTCCCTTGGACAGCAAGGAGATCAAACCAGTCAATCCTAAAGGAAATCAGTCCTGAATTGGAAGGACTGATGCTGAAGCTGAAACTCCAATACTTTGGCCACCTGATGTGAAGAGCTGACTCATTGGAAAAGACCCTGATGCTGGGAAAGATTGAGGGTGGAAGAAGGGGACAACAGAGAATGAGATGGTTGGACGGCATCACTGACTCAATGGACATAAGTTTGAGTAAACTCTGGGAGTTGGTGATAGACAGGGAGGCCTCGTGTGTTGCAGTCCATGGATTCGCAAAGAGTCGGATACAATTAAGCAACTGAACTGAACTGAACAGCTATCAGACTCCAGCCACTCCCCATGTTGAGCCCTAAGGAAACTCAGGATATGAAAACACAGCCTACTGGCCCCAGATAGCTAAGGTGCATATCAAAGGGATGACTTCACTGAGCCCAGACTTGCATCTTTCCATACATAGAAAAGCACTAAATTATTTAACTTCACATATCTGAGTTTTTAAAATTAAGAATAATCTTTTGTTGTTCAGACTACTGCCCTTTGTTGCAGAACTTATATATATCCTGGCTTCTCCCTCACATCCTTGGAGCAATTATCTCTGGGTTATTTGACATGCTGCCTCCCAGGCTTAAAGTCTTAAAAATTCCTGTTAAATAAAACACAACTCTTAACTTTTAGGTTATGAATTTTTTTTTTTAGTCTACAGTACATTGAACAAAAATGTGTAAATTTTTAATAGGTCCCCAATATTCCAAATTGATATAATTACCTAAAAAAAGTCGACCAAAAAAAAAAACAACACATGGGATTTGCCTGGTGGTGCAGTGGCTAAGACTCTGCTCTTCCATGCAGGGGGCCCTGATTTGATCCCTGGTCAGGGAGCCAGGTCCTAAATGCAGCAACGAAGACCTGGTGCAAAACAAACAAACGTGTGTGCGTGAGAGAGAGAAAAGAGAAACAGAAAAGATGTCTGGAATGATATATAATAAAATATTAACTTCGTCACTGGGTGATTAGATAGCAGGTGA
The DNA here is from genome assembly GCF_000754665.1 of Bison bison bison. Classification (NCBI taxonomy): domain Eukaryota; kingdom Metazoa; phylum Chordata; class Mammalia; order Artiodactyla; family Bovidae; genus Bison; species Bison bison. The sequence continues at coordinate 2,612,531 of NW_011494762.1, forward strand.
TTTTTTTATTTTAAATTAATTTATTTATTTTAATTAGAGGCTAATTACTTTACAGTATTGTAGTGGTTTTTGCCATACATTGACATGAATCAGCCATGGGTGTACCTGTGTTCCCCATCCTGAACCCCCCTCCCACTTCCCTCCCCAATAGCAGGTGCTTTATATTTTATCTTTGTTTTGCTTATTTGTACAATACCTCAAAAATTACTTGTACTTTTTTAGTTGAAAATGTACTTATTGTAATCTAGTATCTTTAGCATATACACATTACTAAATATAAAACATAAAGAAGGACTATTACTGTATAGCACAAGGAACTCTACTTAATATTTTGTAATAACCCATACAGAAAAAGAACCTGAAAAAGAAAACACACACACACACACAGATCAGATCAGATCAGATCAGTTGCTCAGTCGTGTCCGACTCTTTGCGACCCCATGAATTGCAGCACGCCAGGCCTCCCTGTCCATGACCAACTCCCGGAGTTCACTCAAACTCACGTCCATTGAGTCAGTGATGCCATCCAGCCATCTCATCCTCTGTCATCCCCTTCTCCTCTCGCCCCCAATCCCTCCCAGCATCAGAGTCTTTTCCAATGAGTCAACTCCACATGAGGTGGCCAAAGGAGAAAAGGAAAGATATAAACATCTGAATGCAGAGTTCCAAAGACTAGCAAGAAGAGATAAGAAAGCCTTCTTCAGTGATCAATGCAAAGAAATAGAGGAAAACAACAGAATGGGAAAGACCAGAGATCTCTTCAAGAAAATCAGAGATACCAAAGGAACATTTCATGCAAGGATGGGCTCGATAAAGGACAGAAATGGTATGGATCTAACAGAAGCAGAAGATATTAAGAAGAGATGGCAAGAATACACAGAAGAACTGTACAAAAAAAAAAAAAAAAGATCTTTACACACACAGATACACGCATACATATGTATGTGCTAAGTCCCTTCAGTCATGTCCAACTCTGTTGGCCCCTATGAGCTGTAGCCTGCCAAGCTCCTCTGTCCATGGGATTCTCCAGGCAAGAATACTGGAGTGGGTTGCCATGCCCTCCTCTAGGGGTTCTTCCAGACGCAGGGATCAAACCCATGTCTCTTATGCTTCCTCCACGGGCAGGCAGGTTCTTTATCACTATACATACCACCTGGGACGTATATGTATAACTAAATCACTTTGCCATACACTTGAAACAAACACAACATTGTAAATTAACTATACTTCAATTTTAAAAAATAATTGACCAAAAAAGGGAAGATATGGAGCTTCCCTGGTGGTCTAGTGGTTAAGAATCTGCCAGCTAGCGCAGGAGACATGAATTCAATCCCTGGTCGAGGAAGATCTTCAGGCTATGGAGCAACTAAGCCCGTGCACCACAGCTACTGAGCCTGAGCGCCTAGAGCCTGTGCTCTGCAACAAGAAAAGTGATCTCAGTGAGAGGCCTGAGCACCACAACTAGATAATAGCCCTCACTTGCCACAACTAGAGAAAGCCACATGCAGCAGCACAGCCAAAAATAAACAGAAATGAATAATAAAATCCTTTTTAAAAATGGAGACATGGGGTAAAAATAAATAAATAAACTAATATGTTTAGATAAGCCTACTAGGTAGAGTTTTCTATCTTCTCAGCCCAGTGGGGTCTGTCTGTATCCCACCGGGCTCTGAAGGAATCACACCAATTACCCATGACGAGGCCAGTTTGCTGTCTGCACCCCGAATTCCAGGTGAGCATTTTTAACAGGTAAGCAACAAAACAGCACAAGTTGATTCCACTGCTACCGAAGATGGTCTCAGGGCCCTTGTTCCATCAGATGTGACCTGATGATTTCATCTTTGGAACAGAGACAGTCCTCAATTTTAGTTTAGGAGCTGTACCATGTTGGATACACATCCCCAATATATAAGATGGATACAAGGATCATGATTTCACAAGAATATAGTCCTTGTGAATCACTATATTCACAAGAATACAGTGATGGTTAGGAATGAATGTAAAACTCCAAAGAGTGCCTCGCAAGAGCTAGCATTCAACACCTGGAAGCCGTTCTTATAATTCTCTGTACACAAAACAGCACACGGTCCCTGTCCTTTCCACTATCTCCTAAGTCTTGCACTTTGCTCAATTTGAGTATCTCCAAAAGGCAGCTCCTTCTACACAGCCTCAGCAGTGAAAGGGAACCAGCCTGTATTCCTTTGGTGTTGAAATGATAAAGATGCATGTATTAATACCTCTTAAGACTATACTATTTTATACATCTATATGATTTACATAAGATCGATATTTAGGTATCTAAAATCTGTATTTAATTCAGCTGCTTATAGTAACTGCTGAATCATAAATGTTACTGCTAATTCTTGAATAGCTTTTGCTCTGCTTACTCATATAATTTATTAGCCATCTAACCACCTAAAGATTTTCTCCCTCTCTAAATAATTAAGTTGATAAAATACTTCTTGGGTAGTTTTCATTTTCAGGTTCCTCAAGACTTCTAAGTCTTTTTTTTTTTAATAACAGTTATCTTCTAAGTCTGTATCTCTAAAAGTTTTAAGGCTAAAGCCAGAAGCCTCTCAAATTAGACTGTTTCAGCTCAAATTCCAACTCACTGTTTTCAAGCTGTGTGACAAGCTACTTAACCTCATTGTGTTTCAGTCTCCTCAACAGTTTAATAAGAGAATAATAATACCTATCCTAGCCCATAAGTTAAACAGTGAGAGCCTGGCATGCAGTAAGTAGCTATTAATATGTGATCAATATTGTAGAAGTGAAATACACTCCACGGGCATTTGCAACTCCATCAGTCCATCAGAATGGCAACTGCCTACATGCATGAGTCTGTTGTAAGTGACTGAGTGAAAAACACTGCCTGCCCTATCAGTAAACAGAGGATGTTGCCGCTGTCAAGCCGTGATATTACCGCTGCTGGGAAGGTAAGCTCTGAGGGAACTCAGAAGGGAAGCTGGATGCCCTCCTACCTAACAGTCAGCCACCGCAACCACCCTTCACAGTGTCTCAGGGTGAGAAAATATAGGATGCTGCCCCAGATAGCTGAGGTGCATATCAAAGGAAGAATTCCAAAGAACCCAGACTTTGCATTTCCCCATATACAGAAAAGCAGTAAATTCCTTAACTTGAGATATGTGGTTTTCCTTAATTAACAGTAATCTTTTGATGTGCTGACTACCTGGTCTGAGAGCCAAATTGGGATAGAAGTAGGGGGCTTTGATCTTCAACATGTGAATGGTTATTAATCACCAGTTTTCAGGGTAGAGTCCCTTACTTCAGTGGCCCTTTACATTAATCTCTGCAAATGATAAACATCTGTCTCAGGGGTGAGGTAGCCATTTGGGGGTACCAGTTGGGGATGAGCCTGGGGCTCCAACTGCTTCTTACACTGAATTTCAACCTTTCCTTTTGTTTGTAGCTCAGTTGTGCCCCTTTTCAGAAAGCTATTACAATGTTGCCAGTTTCTGAGTCTTTTGGGAATCCTTCCCTGTCAGAGGAATCCATTTTCTTAAGATGGTTATCATCCTACCCTTTCTTTACCAGCTCCTAAAATGTTGTTCCTTTTCTTTCCTCTCCTAATTTCTTTGATCTTGTGGTTTTCTGTTTTAATTAAAAAAGACATATATATCCCAATGTTCATTGCAGCACTATGTACAATAGCCAGTACATGGAAGCAACTTAGATGTCCACTGATAGATGAAAGGATAAAGCAGTTGTGGTACAAATGAACAATGGAATATTACTCAGTCATAAAAGGGAATGAATGTGAATCAGTTGAACTGAGGTGGATGAACCTAGAACCTGCTATGCAGAATGGGTAAGTTAGAGAAAAACAAGTATCATAGATTAACGCATATATATGGAATCTAGAAAAAATGGTACTGATGATCCTATTTGCAGGGCAGGAATACAGATGCAGATACAGAGAACAGACTTGTGGTCACAGCAGGGCAAGAAGTCGGGACAAAGTGAGAAAGTAGCACTGACATATATACACCACATGTGTGAAATATGCAGTGAGTGGGGAGCTGCTATCCAACACAGGGGGCCTAGCCAGCACTCTGTGATGACCCAGAGGGGTGGGATGAGGGTGGAGGGAGGCTCAAGAGGGAGGGAATGTATATATACTTATGGCCGATTGCTGTATGGCAGAAACCAACACCACATTGTAAAGCAATTATCCTCCAATCAAAAAAAAAAAAAAAAAAAACCCAACAGTTTAAACCCTTGTTACTGTGGAGTGGAGTGGGGGGAAGGGAAGTGGCTAATTGCTGGTATTGAAGTCAGGATGTAAACCAGCCTTTAAACAACTTCATATTTCCTTTAAAATTTTTAAATTTAATATTAGAACATAATCATTTCCCTGTATAATAAAAAATAACTTGATAAATATCATTTAGTTGTTGCTTATATGACATTATCTTTATTTAACTATCCCATTTGGGCATGTTTCTAATGTTTCCCAATTATAAATAATACTGTAATGAACATCTCTGAGTATAAAATCATGACCTGATTTTAGATTATTTCCTTAGAACTGTTAAGAAACGAAATTCAACTGAGTAAATATAAAGATCTAAATTGGCTTTATTTCACAATTCATGAATCGGGCGCATACTGATAAGTAGAGAGGAGCTCTGAGGAGCTGTAAAGAATGGAAGACTGTACAAAAGGGTAGAAAAGGGAGAGAGATAAAGAAAGAGTTCATTGTTTCAGGCAAGGTTACCTTCTTAGAGGGGACGGAAGGGGTCTACTGGGTGGATTACATCATTAGTGCTGACCAGGTAATTCTAGATCGGTTAAAGATTACGTTCCTGGGAGAGCTAAAACTTCTATCAGGCTAGGTGCTGAGTCTTGGTTTGCTCAAGTGACTCCATCTGGGGCCTGTAGCGTCTTTTTTAACAGAATAAATTCCCAGAGGAAATATTAATGCAAACAAGAGAATGCGGACAAAAGAAAGAGCAAATCCTTCAGTTGCCTCCGACTAGCCTGGAGGGCTAGTTAAAACAGCCTGCTGGGCTCGTCCCTAGAGTGAATGATTCTGCAAGTCTGGGGTGGGGCCAACAATCATTTGCATTTTTAACTTGTTCCGAGACCTTGGCTAAAGCTAAGTGTTGGGAACCACACTCTGAGAACACTGATCAAAACCAGAGACAGGGAAAAATAGTCTTGAACAAGAAAAGGAGGTTAATTGAGAACAGACGAAACTGCAGAGCTGTTTGTTGGTGGGACCTAGGCAAGAAACTGCTCCTTTTTTCTGACTGAAGTAGGAGGTGGGATCCTCGGCCAGAAAAGGTAAGTGTAAAGCAAAAGGTGTGATAAGAAGAGTGAGTGATTCAGGTGTAAGCCATGGTGGGGTTTAATGAAGGCACAGACTTGGAATCCTAAAAGAGCATTAACTAAGCGCATTGATAGTGGAGGACAGAGAAGCCTGGTGTGCTGCAGTCTATGGGGTCGCGAAGAGTCAGACACGACTTAGCGACTGAACAACAAGGGCATTGAAAACCCAGCTTAAACTAGATGTCATACATTTAAAATTATAGTCTTCATCGTTCTATAATCTTTCACAACATTGTTCAGCTGCCAGAGGAGGCCTAAAGAGTATAGGGCAGCTGCCCCAGGGGCTGAAGCAATGAACGCGAGACCTAGGCTAGAGATGAGATCTCTGTGTGACCAATTTGCCAGAGGACAGGTTTGATAAGGAAATGGCAACCCACTCCAGTGTTCTTGCCTGGAGAATCCCGGGGACAGAGGAGCCTGGTGGGCTGCTGTCTATGGGTTCGCACAGAGTCGGACATGACTGATGCGACTCAGCAGCAGCAGCAGCAGCAGGTTTGATCAAATATATGGCAGGCCTTGTGGAAATAAACAAGTGAGACAGCTGGAAAGATGGGGACAGGACAGCAAAGTGGTGAGTCAAATTATTAGAGCTGACCTTTCTGCAAATGGAGCTGTTCTGAAGTGTGAGAAGAGTTTCGAGATGGGGAGAATTTGATTGAGGAAATCTGTCATTTGCAAGGGCGTTAAAATTCCTGGGAATAATGACAAACCCTGGGTCACCTGGAGGTTGAAATAAGTAGCCCAGAGGGACAATAAAATTGAAGGCTGAGGTGGGGGGAGTCTCAAAGCCTTTTGTATCAAAGTTGGAGACAAATGAGCTGAAATCAGCCATGGAGAGGTAGGAAAATTCACACAACTCTCCTCATTTATGGTAGGTGGGGTGTGGGAAGCGGGTGCGTGTCATCTGCCAGTACCGGAGTTGGCCAGGTGGTCGTGATGAGGGGCCAGGCCTGAGAGTCGAGAGCTTCACTAAGTCATTCCTGTAGAGGCTGGAGGGAAGCGAGAGTTCCCCCAGAAAAGCCTGAGGTCTACAGAGTGATTGTTGGCCCCAAGAAACCCAGACATCTCCCCTCCAGGATGAAGGGTGTTAGTAGCAGCACTGTGACCATTAATTCATTTCATTCTGTGGAGAGGGGGAAATTTCCCCCTCTACTCCTCTTGGTTCTTATAACTGGGCTAATAATCAAATTAACACAAAACAGGTTAGGAGAAAAAGGAGCACATTTTAATCCAGGTGCATGAAGTTCTCATGGAACCTAAGGAGTGGCCAAAGCGGGCAGCTTTTATACCTTTTAGAGAAAGAAACAATAAACTTGTGAGGAACTGGCCGGACAAAGAAACTTAGGCGCCCAATTAGCGAAGAATCAACACAGAATTTGGGCTTGGGGTAGTAACTTAAAGAGGTAAAAAGGTTTGTGTAAATAGGCATCTCAGCCTGAATTTCCTATCTTTGGCAGTAAGGGTGTTTGACCTCCAGATGCAGGAAATCTACTTTTCACGGGAGAAATTTCCTGCTTTCAGGGAGAAAGAAAGGAGGGTCAGAGTGTCCCTCTTCTGTTGGCCATTTCTTAAGCAACTTTAATCCAAAATCATCAGTATGCCTTTGAGGGCAGCCTACCCCGGGCCCCGATAATTCCTAGGAGGCTCTAATGCTGGGGGGGCTGCCGTTCTCCATCTCCCCAGGATCATGGTCCTTCTCTGAGCTCCAGGCAACCACTACCAATCCCTTTAGAGTTTGTACAAAAAAATGAAGCTCCGTTCCATTCTCATGCTAGGCCTTGGCAACACTAAATCCCCATTATCCAGGATCTTAATGACTGGGGGCAGGGGAATGGGAAATGAAACGAGTCTTGATGGGGGCTCAGAAAAAGTAACACCTAAGTCTAGAAAGCTGGATACAAAACGACCTTTCCGAGGATCTTTCTTTCTAAGACAAAAGCTCTTTGAGACAGGTATTTTCTAGGAAGGAACCTTTTTCGAAATGCAAATAAACCGCTTAAGACCAAAGAGTACCTATTGTTTCCCGCTGTCTGCTATTTCTGGCACACTTTCTGAGAACAGGAATTAGCCTGGGGCCAAGTGCGAAAACGAGGGGCAGAGTGAGATGTTTGTAGCTGGGCTGCCCTGCAATGACGGAAGCCTTGGCCAATTCTAGGGTGTCCCAGCTTGTAGGGAGAAAGGGGATAAACAAATACATTGCTCCCAAGTGACATTTACCTTTACTCTGCCTCTGAAATTATTTGCCTTTAAAAAACCGCATTTCTTTCTTTGCGCTGTGTCTTAGTCGCAGCATATGGCATCTTTAGTTGCCGCAGGCGAATTGTTCTTTGCGGCATGTAGGATCTAGTTCCCTGACTAGGCATTGAACCTGGGCCCCCTGCATTGAGACTGCAGAGTCCTAACCACTGGACCACCAGGGAAGGCTTTCTTATAACTCTAAAGACTTGGCCCAAAGAGGGGTGAGTAGAGGAGGAAAGGAGAGAAAAGAGACAAGTCTGTTGGATGTGATCACAGAGAGCATGTGGGGCGCCTCGAACGAGCCCCAGAACACTGGCATCTTTAGCATGGGCAGAGGAAGTGAGAAAGATTGCCTGTAAAGGGGGCTATGTAGCTTCCCTGGGAAATATTTACGCCCCATTCGGCAGCCAGTCTTGGGAAAGGGATTAAAGAAACCAAGAGATAAGAGTACATGGTGGATGCTGGAGTTTTCAGAAGTGAAAACCAGGCTGTCACATGAAAGGACAAGCAAATAACAACCAATCGGTAACTGAGCTGGGGTGAAATCCTTGAAGATTTATTCAGTGGTAGATTGAAAGCCATTAAAGAATTCCAAGTAGGGGAACGACACGGCTGGGTGTGTGTGTGTTCAGGTCGCCCGCTGACCAGGAAGCAGCTGTGTGGGTGGGGGATGGGGGGTTGGCGGCAGGGGGATAAGAGGCAGGGAGAGGATTCAGCCACTCCATAGTCTCCTTCATTCTGTACTCAGCACTGAGTTTCTTCTTCTCCCTTCTACCATGTCTGACTCTTTCCCACTCCACAGGCTGTAGCCCATCAGACTCCTCTGTCCGTGGGATTCTCCAGGCAAGAATACTAGAGTGGGTTGCCATGCCCTCCTCCAGGGGATCTTCCTGACTCAGGGATCGAACCCATGTCTCTTACGTCTCCTGCACTGGCATTCTTTACCACTAAGCCACCTGGGAAGCCCACCTCCCTATCTATAGGAGCCTAAAAAATTTTAGCCTGAAAAATAGTCCAGAGACTTATTTTTTCTCCCAGGCTGTGTGGGGTGATTCTTCCTTTTTACAATTGTCAGAAATGAAAGTGACAAATGCAGCCTCTTTCTCACTGAAAGAAAAGAAGCCTTGCTAGTTTTTAAGAAAAAGGAGACTGTCAGAACAGAGATGTTCTATGTATTTTAACCAAGAAACTTCTCAGTTGGCTGTCCCGGCATCCCCAGGTATTACCTTAATTTATTCAATATTCACTATATGTCACTGTAGAGGGGGAAAATAATTTTGCCTCTACCCTTCTAGGTTCTTGAATGAGTGCTGTGCTCAGTCGCTCAGTTGTGTCCAACTTTTGCAATCTCATGGACTGTAGCCCACCAGGCTCCTCTGTCCATAGGGGATTCTCTAGGCAAGAATACTGGGGTGGATTGCCATGCCCTCACTCCAGGATCTTCCCAGCCCAAGGATCCAGGTCTTCCACATTGCAGGAGAATCCTTTACGGTCTCAGCCACCAGGGAAGCCCATGAATACTGGAGTGGATAGCCTATCCCTTCTCCAGGGGATCTTCCCAACCCCTGTAATGAAAAGATTAACAAGAGGAAAATTTAATTCCATTCCTGTACAAAAGCCCCGCAAAGATAAGAGACTGAAAGACATGACCAGAGCAGGATGCTTTTATAACTTTTAGACAAAGAAACAATAGATTTGTGAAGAATTGACAAGACAAAGGGGTTTGGGCTGGAAGTAATAAATGGTGACGAAGTAATAAGATTTGTTTATCCAGCCTTTTTGGCCCTAAATTCCCTGTATCTGGTGGTGAGGATGCCTATTCCAGGTACACTGAGGGCACCTTTCACAGGGAGTACTTTTTTTTTAATTTCTGCTGTACAGCAAAGTGACTCAGTTATATTTAGTCTTTTTCATATTCTCTTGCATTCTGGTTTATCACAGGATATTAAATATAGTTCCCTGTTCTGTACTGTAGGATCTTGTTTATCCGTCCTCTATGCTAGTTAGCATCTGCACATTTCAAGCTCCCAGTTCTTGTCTTCCCCACCGCCTTCAGTAACCACAAGTCTGTTCTCCATGTCTGAGTCTGTTTCTGTTTTATAGATATGTTCATTTGCGTCTTATTTTAGATTCCACATATTAATGATATTTGGTATTTGTCTTTCTGACTTCACTTAGTATGATGATCTCTAGGTATATCTATATTGTTGCAAATGGCATTATTTCATTCCTGTTTTTTATCACATGGGAGATTTATCTCCTGCTTAGTAAGGGGACAAAGGAAGGTGAGAGTGTCCTTCTTGTACTGGCTGTTTCTCCAGTGCCTTTAATTCAAAATAAATGCCAAAGTGGGAGATATGTTCTGAACCGCTGTACCAGCCATGGTACTAAGATGAGGACTATGAATAAGACAGATGGGATCTCTGTTCTAGACTACATTCCAGGTAGGTTTTGGATGTGGGTGTGCACATGTATGTGTACATGAGTGTGTGCTTGTGTATGTTGGGAGCAGTGAGTGAGACAGACTGTAAACAAGTAAGCATGAAAACTTGAGATTCTGAGAGGGGCTGTGAAGACAAAGTGTCCTGAGATAGAATATAATAGGGTGGAGGACAGTCCTCTGAATGTAATACAGGCTCAAGGGAGGTGACATTTGAATTTAGACTTGAAGGCAGAAAAGGAGTACAAAGGTCCTTTTAAGCAGACGAAAGAGCCTGTGCAAAGACTTTGAGATGGTTACGAGTCTGAGGTTCCTGTAGCTGGATTACATTTGAGCACGGCAGTCACTGGTTTAGGATGAGATGGAGGAGGCAGGCAGGACTGGAGGAAGGGAGAGCTAATGAAGGATTTTTTTTTTTTTTTTTTGGCTAACGCCGGCTCCTAGTTTCGGCATTTAGGGTCTAGTTCCCCGAGACTGAGCTCCCAGTGCAGGAGGTCTGGGTTTGATCCTTGGTCAGGGAAAGTGTTAGTTGCTCAGTTGTGGTCTCAAAGTCAGACTGAGCGACTAACACTTTACTTTCCCTTACCAGGGATCAAGCCCAGAGTCCCTCTTTTGGGATCTCAGCGTCTTAGCCACTGATCCACCAGGCAAGTCCCTGGAAGGATTTTTAAACTGGAGAATGATCCAAGTTATTTTCTAAAAAACTGCTGTGGTTCTGTGTAAATATGTAATTGAGGAAGTCACTGGAGTATCCAGAGGGATTTTAGACAAGAGTTTAGACAAGAACAGTGGTAGTGGCAATGCACAGAAGTAGATGGGCTTGTGACCTATGTGTGGAAGTAGAAGCAACAATATTTGGTGACACATTAGATATGAGAAATAAGGGATACAGAGAAAGCAGGGATAACACTTGATTTTTAGCTTGGGCAACGGAGTAGACAATGATGCTGTTTACTGAGATGGAAAGATGTGGAGATAAGTGGCTTTTGAGGAAGGAATCGGAGATCTATTATGGTATGTTATATTCAAAATGACATTAAGTAGATGGTTTAATATACAAGTTTCAAGTTCAGAGGAAAAGTTTTGGCTGAAGATATAATACTGGGAGTCATAGGAGATGATGGCACTACTGCCCATGGGCTCAGATGATCTGTTCCTTAAAATGTCAGATCAAGTCAAACGTTTCCTAACTTAAGAACGTGTCATGCCTGAGTGCCATGTTTCAGGTAATCCCCGCGTTTCACAGGCAATCACCGTTCATTCTAATTTCTATTGCCATTGTTTCATTTCACCTGTTCTAATATGTTTTCCCTTCACTGTCTGAAAGGACAGCATTCCTCTGAAATGTTTCACAACCTGAAATGGTGTGAAGAAACAATCACCTTAGGACACACCTTGCTAACCAATGCACAAAATAAACTGAGATACAGCACAGACAGTTCAAATACGGCGGTTTGTTGCTGAGATGCTGACTGTTGTTCCCGGGGGAGGTTGGTGGGGCCACTGTAGCTGCTTCCAGTTGCTCGCCACCTTTATAATGGTGGTTGGTGGCTGGCTGCAAAGTAAGTGCTGAATGTTATTGTCATTTTTCATCTTTTTTGGTAAAAGTGAAAATCCTCTTTGGCTTTCTTTCCACTGTGAAAAACAGGTAAAAGCGAAGTGGTTATAAAGCAAACTTTTGAAAAGCAGGGGATAACAATACAATAAGGGGATAAGTACAATAAGCATTGTACTTTCTTCATCATTGTCCAAAGTAATTTTTCCTTTGTGATTTCTTTGACTCAGGGATTATTTATATGTGCACAGTTCAATTTCCAAATATCTGAGACTTCTCTGGTTATCTTAACGTTGTTGTTTCTAGTTGAATTATTTGTGGTCAGGGAATAGATTAGGTAAAATGCAATTTCTTTTGAAGTTCATTGAGAATTATGAATTCATGACCTAAAATAATGTGTATCATGAAAAATATTCCATTTTCACTTGAAAGAACATGTATTCCGCTACTCTACAGTTGCTGGATAACATGTTTTATAAATGTTAATTATGTAATTAGGTGAAGTTACTTAATGATGTTTTTTCATATTCTTCATATCCTAGTTTTTTGAGTGTGGTTGTGTGTTGGTCTAATTCTGTCCATTTCTGAGATGGGATATTAAAATCTCCAACTATGATTGTGAGTTTCTCTATTTCTCTCTTTAGCTCTATCAGCTTTTTCTTTAACGTTTTGAAGTTCTGCTATTAGGTTCATACATTTCAGAATTATATGTCTTCCTGGTGAAACAATCCCTTTATCATTATAAAATATTCCTCTTATCGCTGGTAATACATGTTGTTTTGAAATTGAATTTGTCCTGTATTAAGGTCTTTTTTTTTTTTAAATGCTTATTCATTTATTTTTGGCTGTGCTGGGTCTTCACTACTGCACTCGGGCTTTCTCCGCTGGGTCTTCACTGCTGCACTCGGGCTTTCTCCAGCCGTGGTGCGTGCGGTCCACTTTTCATTGTGGGGCATGGACCCCTCGCTGTGGTGGCC
>NW_011494762.1:2625192-2641562 GCF_000754665.1 Bison bison bison
CTCTCGTGCAGCACGGGCCCTCGGTGCATGGGCTTCAGCAGGTGCAGCACTCAGGCTTGGCAGTTGTGGCTCTTGGGCTTAGCTGCTCCACAGCACATGGAATCCTCCCAGACCAGGGATCGAACCCATGTCCCCCGCATTGACAGGCGGACTTGCACCCACTGTGCCACCAGGGCAGTTTGTGTCTCTTGTTGACAGCACAGAGTTAGGTCTTCCTTTTTTATTTAGTCAGATAATTCCAGTTTTTCAATTGGTTTGTTAGATTCATTTACATTTGATGTAATTCCTGGTGTGTTCAATTCAGTTCCACTGGTTTTGCTATTTTCTCTGTGTCTTGGCTCTTTTTTATTCCTTTATTTCTCCTTTCTATCCTTCTGTTGGGAGATCATATTTTTTACTATTCAGTTTTAGTTCCTCTATTAGCTTTTTAGCCCTGACACCACAAGCCAATAAAACTGCGGATATCTGCTGCAGGTCTAGCTGCCCCATGCAGCCTAGACACGGGAACATCCTGAGTGAGTGGATTTCATCTAGTGAGTGTAGTTCCCCTTTTTAAGGCTTGAAGGCCCCTCCAGTTTTCGCCTGCTGTGGCCCCTCTCCAGTATCTTCAAATAGTTGATTACATTTTGTCCACAGTTTATAACTGTTAGCAGTGTGAGAGTTATTCCAGTGGTGGTTACTCTGCCACTATCAACACTACATAAGTCTCAGTTCTCTTAATCCTTTAAAAGTCTTTCTTATTATCAATGAGAACACCTCAGTTAGATATTGTTATTTAACGTAACTCTTTTTTTTTTGTAATTTTTTATTTATTTTTTAAACGTCACTCTTTGCTCTGTCCAAGAGATCATGTCTCACACTTTAGAAGACAATAAAATCTAATTAGAACTTAATAATCATGTTTCATACTTTATCCATCTATCATTTTATTGACAGCCCATTATACTGCTTTTCCAATTGTAGCTATAATTTTAAGTTTTATACAAGTAAAATAAGTGTGAGTCCATATAAAGAAAACTAATTAGCACTAATAGTAGACGGGTTATACAGTTATGGCAAAACATGAAATAATAGTTCTGGGAATACTGAAGTTAGGAAGATTCTTTTCGGTAACATACTTCCTCTGACCCTGAGACAGTGGTGAATGGAAATCTAGAGTAAGGAAGAGAAGTCAGGACAGGGAATAGGGGTTAGAGAATTTAAAGGCTTAAGGCCTTCAGTCCAGTGCCATTGTTAGAACCAGTTTTTGTAACTTTAATGTAAAAGGTTGTTGAGAATACAGCCATTCTAAGAAGTTCTATCTTTGGTTCTCTAAGATGTTTTTATCCTAATACTTTATTAAATTTTGTAAGAATCAGTATAACCTTTTAAATTCCACTTCTGATAAATGTTATTTGATTTTTGCTTTCTATTTCCAACCATTTTGAAGGTAGTTTTAAAATACATCTATAAGTTGATTTGTTTGAATGTCTCTGATGAAACTTCAATTTCAGAAATGTCTATTATTTCCTTTTTTTTTTTATTTTCGTATGTTGATCTTGATCCTGAGGAGAGTTACAAAATTTTCTTTTAAGTCGTCTAACTCAGGTCCTAGATCAGGTCCATAGCACCTGAAAAGTAACCACTTTGATATCCAAAGAATATAAAGAAAATAAACCCCCAGGGAGGCAGCATTGACTAGAGATTAGAAAAAGGGGCTGTCAGGATGATAATCCAATTTAATCAGCTCTCCTTTTTCTAAACTCTCTGCTACCAGTTTTCTACCCTGGCTTTTTAAGGATTGGTACGACTACCTAGTGCTTATTTGTATTTATACAACGAAGGCAAAATTTTATTTTCTTAACTAGGTTTTTAGTCATTTCACTGTGGAGTAACTGGTTTCTTTGATCTTCTCTGAAGGATGGACTGAAGAAAAAATCCTTGATGATTCTGTTAAGGGCCTCGTGTCATGGACATCTTATCCTGTCTTTTCTAGTTGGTGCTGTGTTAAAATTGAATTATGCTAAAACACAATGATGCTGTGTTTGGAAACACAAATACTTTTGAAGAGAAGTCAGTGGTCATTTGTATTTTCTTGTATATGTTTTTAAACTGTTTTTCTCTTCATCTTTGGTTTTCAGAAAATTTACAAAGGATATCACAGGTGTGGTTTTCTTTGTATTTGTTCTGCTTAGGGTTTGCCGAGCTTCTTGAATCTATAAATTTGGGAAATTTTCAGCTATTATTCCTTCAACTATTTTTTTCCCTGCCTCATTCTCTCTGTGCTTTCCTTCTAGGACTCCAATTACTCATATATTAGAACTTGTTATATTGTTCCCATAAGTCACGAAGTCCCTTTTCTGTTCTGTTCTTTGTTTTTCCCCCCAGTCTTTTATCCTCTGTTCTTTAGACTGGATAATTTCTAATTATCTCTCTTTTTGTTCACTTATTATGACATCAATACCAGTATTCTTTTAAGTCTATCCATTAGATATTTTATTTATATTTCAAATCTAGAATTTCCATTTGGTTGTATTTTTATACTTTTGCTTTCTTTACTGATAGCTCTTATTTGTTTAAGGTCATAAAGGAAAAGTAAGCTTAGTCCTAATAACTTTTATAATCTTCCTTTGCTAACTTCAGTATCTGCAGAATCCTGAAGTTAGTCTGCATTGATTATGGATGAGTCATGCGAGTTTCCCCCTTTGTCTAGTGATTTGGGGTTTTATTCAAAACATAAATAATCACTGTAGAAACTCTGGATTCTGTTCTGTTTTTCCAAAGAGTCTTGATTATTTGTTTTGACGGGAGGTTAACTGGGCCTACTTCAAACTCCACACTCAGACTCCCCTGCAGTTGGTAGCAGCTGAAATCTCTGTTTAGTTTTTAAAGCCATAGATGAACTTCTTGGATCTCTCACGTGCAGGTAGTTTAGGAATTAGCCAAAGATTTGGGCAGAACTTACGTGCAGAATTTGAGGCTACCTCTTTATGATTCTCTTTAAAAAAAAAATAATTGTATTTATTTATTTTTGGCCGGGCCAGGTCTCTGTTGCTGCACGGGCTTCTCTTTAGGGGCTACTGTCTAGATGTGGTGCGCAGGCTTCTCATTGCAGCGGCTTCTCTTGTCGCACTGCACGGGCTCTAGGGCGTGTGTGTTTCAGCAGTTGCAGCACTTGGGCTCAGTAGTTGCAGCTAGAATCCGAGGCTCAGTAGTTGTGGTGTGTGGGCTTAGCTGCTGGCCACGTGGGATCTTCCCGGATCAGGGATGGAACCCACGTCTCCTGCATTGGCAGGCAGATTCTTTACCACCGAGCCACCAGGGAAGCCCAGACTTCTGTTATTTATTTCTAGTTTGATTCCATCATAGTTATATAATACCCTTTCTATAAATCACATTCTTTTTAATTTCAAAGTTTGCTTTATGACCCAGGATATGGTTTGGTTTCTCTGGACACTTTAAAAGAATGTGTATCATGCTGTTGTTGGATGAAGTGTTATATGAATGTTGACTAGGTTCTGTTGGTCGGTGGTGTTGAGTTCTTCTATACCCTTGCTGATTTTCTGGTTAATTTTATCACTCACTGAGTGAGGAGTGCTGAAATCTCCCAACTATAATTCTGTCTTTTTCCTGATACCCAAGCCCTGTAAATGTTACCTTATTTGGAAATTACAGATGTAATTTAAGTTAAGGATCTTGAAATGAGACCATCCTGGATAACCCAAATAGGCCCTGATCCCAATGGCAAGTGTCCTTATAAGAGACACAAGAGGAGGAGTCACAGCCACAGAGGAGAAGGTCATGCAAAGATGGAGGCAGAGACTGGTGTGAGCAACCATAAGCCGAAGAATGAGGACAGCAACCCAAAACTGCAAGAGGCAAGGAACAGAGACTCACTCCTAGAACTTCTGGAGGGAGCACAGTCCTCTTGATACCTTGATTTCAGAATTCTGGCCTCCAAAGCTGAGAGAATACATTTCTATTGTTTTAAGCCACAGAGTTTGTGATCATTTTTAACAGCAGCCACAGGATACCCATACAGTAGCATACCTCGCCTTCCAGGCTCTAATCTGAAAAAGAGGAGTCCAAAGAGACACAGCTTGACCAAGCTCTCACCCTAGAGATTAGACTACCGTCACAACTCTGGTGACAAATTAGACTAGATCTTTCAGAGTCATCAAAGACAGTAACTAGAATAACCAGTCTTTACCAGTTTCCACTTAGGAACTTATAAAGCCAATGTTTGTGTCCCGTATGTTGGGACATTCATATGTTGGGAAATTCATGTGTTGATGTTCCATCTCCAGTGAAACAGTATGTGGAGGTGGGTCCTTCTGGAAGGAATGAGGTCATGGGAGTACAGCCCTCATGAATAGGATTAGTGCCCTTAGAAGAAGAGATATGAGAGAAATTGCTTCTCTATCTCTGCTCTCCCCTGTTAGGATAGCAAGAAGGCCATCTCAAATCAGGAAGCACACTCTTGCCAGGCACCTTGATTGTGCATTTCCCAGTCTCCAGAACTGAAAGAAGTAAATGTTTGTTGTTAAAGTCATCCAGTCTATGGTATCTTTGTTGTAGCAGACTGAACTAAAAGCAGCCAGTTTTTATAGTTTCTAAAATTTGGAATTTTGGATAATTCTTCTTGCTGCCCTAAGCAATCTTATTTTCTTGTCTTTAAATTTTATTTATTTATTTTTTTCTGGGTATAGTGGGTCTTCCTTGCTGCACAGGCTTTCTCTAGTTGTGGCAAGTGGGGTCTGCTCTGCAGTTGAGGTGCTCGGGCTTATTGTGCTGGCTTCTCTTCCTGCAGAGCACAAGCGGAGAAGTTGTGGCACACAGGCTCAGTTGCTCCACAGCATGTGAAATCCTCCCAGACCAGGGATCGAACCCATGCCCCTTGCAATGGCAGGTGGATTCTTAACCACTGGACCACGAGGGAAGTCTGCAACCCTGTTTTCTTACTGGCCATTTGGTCTCTTCTGCTTCTTTGTGACATTAGCTCACAGTAGTCCTCATTCTGCCCTGGACTCAGAGCATCATTTATTTGCTTTCTATTTCACCACTAGCCAGTGTTATCTTCTGGTATTAACAAGGATTAACTAAGAGAAAGAAAGTGACCATGGGACCACTAAGGTATTAATGGATCAGTGGCCCCTATCTCAAGTGTCTAATCTGATTGGGAGCAGGGGAACATTATCACCTGGTATCAAATGTGGTGCTTAACCACGTGGGGCTGGCTATTCAGATGTTGTCTGGTACAGTACAGCAGTAAAGAGTGTGAACTCAGTCTAAGCTGAAATAGCTATGCCACTCGCCACGTGTTCTATGACCTTGGGCAAGTTAATCTCTCAGTTTTTGTATTTTGTCTATAAACTAGAGAAAATGAACCAAGCCTGCCTTACAGGATTGGTGTGAGGATTAAATGAGTACACGTCTGGCATATAGTCAGTGCACAATACATTTTATTTATTATTACTGAGCCTGCCAAGTGCATAACTTTTCCCATTCGGTAGTTCCAAAGATGCCCATACGAACATGATTAAGATAATACTTTTCTAGTCAAAAATACATATTCCCATTGTTAAAATAAAGCTCCTAAAATCATAACTAACTATTGTATCTAGAGACAACATCATGGGGCAGTATCAAAGCTGCTTCTCAGTCTTAAGAGTTCACAACCTCCTGGCACTAAGCATCCCATCTCTAGTTCTGCTGCAATCCCTTCCTGCCATTTTATTAAATACAGCCCCTCGTGTCTCAAAGGTAAAGAATCTGCCTGCAATGCATGAGGTGCAGGAGATGCAGGTTCAACCCTGGATTAGGAAGATACCCTGGAGGAGGGCATGGCAATCCACTCCAGTATTCTTGACTTAAATAATCTCATGGACAGAGGAGCCTGATGGGCTACAATCCACAGGATCACAAAGGATCAGACACCACTAAGTGACTGAGCACATAGCACATTAGCACATGGAATGAATGGTACCTTTTACCACCATCAGTGTCGCTGATACTATTTAGATATTACTTAACTACTTATTAAACTATCAGTTCAGTTCAATTGCTCAATTGTGTCCAATTCTTTGTGACCCCATGGACTGAAGCATGCCAGGCTTCCCTGTCCAATACCAACTCCCAGAGCTTGCTCAAACTCATATCCATTGAGTCGGTGATGCCATCCAACCATCTCATCCTCTGTTGTCCCCTTCTCCTCCTGTCTTCAATCTTTCCCAGCATCAGGGTATTTTCCTATGAGTCAGTTCTTCACATCAGGTGACCAAAATATCGGAGATCCAGCTTCAGCATTAGTCCTTCTAATGAATATTCAGGGCTGATTTCCTTTAGGATTGACTGGTTGGATCTCTTTGCTGTCCAAGGGACTCTCAAGAGTCTTCTCCAACACAACAGTTCAAAAGCATCAATTCTTCGGCTCTCTGCTTTCTTTATAGTCCAACTCTCACATCCATACATGACTACTGGAAAAACCAAAGTTTTGACTAGATGGACGTTTGTCAGCAATGTTATGCCTCTGCTTTTCAATATGCTGTCTAGGTTGGTCATAGCTTTTCTTCCAAGGAACAAGCATCTTTTAATTTCATGCCTGCAGTCACCATCTGCACTGATTTTGGAGCCCGAGAAAATAAAATCTTTCACTGTTTCCATTGTTTCCCCATCTATTTGCCACGAAGTGATGGGACTGGATTGGAGAAGGAAATGGCAACCCACTCCAGTGTTCTTTCCTAGAGAATCCTGTGGACAGAGGAGCCTAGTGGTCTGTTTCCATGGGGTTGCACAAAGTCAGACATGACTGAAATGACTTAGCATGCATGCACGCAATGGAGAAGGAAATGGCAACTCACTCCAGTATTCTTGCCTGGAGAATCCCAGGGATAGAGGAGCCTGGTGGGCTGCCATCTACGGGGTCACACAGAGTTGGACACTCCTAAAGTGACTTTGCAGCAGCAGCAGCAGCAGATGGGACTGGATACCATGATCTTAGTTTTTGAATGTTGAGTTTTGAGCCAGCTTTTTCACTCTCCTCTTTCACCTTCATCAAGAGGCTCTTTAGTTCTTGTTTGCTCTCTGCCGTAAGGGTGGTGTCATCTGCATATCTGAGGTTATCGATCTGTCTCCTGGCAATCTTGATTCCAGCTTGGGCTTCATCCAGTCCAGCATTTCTCATGATGTACTCTGCATATAAGTTAAATAAACAGGGTAATCAGTATACAGCCTTGATGTATTCCTTTCCCAATTTGGAACCAGTCTCTTGTTCCATGTCCATTTCTAACTGTTGCTTCTTGACCTGCATACAGATTTCTCAGGAGGTAGGTAAGGTGGTCTGGTATTCCCATCTCTTTAAGAATTTTCCACAGTTTGTTGTGATCCACACAGTCAAAGGCTTTAGTGTAGTCAAGGAAGCAGATGTTTTTCTGGAATTTTCTTGCTTTTTCTATGATCCAGTGGATGTTGGCAATCTGATCATACATATTAAAGTATATGAAAGTATTAATGCAATTATATTAGGTATATACATATCTATTAATTAATGAGGAAATTAAAAAAAATAAGATTTCTAAGAAATAAAGTATTTATAGAGACAAGCTCAGTTAACCATGACCCTTGCTCCAAGAAAACCAGATCCCCTGTTTCCTGCCTTAAAGTTAATACTGATGAGTACAGCGCTGGGTACATACTGGATACCTATGGACAGAGTGAGGACGCTAATGTGAGCTCTTATATTTTTTATGAGCCTAGGAACCATATCATTCCAATAATCCTACTATTTTATGCTTCTCTCCCACTGGTTACATTCTTGTTCCCTCTGACTTTCTAAATATCTCTTACATTCTGTTTTATACTCATCCCTCCCTCTGTC
This sequence comes from Bison bison bison, assembly GCF_000754665.1. Taxonomy (NCBI): domain Eukaryota; kingdom Metazoa; phylum Chordata; class Mammalia; order Artiodactyla; family Bovidae; genus Bison; species Bison bison. Next base: position 2,633,048 of record NW_011494762.1, read on the forward strand.
TTACCAGAACAATATTAATTTAGACCTCATTCTGTGTCCTGGATAGCTAGAACAGTTTCCTGTTTCCCCAGCATCCAGCTTCCTTGCCCCCTTCCTGTGCATTATTTTTTAATATATATATTTTAATTTATTTATTTGACTGTGCTGAGTCTTAGTTGTGGCATGCGGGATACAGTTCCCTAACCAGGGATCAAACCGGGGTCCCCTGCATTGGGAGTGTGGAGTCTTAGCCACTGGACCACCAGGAAGTCCTTCTTGTGCATTCTTTATCCTGGAACCAGAGTGATTTTTCTATAGTGCAAATTTTACTGTATTGTTTGTTCTTTTGCTCAAAACTCTATTGCTTTCAGGATACATAAACTCCTTGCTGCTGCTGCTGCTGCTAAGTTGCTTCAGTCATGTCCGACTCTGTGCGACCCCCCAGACGGCAGCCCACTAGGCTACCCCCTCCCTGGGATTCTCCACGCAAGAACACTGGAGTGGGTTGCCATTTCCTTCGCCAATGCATGAAAGTGAAAAGTGAAAGTGAAGTCGCCCAGTCGTGTCCGACTCTTAGCGACCCCATGGACTGCAGCCCACCAGGCTCCTCCGTCCATGGGATTTTCCAGGCAAGAGTACTGGAGTGGGATGCTATCACCTTCTCCGCCTAAACTCCTTAGGCCTTTCCAAATTCTAGCCCAGTGGGTTCCTGTGGTTGCTGTTAAATCATCTATATTGCACCTGTTGGTACCTGTTTTCTGCTGCATTGCCTGGTAGTCCTATGTAGCAAAGCTCCTTCCTAGTTCTCCTAACACCACCTCATCATCCCCTTAGTCATTAATGTGGATGTTTGATGGCACTTGTAGTTGCAGATGCTGGTCTTGTGGAAACAGGAAAAGACACCCCTTCCTCCCTTTAGAAAATTCTTTCATTAAACGTTAAAGGGAACAGTCCATTCTGAGTTACACCCTCAGGAGGCACAAGTTTCATCAGCCTGTTTAAAGACCATTAAGTGGAATTAATGTGTCCCACTCCCAAATGTCTCTTTGAACCAAAAATCTAAGTGGTCCAGGAGATTCCCAGCCTGGCTTGAGTATCTGTCAGTCATTTCCTTTCGCACTAAGTGACGCTCATCAAGGTCATGCTGGTTCTCCCAAGGCTGGATCTCTGTACACCTGAGCCAGACGGACAATGCTGACTGTTTTTTCCTTGTTTCCTCCTGGTGGCCCATGGAGAGAGGACGTGTCTGTGAGTTACGGATGCGTCATGATCATGAAAATTATTTTTATTTAAAAAAATGGCAACTCTTTTTCCCTGTCACACACGCTGTAGGATCTTAATTCCCCAACCAAGAATGGAACCTGTGCCCCGTGCAGTGTTAGCTGAGTCCTAACAACTGAACCACCTGGGAATTTCCCCCAAACGAATCTATTAATATTACAGCAAAAAAGAACTGTGAACTACAATGACTTTTGGACTATTAATAGTTCCCTCACATTTTCCACAGTAATTTCTTCTCTAGAAATCTGGGAGAGGATAGGGTGGGAATGTGGTTTTCCTCCTCACTTCCAACACCTTTAACCTGACCCCATGAGTCCTTATGGAATCCAGATTTTTGGTGAGCTGTCTGTTGTCGTTATTTTTTTTAAATGTGGTCATATGTACTTGAAATTTATCATTTTAATCATTTGAAAGTGTGCAATTCAGTGGCATTGAGTCACTCGTTTAGTCGTGTCCGACTCTTTGCGACCCCATGGACTGTAGCCCACCAGGCTCCTCCGTCCATGGGATTCTCCAGGCAAGAATACTGGAGTGGGTTGCCGTTTCCTTCTCCAGGGGATCTTCCCGACCCAGGGATTGAACCTGGGTCTCCTGCATTTCGGGCAGATGCTTTAACCTCTGGGCCACCAGGTACACTGAAAACGTTGTGCAGCCATTAGCACTATCCATTTCCAGAACTTTTTCATTGTCCCAAACAGAAACTCTGTATGTGTTAAGGAGTCATTTCCCTCCTTCCGTTCAGTCCCTGGTAACCTCTATTATACTTTCTGAATTTTTCTATTCTACATACTTTATATTTGTCCTTTTGTGTGTCTGGCTTATTTCAATTAACACAGTGCTTTTTAGGTTCATCTATGTAACAGAATTTCATTCGTTTTAAGGCTAATTAACATTCCATTGTATGTAAATACCACATTTTTTTTCTATCCATTCATCTGTTGATGGACATTTGTGTGCTTAACACCTTCTGGCTATTGTTAATAACACTGCTGCAAGCATGGGAGTACAAATTTATCTTTGAGTTCCTGCTTCAAGTGTTTGGGTGTATACCTAGGAATGGAATCGATGGATCATGTGGTAATTCTATGTTTAACTTTTTGAGGTCTGCTGGTGGACTGGTTTTGAGTTGTATAGATTAATGTGCAGATTAGGCTCTTCCCTAGAGTCCTGACCAGTATCTTGAGCTTTTAACCAATCTATAGTCAATCCTCAAGTCTCCTTTTAGCTAATAGTCAAACTTCCTCTCTCTACAATTCTCTTTGCACAGAGTTGCTTAAGAGGAACCGATATGAAGAAGAAATCAATGCCCTGGAAAATTCACAAGTAGGACAGTTTACAATAAGCTGTCTATGCAGCGAACAGAGAAAAGAAACTTTTCACGCCTTTTTTTTGGGTACTCCCTAGTTGTTTCCGGTGGTGAGAAAGTGCTAAAGTGTTAGTCGCTCAGTTGTGTCTGACTCTTTGCAACCCAATGGACTGTAGCCCACAAGGCTCCTTTGTCCATTGAATTCTCCAGGCAAGAACACTGGAGTAGGTAGCCACTCCTTTCTCCAAGGGATCTTCCCAACCCGGGAATCCAACCCTGGTATCACACTGCATGCATGTTCCTTACCATCTGAGCAACAGGGAAGCCCCCCAGTGGTGGTGGTGGGATGATCAAATTAAAAACAAACCAAAAACTCTTGAGTAAAAACAAAAAGAAACCTTGCTAAGTACAAAATTTTTTAAAAGTTCTGGAAGGAGAACAAGTTAGAATCGAGTATGGATCATAAAATTGTAGGCAGAGTTATAGTTATAATTCAGCTTCTGTAATGTTGAAACTGACTGATTCAGTAATTAAAACTTGACTTTATCTCATTCAGTGTTTAATGGTGCCTTAACATTAGCAATCAAGTATTTCACAATAGATAATGCTTATCCATGAAAAACCAAATATTTCCTCTTGTGAAAAATGGCGAGATTTGCATTCACGTTTCCATCTTCCATTCTCGCACCAGGCATCAGAGGTCAGTAAACTGACCTACTTAAAATGGTGTTGACATATGATTAAAAACAAACATACCAATACGGTTTGGAGGCGTAGGATTTGTGAATTTGACTGAGCCAGGGTGGTCATGGGCTGGGCCCTCATGCAGAGGGACTTCTGGCAACAGAAGGGTAACTTTAGAGCTTTTTGATTTCTTGCCTTTGTGCATCCTGAAAGCAGGCACTGGGCAAGTAAATCAATAATTAGGGGGTTATTTAAAATAGAGATTTGTCACCTGACACAGTGCAACCTGTCTATATCCACGAACACAGTGACAACTCTCCCAGCCCTTTGTCCCCACGTGTGTGGTGGCTATTGAGGGTTTCTCATTTATTGAGCAGCTTGGGTTCAAGTTACCTTGCTAGAAAGAAGGAAAGGTGGGTGGGACCAGAGCAGCACACCGACTGGGACATTAGCTTTGTTCTGAAATCCATCTAAAAGGGATACCTCTTATTATTAATTTTTGCACTCTTTGTCCTAAAACCAAGCATCTCAAGGTTGAGATTGACTTAATTCACCTTGTTATTCTACAGGTGCTGAGTGCTCAGATCCTCAGGGACAAGTACCAAACTTAATAGGAAATGAAATTCTTTGTGCTAAGTGAATGAAAGCGATGAGACGGCATACAACCATCCTGAAAGTTCATAATAGCCTGAGGGGTTCAAAGCTCTGTTACAGGAGATTGGTATTTTAGAATGTTTCACAGATTTAAAATTCCTCCCACAATCATTCTAGTTGGTAATAAGCAGTTACTGAGGCCCTGCTGTATTTACAACCCTTGGATCAGATACTGTCTGTATATGTCAGGTATGTGCTTACGCAACGTCAGCTATGTGCCTGCTACCTGTTGCTCTGGCCGGTGGCCTCGTCATCTCTGCTCATTGAATTTCCATTCTTACTCATTTGCGTCTTTCTTTCAAAATGAACATTTTACCAGTATATGATTAACATAGTGACTTAAAACCTTTATGAAATAGCTAAAATTACAAGACTAACTGGCATTCCCTTTTATAGGACCCTGTATGGAACTGCGTGTGTGTGTGTATATATATATATATATATTTTGGGGGGTGCTGTGTTGGGTCTTTATAGGACCCTGTATGGAACTGTATATGTGTGTATATATATATTTTTGGGGGCGGGGGGCTGTGTTGGGTCTTTGCTGTGGGCAGGCTTCTCTAGTTGTGGTGCATGGGCTTAGTTGCCCTGTGGCATGTAGGATCTTTGTTCCCCCTACCCTACAAGGGGTCAAAACCACCCCTCCCCCAGGTCCCCTGCCTTGGAAGGTGGATTCTTAACCGCTGGACCATTCAAGGAAATCCCAGGACTGCATATTTAACACTACAATATATGTCTTAACAGGACAACTGTTTCAAAATTAAAAAAAAATTTTTATCGTAAAATGTTTCAGACACAAAAAAGCCCACAAAAAGTGAAATTATAATACACTCATGTATCTACTACTCACATTGAACACTTTGCCATTTTTTCTTTGTACCCTTTATTATTATTTTTTTTAATGTTTATTTATTTATTTGGCTTTACCAGGTCTTAGTTGTGGCACATGGGATCTTTACTTGTGGCACGTGGAATAGCTTCCTGACCAGGGATTGAACCCCTGACCTCCTACACTGAGCACACAGAGTCTTAGCCACTGGATCACCTGGGAAGTCCCCATACTGTTGATTTTTAAAGAAAGCATTAGTGATAGAGTGGAAAACCTCATCCTCCCCTGTGTCCTCCATCTTTCCCTCCTTAGAGTTAGCCTCTATCCTATTCTAATTGCTCATGTCTTTATATACTTTCACAGTTTATGTATGTTTTGTGTTTTTAAAAATTTGCATAAGGGGTATGCTTTACCAAAATGTTGGCAATTTGCTTTTCTGTTCAACATTAAGATTTACCTACACTGATGCACGTAAGCTATGCCATTCCTTTGAACACTGTTCAAATTCTGTTGTATGACTATACCACTGTTCCTGTCTCCATTTCCTTTCTGAGGGCCATTTAGATTGTTTGCCATATCTTACTATGATACACAACACTACTATGAATGAACAATCCATTCCTCTGGTCCAGTTAGCTCTGCCTTCAAAATGATGTATCTTAAAATCTGACCACTTCTCCCTCATCCCAGAATCACCCTAGTCCAAAACATCATTTTCTCCTTTAGGGGCTCCTAAGTGTCTCATTCTTGCTCCCCCATCCCCATTTAGTTTATAGTTCATGCAGCTCATGGAGTCTGATCGGGTCTTTTCTTCATCAGAATCCTTCCTCTCATACCTGATATAAAGTTCAAGCTTCTTCCATGGCCAGGGAGCCTCCATGTGATCTCTCCCATGCTCTCTCTTTCTCTAGCTTCCTGTAGTCCAGTATGGTCTGCTGCTGCTGCTGCTGCTAAGTCGCTTCAGTCGTGTCCGAATCTGTGCAACCCCATAGACGGTAGCCCATCAGGCTCCCCCGTCCCTGGGATTCTCCAGACAAGAACACTGGAGCGGGTTGCCATTTCCTTCTCCAATGCATGAAAGTGAAAAGTGAAAGTGAAGTTGCTCAGTCGTGTCTGACTCTTAGCGACCCCATGGACTGCAGCCCACCAGGCTCCTCCATCCATGGGATTTTCCAGGCAAGAGCTGGGTGTCATTGCCTTCTCCATATGGTCTGCTACTAAGCTTCTATTCACTGCCTTAGAGCCTTTTAACTAGCTGTTCACTCTGTCTTATGCCAGCACTTCCTTCATCTTCCTATGGATTCCTATTTTTTTTTTTTAATGTATTTGTTTATTTGGCTGCACCAAGTCTAAGTTGTGGCATATGGGATCTTTAGTTGTGGTTTGTGTGATCTAGTTCCCTGACCAGGGATCGGATCTGGGTCCTCTGCTTTGCAAGCGTGGAGTCTCAGCCACTGAAGTTCCCCTCCCTTGTCTTTATTTGGGTTTTTGATCAGATAACACCTCCTTTCCTGTTTCTATTATCTGAATTGGTACCTCTTTTATTTCCTATCCCTTTATTCTGCTTTTTGCTTCCCTGATGGCTCAGACAGTAATGAATCTGCCAGCAATGCAGAAGACTTGGGTTCGATCCCTGGGTTGGGAAGATTCCCCTGGAGGAGGAAATGGCAACCCACTCCAGTATGTTTGCCTGGAGAATTCCATGGACAGAGGAACCTGGTGGGCTATAGTCCATGAGGTCACAAAGAGTCGGGCACCACTAAGCAACTAACAGCTTCTTCTCAGAAGTGATCACATCTGGAATTATCTTACTCTTACTTCTGCTCCTCCACTAGAATGTAAACTCCCTGGGCTTTATGTCCTAGTTCTCAGAATAGTGCCTAGTGTTACAGATGTTGGCAAGCCTCAGCTGAACAAACAAGAGAGCACCAGTACAAGCCTCAATGCACCTTCTCCTGGACAGTGTCTTGGAAACTTTTTGATGGTGAAGCACAGTAAGAAGTACACATTTTATACAGCATACACACAGACAGGCGCAAGAGTTTCAGGAAACAACACACTACTCTTATTTTTATAATTCTATTTCAGAAAGAAAGAAAATATGCTAGTTGCAACCCACTAAATTGATTTCAAAAATTGCCAATGGGTTCTAACTCACAGTGTGAAAAACTTTGTTTTAGAGTATATACCTGTAAGTGGTTTTGCTGAACATTCCTGAATTGCTCTCCAAAGTGAAACATTTACTCTAATAACATCCTTGCAGGGATTTCCTCATATCCTTACATGGTCTTAACAGGCTTTAAATTTTTTTGCCAGTCTGAGTGAAACTATCTGTTTTAATTTGCATTTTCCTATTACTAAAAAGAATAGCCCAGTGATCTTAACCTAAAAAAATAACGTAAACTATATTAGAGTGCCCCCAGAGGACTAAGCGGATTCTTTACCAACCAAGCCACAAGGAAAGCCCTCCTTATCAGAACCAGTAGGCAAAGTGACTTAATCTTTCCCTTCCTTAGTTTAGCAATTTCAAATTCTCATATGTTTGATTTTAGTGGCACAGATTGCATTTCCAAGGACACAGCACTAAGGACAATTTTAGTTCATTCATCATTCATGCAGTCATTTATTTACTCAACAAATATTTATTGAGGGCCCACTACTGCCAAGGAATTTCGAAGGACAGACCAACAACCTCTCTTGGCGCCTACCTTCCAGACGGGGAGTTCTTTGTCCCTGGCACTGTGGCAGAGTGACCATGGAGCCGGCGGGTATTAGAAAGGCTGGAAGACTCCGACCAAGTCCCCTCCAATTTTTCCAATCCACATTCTCTTGCGTCGCTTGTTCACAAGTTTTTGTCTTCAGTACACCCAGAGAGGAAGCAGTATGTTCAGGCATTCTCTTCCTGCAAAGAAGTATTCCCAAGAGAAGTGGGAAGGAGAAAACTGATGTTTCATTTCAAGCATTTGTTTTAAAATGTAAGATTATAATTAGCGTCTTTTAAAGCAATCCAATTTATTTAACTTTTTCTTCTAAAAGCAACTTTTTTTCTTACTCTCTACAAACATTTGTTTTAAAGCTTCACACTTGATCTCGTCGTAATGTCAGGTTCGATTCAAGGGGCAATGAAAAATCTCACGTTCTTTCTGACTTAAGTGATTACAAATTTTGACAGAAAAAAGGAGCCCCAAATCACATTATTACAGTCTTTAGCTTCTATTCTTCTATAATCTCTAGATTTTATTATCCCATAGTTAAGTCTTAACTAACATCAGACCTTTCTTATTTAAAAATCACAAGTCTTATGTAAAAGAACTTCCCGAGCTTTCTGGAAAGAACGATAAGGGATTTAGCTCATTTTATTACATTAGATAATGTTATGGTTACCAGATAAGAGGTGCTAGCTATATCGCGGGACAGTGCCTGGGCTGTTGGGAGTTCATGATCCAGTCTTTGATTTTTATTTTAAATAACGTAAACCGCACGCCTCAGGGAAAGTGCTAAGCGCGGAGGCTGGCACCGCTCTCCATTACCCACTGTCTCCCGCTTTCCCCTCCCAGCCCCAGAATTCATGCAAATTAGGCTGCTATCCCCGGGGCAATACGACCCATTTTCGCGCCATTCTCTAGGGACCCTGCAGCTATGTAAAGAGAGAGGTCCCGGAGCTTCCAAGGCAGTACTTTTCCAAGGCGGATCTTAGGGGACTGCAAGACTATTACTGGACTTTAGCGTATCTGGAAGGGCTGCTTTTTTCTCGGGGCCGAGTGGGTCTTGCGCGGGTGGGC
>NW_011494762.1:2641772-2667211 GCF_000754665.1 Bison bison bison
CGCCGGCGGAGTGCCCTTATCAACGGGTGGCAGTCCTGGGCGGCACCCGTTTAGGCAAGCCCCAGATTTTGTGCACTTGGGGGTATTTTAGAGACTAGGGACTGTGTCCAGCGGGCGTGACACCCGGCGCGCGGGCGGTCAGAGAGTTGTGAGGTTTGCAGGATGCTTGGCAGCCTGGAGGAGCTCAAGGCCACGTGCGTCCGAGGCACACGTGTGCTGCGGGCAGCAGGGGCGGACCGGTCCCCCATTGTGTCTGCTGGTCCGAACTCTGCCCGCGGGGCGCGGAGGGGAGCGGGACGTGGAGTAGGGTGCTGCCCTGCAGCCTCCCGGACCTTTCCCAGGCACAGCCCGGGGAGGATGAATGTCTAGTAACGCATTCTCCCGGGCGCACTTGGGACCCTTGCGCTAGCTTCCTGCTTATTTTCCTCTTGGCCGTGCTGGCAGGCGCATCTAACTGCTGAGAGTTGATGGGTTGGGAGTTTAAAGGTCTTGAAAACCGCTCTCTTTAGAACTTGGGTTGCGCACACTTGAGGGGGCACTTACGGTCACAGGAGGTGATTAGTGCAATGGTGGTCTTATCGGTTTGCCGACCATTTGCTCGTTTCCCATTCCCTTCCCCACCCCCAGCCTTTCTTGCAGCAACAGGACGGAGCCCTGAATGGAACATGGAACGTTACTGTTTACGCTAACGGAAACCGGAACGGAGGGTCTGCCCCAGGAGAGGTTAGAGGGTGGGGGGTTGGGTGAAGAGGAAGAAAATGACAAGCTTAAAATAAATAGCAGGGGTAAGGGGCCCACGTGAGGGGCTGGGGTACTCCGGGAGTGGGTTGGAGAGGGCGTGTTGGGGGCGTAGTTTCAGAGATACCTCTTCCCGAATGGACCTTGGCATTGGCTTTCAGGATGAAGAAAACCACATGTAGCAGGACCTGGAATCTGACATCCCTGGGTTCAAATTTGAGCCATCATGGGACTTGAATAATCTGTTTCACCACTCTACGCCTCAGTTTCCACCTTTGTTGCAAGGAATTGCTTAGTGCCTGGCACAAAAAAAAAAAAAAAATCTGTTGAATGGCATTTGTTATTACCTACCTGCCAGGAAAATCCATGACCATTTGTATTGCTTCTTTCTGTCTTATTCTCCAAGCATACATTTGCCTGTTAACTAACTTCGCATGCGCTGACTTGTTAACGCCCAGCAAGTATTTCCCTGAGAGCTTCCAATAGAATACTTCCCTTGAGGCGGTCTTGTGCCTCTGACTGCAGGCAGGTAGATTGATGATTGCTGGCGGGCGTGCCTGCTAAGTCGCTTCAGTCCTGTCCGTCTCTTTGCGACCCTATGGACTGTAGCCCACCAGGCTCCTCTGTCCATGGATTCTCCAGGCAAGAATACTGGAGTGGGTTGCCACGCCCTCCTCTAGGGGATCTTTTTGCCCCAGGGATTGAACCCCCACCCGCAGCTCCACCGGAAATGGTGATAATTCCTGCAGCAGTGTGAGGAGCACAGCTGTTTTAGGAGACTGCGGATTCCTTCCAGCCCTGTGATCTTGGGCAATCTTATTTCACATACCTGGTACCTTTAATTTGTTCATCTGGAAAATAGGAAGTTTCTGAGACCTCCGTTAATAGGTAGTACCTCTACCTATTACCACATTTTCATGATAAAGGACAAGACTAAAACTTCCTAAGATGATTGAATGGAGTCTGTTGAGAAGCACTGACTGGGTGGTTGGGTTCCACCATCATGAAAATAATTTTATTTGCAAGAGAAATGTGTAACGTTAGGTGTAGAAAGATCAGAAAGATATTCCCCCTACACCTCACGTCTTGGCATTATTTTGTGGGACCCGTAGCAGAACTTGCCTTCTTAAACTTTTCAGTGTATGGAGTCACTAATGTTATTCCATGGCCATATTTCAGATATTAAAAATATAGGAAGTAATACAACAGTAATGAATATTCATTGGAAAGACTGATAGTGAAGCTCCAGTACTTTGGCCACCTGGTGCAGAGCCAACTCACTGGAAAAGACTGATTGTGGGAAAGATTCCAGGCTAGAGGAGGAGAAGGGCGCGGTAGAGGATGAGACAGATTACATCACTGACTCAATGGACATGATGAGTTTGAGCAAAACTCTGGGAGGTAGTGAAGAACAGGGAAGCCTGGAGTGCTGCATTTGATGGGGTTGCAAAGAGTTGGACACGACTTAGCGACTGCACAACATTTAGGAAATCTCTTATGAAATATGAAGAAATGGTAGAAACTACTATCTTTTTTACATGAAGTAGATGTCAGTTGCATATTCTGATGATTGGTGCCAGGCAATTCATTGTTTATGAAGGAAAGAAGCATTTTCATATCCATAGGTCATATGTGTCTAATAAAAGGGCTTATAAAAACTCAAGACTTGTGTAGCAATGGAACTACAGAAAGAGCTGAGTGGCCAGCCTAATAGAGCCCTGAAGTGGAATTGGGCATTCTACCTGGGTTTGGAGGACTGTTTGACCTTTAACTTGGTTCTTGTACATTTGTTCACTGGGTTGATATATTTGATTTGTAAAGACTTGTGCAGAAATCACTGTTCCCCTCCTGATTGGCACAAGGCCTGTTTGAAAGCCTGCCCTCTTGAAGTAGAGGTGCTGCCCAGTGTTCGAGGTTTGAGAAATTAGCATCACAGTACAGAGCCCAAAGCTTACTTAGAAAGACCTCATTAGCTTGATTTTGGCTGAGGGAAAGAAGTCACTCTACCATTTTGTATTTTTGAAGTACAGTCTAATTTCTTTCTTTTTTTTTTTTAAGGGCAGATTTTAGCAGTTTAGCATTTAATGCCTTGGGAGCTCAGTATAATGTTAAGAGTTTGGGAGTTTTTAAGGTGGGTTAAAGGGTAATTCCACAGGTATTTGAATAAATTGATACCAATGTTCCCTCAAAGGGATCTCTTTTTAGGATTTTACCTGATTTTGGAAAATTTTGTAGCAATTGCAAAGCCTCCTTTTTCTTTGTAGGGTATAAGAAATGGACATACCTCCTCTGCGCTGTTTGAACCTACTCAACTCAAAAATGATACCTTTCTTTAGATTCTGCAGCAAGCATCCCATTTAATAGTATGGCCATTTCCGTTTGCAGCAAAAGGATTGCAGAGCAAAGAAGAACTTCAAGAAATTCAGATATGTGAAGTTGATTTCCATGGAAACCCCGTCATCCTCTGATGACAGTTGTGACAGCTTTGCTTCTGATAATTTTGCAAACACAGTAAGTGCTGCCTGAGAATAAACAGAATGGAGTCTGCAGTGCTCAAAATGCCCCAAATGCTTTGTGCGTGATTAAAACTGCTTGCTTTTTGCCTACATTTCTATACAGCTGTTACGAAAATACAGTATGCACTGTAATTTCATTTCACTTTTTGCTGTGGTTCTAGGTAGTAATTGTTGGAGGTAGATTAGCTACTTATTCTATCCTTTTGAAATGTCGCCTAACCTAACATGCCTGATGATTTGCCATAACAACTCAGAAATCATTTGTAAACCTCTGAACCATTTTTCTTTGTAACAAAAGCTATTCTCTTGTAGTGCACTTGTAAATGTGATTTGCTCTCTGCACGGTTTACGGAAAATTGGTTCTTCAAAAAGAAAAAAAAAATGCACAACCACATTTATTTATTTATTTTACAGAAACCTAAATTCAGGTCAGATATCAGTGAAGAACTGGCAAATGTTTTTTATGAGGACTCTGATAATGAATCTTTCTGCGGCTTTTCAGAAAGTGAGGTGCAAGATGTGTTAGACCATTGTGGATTTTTACAGAAACCAAGGCCAGATGTCACTAACGAACTGGCCAGTATTTTTCATGCCGACTCTGATGATGAATCGTTTTGCGGTTTCTCAGAGAGTGAGATACAGGATGGAATGGTGAGTTTGAGAATTTCACCAATATCAGGCAATAAGATACATTTAGAGGCATGACATACTTGCTTAAAAATCTTTTTTCCGTATGATTTTCATTTTAGTCATGCCAGAAGGTTTCGTTGATCTTTTAAGAAAAGTTTTAAGAGTATTTTCTTCATGTCTTAAAGCAGTTTTTTGCTAATGTAGTTCTAATAGTAAGGCTTGAGGATTTTTGTAGTCTCTGAAAATCTTAGAAACTTGTAAGAAACAATTGGCCAGCGTGCAGATTTCTGTGGCTACAGAAATCAAGCCCAATCAGAGGAAGCAGATATGTCCTCAAGATGAGCTCCAGTCACATTTAAGTGCCCAGCCCAGGGCCTGACATAGAGACTTCAGTAAAAGTTGATTCCCATAGTGGATCTATACCTGCATCTGGAAAGCCTGTGATAACTCGCATGCAGGAGCTTGAGTGCAGGTAATGACAATTAGGGCCCTGCTTGCTTCCGCTGTTGCTCTTTTGTTGGCTTTTCTTACGCCTGCTGTCTTACCTTTAACCTCTATTGTCCTGCTCAGGATGCTGCTGCCAGGGATGCGCCTCAGTCCCACTCTTATCTGAGCATGCTGTTTACTTCTGCACATGTTTTCCTCTTAGCAACACTTTCTCGATAAAGGAAATATGTTTCGGGTGCATGCTCTTCAGCTCATTGTGGTCTGACACGGGTCCACTGCCTGGGACCACAGTTGCACGGCGCTGACATAAGTGAGAACATTTGGCCAGGGAGTATTTTATCATGACCTAACTTCATGATAATGTAATATTTTCTCTTAAGAGGTGATGTTGATCTGAATCAGTGCGTATTGGAGTTATTGGCAGCACTGCTCTGTGAATCTGGGTATGACTCAAACATTGTCTACAGCCTGAATCATTTCTGGGCAGTGTTTCAGTTCTTTGTAGATGCTGTTTGTTGCGACTGAGAAAATGCCAATCGATTAAAAGGCTTAAGGATTTGTGAAAGTTTTTTTGTCATTTTATGTTCTCTCAGTCTGCACACTAAAAATAACATAAAGGTTATAAAAAGCAATGAGGTTGTTGAAATGTTAAAAAACGGGTCTTCCATTTTGGGATTTTATGGGTGGTATTTTTTACTTCTCTCTTTTTTGTTAGTTTGTTTTCAACAATCACCACAGTCAATTTCAGAATGTTTTCATCACCCCCAAAAGAAACCCTGTTCCCATCAGCAGTCACTTTGCATCCTTTCCCAGCACCCTCAGTTCCTGGCAACCACCAATCTATTTTCTCTCCTAGGTTTGCCTGTTCTAGGCATTTCATATAAATGGAACCAAACAATACGTGGTCTTTTGTGACTGGCTTCTTTCACTTAGCATGATGTTCTTGAGGTTCTTTCATGTGCCATTACTTTGTATCTTTTTATTGCTGAATAATACTCAGCTGTAAATATTCAGACCCTATCACCTTTTATGTATCCATTCATCAGTTGATGGATGTTTGAGTTATTGGCACCTTTTGGCTATTATGAATGATGCTGCTGTGAACGTTCATGTGCAATATTTGTGTGGATATGCACACCTGAGTACATACCTAAGAGTAGAATTGTTGAGTCATACAGTCTCTATGTTTAACCTTTTGAGGAACTGCCAGACTGTTCCAAAGTGGCTGCTCCGTTTTACACTTCTCCCAGTGTTTGCAGATTCTGGTTTTTCCACATCCTTGCCATACTTGTTTATTTGGCTCTGCTAGTAGGTGGGAAGTGATATCTCATGATTCTGATTTGCCCCGGTGGCCAACTTTAATACATTTTAAATGATGCAAACATTACTTTTGGAATCTGAAATTTAAAAAATTTTATGCTTACACAAAATGTATTGGAGAGTTGTTAATGTTTAGTTGCTAAGTTATGTCTGACTCTTGGGACCCCATGGCCTGTAGCCTGCCAGGCTCTTCTGTCCTTGAGATTTCAAGAGAGGCAGTCAGATTCATAGAGACAGAAAGTAGAATGATGCTTGCCAGGAGTTCTGGGGGAGGTGAATGGGGAGTAATTGTTTAATGAATATAGAGTTTTAAAAAATTTCTGGAGATGGATGGTGGTGATAGTTGCAAAACACGGAGTGTATTTAATGTCACTCAACTGTACACTTAAGAATGGTTGAAGAGTAACAACATTGTAAATTAACTATACTCCAATAAAAATTAAAACAAATGGTTAAAGGGGTAAATTTTATGTATATTTTGCTACAGTTTTTAAAAAAGTAGAGCATTGAGACATCTTTAATATAGTTTAATACTACCATAAGTATGGACATCATGAGAGAACATATATTTGTCTCTAGGGAAATTCTTTTAAAATACATGGAGATTCTATTTTTTAAAGAAGTGGAAAAAGAAGCTGGGATTTTTCACAGTTTAAAAAATGACTCAGAACCACTGTACTAGAGGCTGTGACTGTGGTGTAGTACAGTGTGTCCCAGGAAAGCTCCTAGTTAATTGGCCCTCAGGTTGTTGCGTTTATTAGTAATTCCTGATTTTGTTACTCAGAGCCGTCAGTTAAACTTGACAATTAAAGTGTTCAATGCAAATGTATTTGCAAGTGTCTTTTGTTCCAAAGGCATTGTGTAGTCACACTCTTTCAGACTTTGTGACAGTCAGCAAGTCATTAACGCCTCACTTGTTCTCATTGACCAGAGGCTGCAGGCCAACCGGGAGGGCTGTCGGACCCGCAGTCAATGCACGCGGTCTGGACCTCTCCGCGTGGCCATGAAGTTTCCCCCTCGAAGCACCAGGGGAGCAGCCAACAAAAGGACAGTGCCTCCTGAACCCCCAGAGAATTCTGTGACCGATTCCAATTCTGACTCGGAAGATGAAAGTGGCATGAATTTCTTGGAGAAAAGGGCTTTAAATATAAAGCAAAACAAAGCAATGGTAGGTATCTGACTTTGAAGGTGTCAGAACTGATGACCCTTCCCAGCATTTCTCTAAGCCACTTGTTGCTTATGTGTCCTAAGAACTATTTTCCACGTAGCTCTGAAAACGTCATCGCATATGATTTAACATGTATTTCTTTCCCTTTCTAACTTTTCTTTCAATCTGTGAAAGTTTTGGGAAATGTACAGGAGAAACAAACTCTGAGTTGTGCTGTTGTGATTTCTAGAATTTGCTTGTTTACAGCAGTTACTGTAAACCAATAATTTCTGTTTAATTTCCTCCTTTTCTAGCTTGCAAAACTCATGTCAGAATTAGAAAGCTTCCCTGGCTCCTTCCCTGGAAGGCGTTCCCTGCCGGGCCCCAGTTCAGTAAGTACAAATATTTGTTTGTGGAATGGTGTTTGGGGTAGTCTGAGGTGTTGTGATAGTTTAAAGTCTGATTTTGTTATTTTGTGTGATCTTGTAGACAGAGGTGATAGAGGAAGTCTTCTAAAAGATCTCTGGGATCTCTTCCTTGCACCCCAGGCCAGGTGTGGGCCCTCTACCCCATGCCAAGCACCTGCAGGGCTCAAATCACCCCCTTTTTTTTTTGGCCACACTGCGTATCATGTGAGATCCTAGTTCTCCCACGAGGGATTGAACCCACACTTCCTGCAGTGGAAACATGGAGTCTTAAGCACTGAATTGTCAGAGTAGTTCCTCAAATGCCTTTTGATTGGTTATTTCTCTCCCTCCCACCCAAATAAACTAAGCCCCTCAGAGATAGGGAAGAAAAATTGCAAGTTGTTTTTTCTGTAACTCCAGCCCTTGGAACATTTCTACCTGGCACGGTAATCTATCTTTTTAAAATCTGAGAATGAGAAAAAAAGAAAAAACAATTTCTTAACCAAGTCATGGCCTAATATATATGATTGTATTCTGAGGAGCTAAGCTTGTGCTACTTAAGAGATATTGTAGAAAAGGTTTTTTTTTTTTTTTAAGAAAACAAGATTTTTTTCTTACATCTTTATCAAGTCAAGAATAAATAGGTCATCCCTGAGTTTGAGAGAAACTGGGCTTGGTGTTACAGAAGCTGAATTTCAATGGCTGTATTATTTCTGGGCTCATTTCCCATGCATTACAGAAAGGACGAAGGGAAATGGCAAGTGGAGCATTCCTTTTACTTATGGGAAAACCTGCCTCAGAAGAAGCTGCCACTTGTCATTTTGGAGTAAGTGAGTCCATCCTCTGTGTTTTCAGCGTCCAAAGACCCCCAGGAGGCGCACATTTCCAGGTGTTGCCTGCAGGAGAAACCCTGAGCGGAGAGCTCGTCCACTCACAAGGTCTAGATCCCGGGTCCTTGGGTCACTCAGCACCCTGCCCACAGAGGAGGAGGAGGAGGAGGAGGAAGAGGAAGACAAGTACATGTTGGTGAGGAAGAGGAAGTCCATGGTCGGCTACATGAATGTGAGTTCTCTGCTTCTGTGTCTGCTCCTCTGTTTGCCATCTTCTGTGGGTCCAGGGATCATGGACACAGGATGGGAGCACATACAATTTCAACACCAACGATCCATGTATATTTTTAACTTAAAAAATTAATTAATTTGACTGTGGCAGGCAAACTCTGAGGTGCAGCATGTGGGACCTAGTTCCCTGACCCGGGACTGAACCTGGGCCCCCTGCATTGGGAATGTGGAGTCCCAGCCACTGGACCACCAGGGAAGTCCCCAAGGATCTGTATTAAATGGCCTTCTCAAACCGTCCACAATGGTTAAGGTCACATCAGCTTGTTTTGATGGCTGTTGGTAGCAGGCAAGAGAATTAAAAAGTTTTCTTGGGCTTTTCTTAATTATTTTTCAGTGATGTTGTTCTGTGATCCTTAGTAAATCCCCTTTCTCCATAAGTTCCAAGACTGATTTCCAGGTTGAGTTCTCTGTGAAGGAGTGACAAAGCGAGGATCTAAGAGGCAGAGCTGGGAAAGCGAGCCAGGAAGGACGCTGTTCCTTGATTCTCGTTATGCAGGAAGATGACATGCCCCGAAGTCGTCGCCCCGGACCCATGACCCTTCCCCATGTTGTTCGCCCGGTGGACGAAATCACGGAGGAAGAGTTGGAGAACATCTGCAACAACTCCCGAGAGAAGATCTATAACCGTTCATTGGTCAGAGCCTCTAAATAATGTCTGTAGATGTCCCCGTCTGTGAGAGACATTTTAGTGCATGGGATGTGTGCCTGGGTATTTTTCTCATGTAAGATAAGAGAATTTTGTAGCATCCTTGGGATTTAGCCTGGTTAGTTGCAGTAGTAGTAGTTGCTTAGGTAAATCTTCAGTAGCATTAAGTCTTTTCTCAATTTAGAAATTCATTTCATTCAACATAAGTAGCTGTTAATGTGTGCCTACATAGATAGGTGCTGAGAATATGCTGCTGCTGCTAAGTCGCTTCAGTCATGTCTGACTCTGTGCGACCCCCATAGACGGCAGCCCACCAGGCTCCTCCGTCCCTGGGATCCCCCAGGCAAGAATACTGGAGGTTGTCATTTCCTTCTCCAGTGCATGAAAGTGAAAAGTGAAAGTGAAGTTGTTCAGTCGTGTCGGACTCCTAGCGACCCCATGGACTGCAGCCTACCATGGGATTCACCAGGCAAGAGTACTGGAGTGGGGTGCCGTTGCCTTCTCTGCCGAGGATATGGTGGTGTGCTAAAGACAAACAAGATTTGGGCAAGCTTTCTTTTGCATATCTTTTCTTGAGATAGTTTTGATAGCATTAACTGTTGCATCTGCCAGTTGAATGGAATCACCATGCTCAATACTCTTCATGGCCTGGCGTATACGTGTGTATATAGATGTGAGGTAGGATTCAAAGAGAAAAGATCAGACTACCCACAAAAAAGGACATTCTTTTTTTTTTATTTTAATATTTTTTGTAGTCAAATTTATCTTTCTTTTTTTTCTTGGTTGTGTGGCTTGTCCTCAGCAGTAAAAGCACAGAGTCCTAACCATCAGGCTGCCCGGGGATTCACAGAGAATGACATTCTTTTAAGATTTTCTCTACAAAGAGTAGTGTTTCTGTTTTTCTTCTTATTTGCAGGGGTCAACTTGTCATCAGTGCCGCCAGAAAACTATCGATACCAAGACAAACTGCAGAAACCCAGAGTGCTGGGGTGTTCGAGGCCAATTCTGTGGTCCCTGCCTTCGAAACCGTTATGGTGAAGAAGTCAAGGATGCTCTGCTTGACCCAGTAAGTGCCTTGAAGAGGTCGTCCTTTAGGCTCCAAGGTCAGCTGTGAGCTGATAGAGGCAGAAAGAGATTGAGCTCTTGGTGTTGAAAGGCAGATGAATTCATAGTGTAGGTACTGGATAATTGTGAGCGCTTGTGGAGTGCTCGGGACCTGGCCATTCAGGGGAAGTCTGTTCTGTAGTCCCCATACTAGTAATGGTTGTGTGACTTTTTCTGTGGGATTTCCCAAGGGAATGTGATCCATTAACCACATTATGTTTTTGTTTTTTTAATAGTAATAAAAAAGATCTGAATGCAATTGATGACACCCACCTTAGAGGTTAAACAGGAGTAGATAAGTAAGGGGTGGTAAGGTTTGACTTAATGGTGCCTTTTCACGCTTCTCCTTCAGAACTGGCACTGCCCACCGTGTCGCGGGATCTGCAACTGCAGCTTCTGTCGGCAGCGAGATGGGCGATGTGCGACTGGGGTGCTCGTGTACTTAGCCAAGTACCATGGCTTTGGGAACGTGCATGCTTACTTGAAAAGGTAGGGCTGGTTTTTCTCTCTTCTGCACCCCAATCTTAATTTTTTTTTCCTTACATTTTTTTTTTTTTCAAGTTATCTGAGAAACTTATTTTAAGCACTTTTCGTATTTTTTTTCCTCAAACTTTGAACTCTATTTTGTATTGGGGTATAGCTGATTAACAATGTTGTGGTTGTGTTAGGTGAACAGTGAAGGGACTAAGCCGTACATATACGTGTGTCCATTCTCTCCCAAACACCCTGCCCCTGTTCATTTTTGTTAGCTTCCTAAAGAGAAGGTGGCAGTCAGGATAGCAATCGCATGGAAAGCAGGAGAGGCACGTGGGGTGTCAGGGAGCAGTGCAAACCTTCCTCTGGGCGGTGGTGACCCTGTGGGCCCTCGTGTAAAATTTAAGCTGTGCACTTAAGATGCATGTTACAATTCAACAGAAACATTTTTAAAGGAGTGAATGAGGCTCTCAGAAGATTATTATTTGTAACTTTTTAAAAATAGAAGTATGGTTAATTTACAATGTTGTATTAGTTTCAGGTATCCAGCAAAGTGATTCAGTTACATGTTAATATATTCTTTTTTGTATTTTTTCCATTACAGTTTGTTACAAACCATTGACTATAGTTTCCTGTGCTATACAGTGGACCTTGTTGGTTATTTATTTTATATATAGTAGTTTGTAACTGCTAATCCCAAACTTCTGATTTATCCTCCCCGCAACTCCCTTCCCCTCTAGTAACCATGTTTGTTTTCTAGATCTGTGAGTCTGTTTCTTTTTTGTAAATAAGTTTTTATTTGTGTCATATTTTTGATTCCACATATAAGTGATATCATATGATACTCGTCTTTGTCTAATTTAGTATGGTAATCTCTAGGTCTGTCCAACTGGTCCATCCAAATCGCATTATTTCATTCATTCTTTCTTATGACTGAGTAGTATTTCACTGTATATATGCACCACATCTGCTTTATCCATTCATCCGTCAATGGACACTTAGGTTGTTTCTATGTCTTGGCTATTGTAAATAGTGCTTCTATGAGCATTGGAGTGCGTGTGTCTTTTGGAATTAGAGTTTTCATAAGAGAATTCTTAGGCCAAAAACCATATCCTGACGTGTTCCCTCTTCTCTTTCAGTCTAAAACAGGAGTTTGAAATGCAAGGATAATAATTGGAAGATCCACTACCTGCCTTCCACTTCGCAAATCTTCCTTGTTAAAGTCTTCAGTTTTGTCATGTGATTGAAACCCGGGTTAAGAATTCTGAGGCTCAGTCTGTCTTAGAGGCAAATCAAGTTGTTCCCATTAAATGTGCACGTGTGTCTGGGCATCACAGAAGTGTAGTGCCAGCTGTACTCTGCCCTCCTGCAGTTTCTCCTTTGCTTTTCTGCCCACCCCTTGCCCCATGCCGTCCTCTTATTTCCAGTGATTCTCCTCCATCATTTAGTTTGGGAATCCTTTTTGAATGAAGTTTTATGAAAGCATGTTGGATTTAATTGGCGTTGAAAATAGCCCTGGAATCCACGCATAAAACCAAGCACTTAGAAACACAGTAGTAGTATTAACTACCTCTATCCAATTTCAGAGACTATCCCTGTAACTTGCTCACATGTAAACACTGGGTCTGATATAGTGTTTGTCAACCTTTTTAGCAGAATCATGGCACAAAAGTTGTAAGACCGTGTGGAAAAATTAGGTGATTGTTGGCAAGTAGAGCATGTGACTGTGGAGGCTTCTGAGGATAATATTTCATGTATTTTGCTTGTATTTCCTCTGCCATGTGCATCTGGCCCACACAGTCACAATATGAAGGTTCGAGGACAGTACTAAGCTTGAAATCATTGTAGAAAAGCCATCCTAGGAAATTGAGATGGGGAGGCTTCAGGAGTAGGCCAATCTTTGAATTCATGGAATAAAACCTCAGGATAATTGAGTTTGCCAAGTTTATGTCAGTTCATAACATCAGGTGTTTCAAATAAATTCTTGGTTATTTTGCATGGAAAATTGATACATAAACTCAGCTACAATCCTTTGCAGTTTTTGCTTTCTTGAAATTATAAGCCAGGCATAGAGGATTCATGTTCAGGTTTGAAGCACTTTTATAACTGAGAAGTGCCTTTTTTGGAGAAGGGTGACTGTCACCAGTTTGCGAACTTACCATCTCTGCCAGTTTAGTTTCTGGGCAGAGTCGTGTGTTGTCTCTCCCTGGCCCTGTTTCGGCATGAATCAAACCTTTCGTAGAGGTAGACTCAGAGTGTGTGTGTGTGCATTTTGCTTTGCATCTGCAGCCTGTAGCTCTGCCGGTTCGGTTCAGTGTTTGGTGCATAATTGGACCTTGAATCAATAAATGTAAATAGAGCTTTTGATCTGTTACGCTTTTATACAAAGTTTTTTTATTTTAATAATAAAACGTTTTGTTTTAGCTTGTCTACTTTTTTAAAATCTTTGATACTCAATCTTACTGCACCAAGTCCTAATGTTTCTTTCCTATTTAAACAAAAGACCATTTCTGCCTTTTCAAGACCCACCTCCCCCCTTTTGGCTTAAGTTTCTGATGACAAAGGGCTAGCTCTTTTGAACAGGACCTGATTTGGTGATGTGATTAATAGCTGTGAATCAGATATGATTAATAGCTGTGAATCAGAATCAGCTAAGATAGCTACATCGACAGATAGAAAGTAGGGACCCGTGAAGTTTTACAATGATGTTTTCTTTCCCTTGGCCCTTTGCCAACACAAGAACCAACAGCAATTTCACAATACCTGGATATTTATTTTAGACTCCCTGTACCTTGAGGCCTGTTCTAGGACTGAGAGAATCAAAAGACAGAAAAAGTATGGTTCAAAAGTTCTCATATCCCATTCTTTTATTTTTTAATTTAAAAATTAAAAAAAATTTGGGGGGCCATGCCGAGCAGCATATGGGATCTTAGTTCCCCGACCAGAGGGCAAACCCAGGTCCCCTGCATTGGAAGTGTGAAAGAAGTCTTAACCACTGGACTGCCAGGGAAGTCCTAGTACCTCATTCTTCACATTAGGGTTGGCATAGTACAGCCTCTTAGTTACAAAGACAAAGAAAGGTAGGAAATTGAGAATTTTGGAGAGTGTGGGGCTAGTCTGTAGACCTATATTGTAGCACACAGTTCTGGGTGAACTTGGGTGTGTCGCTCAAGGGTGAGGAGAGAAGAGGCAAGCTACTTTGTTAGATGCCAAAATGGGGAGGCGGCCTGAAGGATTGCAGATGGGCATAGCTAGCCACATAGGAAACTTTTTAAAACATAATTCTGTGCCTTGAAAGTTTGTTGGAAGTGCTTATTATCAGATGAAAGTACCTGCTGGTAACCCAGGATTGCAGCAGTGCTCAATCCAACATTATAAATATTTGACAAAGAAGAGATACTAGAGTTAGTTCAGCACCTCCTAAGTACCAGACACAGTGCTCAGTACAGGATGTATGTTAGGCATTTTGGAGATGAGACTCAGCAAGGTTAAGTAACTTAAGAAAACTGAAGAGCCGTGCCTGCTCTTGTAGCCTGAGAAGATTTTAGATAATCGAGCCAAACACTGTTCTGAGGGCTTCTGATAGACTGGGTTACATATGTGATAGATAAGGCTACATATGTTGATCTTAACAGGTAATACCAGCCACCCATAGTTACACGTTTATTTCATTTTCTCTGGTAAGAATGAAGTCATTGGGAGCAAGAACACTGATCCAAATACTCATGTAGTCTGGGTTCAGCAAGTGGTTACTAAGGGAGTTCCCTCGTGGTTAAGATTCTGGGTTTTTACTGCCATGGCCTAGGTACAATTCCTGGTCGGGGAACTGAGATCCCACAAGCCACACAGCCAAGAAAAAAGAAAAGCTTACTGAATATTTATCAAATGAGTTGAGGTTCCTGGATGGGAAAGTTCCTGAGATTTGAGCAGAAAGAACTAAAGTCATGGTGGAGGAGAAATAATGGATAGGTCCTAACATTTGTTAATCCCAGCATTAACCCCTATGAGGTGTAACCTTTCTTTGTGATACAATGCTTAGCTTTTTATGAAGCTGTAATGGTCAATTCATTAAAAATCATGTATTTCTAATAATGTGTTTTTCTGTGGGAAAATACAATTTAGTTCATTGTACTAACTTGAAAGAATACTGCTATTCAACTAAATAAAGAATTTGTATTGAGCTGTTAATGAGCTACAAAAAGATAATTTTACATATAGTAGCTCTAAATGGTATCCATTTGGGGAAATTTTGGGGTGGCAAAAATTGAGTTCATGGACATTAAAAGCTTACTGTAAGAGAGAAGATACTGGCTTCAGCAGTGGTCCATCCTGTTTCATCTTGCTCCCTCCAGTCCATTGAATTATTGTGAAGAAAAACCCAGGCATATGACATGCATACATACTTCAGTATTTCTAAAAGCATTTCTAAAAGACTTGTAGAACCATAATAAAATATTATTACACCTAAATAAAGTTAGAGTTCCTTAATATCAAATATCCAATCATTTTTCAAATTTTCACTATCCTATGCCTCACCTTCCATTTATACAATTGACTTATTTGAATTCAGGACTCCTAATGCTTATTTAAAGTCTCTTAATTATTAGGTTTCCCCTCCCTTTATTCCCCTTGCTGTTTATTTGTTGATAAAAGTCATTTTTTCCTGCAGAGTTTCCACATTTTACTAACTGCAACCCGATAGTGTCATTTAGCGTGTTCCTCTGTCTTTTCTGTTATGTCTAGAAGCTTGATCAGGATCGGATGCAGCAACAGTACTTTATTTTGTGAACTGACATCAGAAGACATACTGTCCTGTTGTCTCCCTTTTTGTACTGTTAATAGCCACTGACAAACATTTTCTGTAAATTCTCTCTTCATTAATCAACTGGGAATTTCCCCTCAACTATTTATTTATACTAGGTACAGTTTTTACATAACAGATGTATTAAGAACTTGATTTTTTTTTAACCAGTTTTCAGAACCAAAATTAGCTCTCAGGTATCTTCTAATGGTGCCTAACAAGGGTTTTCTTGTTTACTTGTTTAAGTATCATTTGAACTCTTGGAGTTTTCAGATATTTGAGTGTTTCAATTCATAGCAGTTGTTATTCTCATTGATGCCCAATTTGGGCCATTGAGAGAGCTGTCACGTAGGCCCCTGCATCCTTCTGATGTGACCCCAGGGGTCTTTATAATTCCCTTTGTTTTCTAGTAAGACAGAATGTTCCAGGCTCACCCTGTACATTTTCTACCTCAAACCTACAGTCAGCCATTCCTCCATTGTATTTTGTTTTCATAACACATTTCTTTTGTATCTATCTATATTACATATACACACAACTTATGTAAATGAGGTCATATATAAACAAATTATAGCAATTAAATATATTAGTGTCACTATACATAAACATGGTTTCAGAACAATAGTACCAATATTACTACTTAGATATTGTTACTGAAAACAGTTAAAGATTTTTCTCTTTTCATCCTTATTGTAAGTTCTTTGGTACTGTTTTTAAAGTCATTTTAAACTCTATATGGTTATTAAGTTTACTTGTGTTATTTTGCTTTTGTTTTTAAAGACAGCTTTTTAAAAAATTAGGATTTAATTTTGTCTTCTAATGATGTAAAACAGTTAAATATTTCCAAAGTCAAGCTTACAAAATAAGGTGTTTTTAGTGAAGTCTAGATTTTATTTCTGTCCTTCCACCCTGATCCTTCTCTCCCTCTCTAAATTAACATCTTACACTTTTTTATGACTTACACTCAGATTTTTAGAACTATAAACAAATATGTATACATATCTACTCTTTTTGCCTTCTCAGATAAATTATAGTATCCAACTCACTATATACTTTTTAAAAATCTTTTTTACTTAATATGTATGGGAGAGAGTCATAGAATTCTGAAATATGCTCACATACATGAACATGGAACTTAAGCCATGAAGTTTCAGAGAAAAAGATGTTGCAGAAAGTGGTTTCCTCTACTACTCCAACACTGAAGGACATACTGTTCTGTGAGCTTGTGCTAAAATACTCAAATTCTCTCTTCTCACATTGAGCTTGGTAGGCAAGTCATATCAGCAGGAACCAATATTTCTTTTTTTTTTTTTTTCAATATTTCATTTTTACTTTTATTTGATTATACATTCTTTAATAGACTAGTCCTCAAGTATGTCTTCTAAAATGAATAGCTGTAAATGTCTTTCAGGGGTTTCCCTGGTGGCTCAGACGGTAAAGAATCTGCCTGCCAATGTAGGAGGTGTGGGTTCAGTCCCTGGGTGGAAAAGATACCCTGGGGAAGGACATGGCAACTGACTCCAGTACTCTTGTCTGGGAAATCCCATGGACAGAGGAGCAAGGTGATTGCAAAAGAGTCAGACCCAACTTAGCACCTAAGCAACAAAAACTGTCACTTGTTGAAGACTACCCAGTATGGCTTTTTAAAAAGTAATAATTACCACAGGAGCTTGCCTAAATTTTAAGACATGACCATTTTGAGTAACCTAGTGCTTTAGGAGGAAAAATATGTAAATAAAATTCCTTTATGCAAATGATTCTTCCAATTCTCATTGCCAGTCAGATTTTTGTAAATCATGATAAAAAGATGCTACTGAACTAAATGACTAAGTAAAATTATGGAGATAGATTCTACTTATCTTCTTTTTCAGTGTTGGGGAGGGGGAGAAAAGGATGATCAGGGCAGGCACCAAGAACTCTATTAATTGATTTCAGCAAAGTGACATGTGGGATTTCTAAAGTATTGGAGAGAGCTGACAGGCCCTGGTAAGAGAGAGGTTTGATTTCAACTTAGTTTGCTTTACCAGAAAACTAGGTTTTAGAAACAACCTAATATCAAGCTTGCCTAGTGTTTAGCATTTTTGTTTTTTCAGTTTTTATGACTTTTATGAAATCCTTACAAAACAGAATACAAAATTCTGGCATTGACAGTTGGTATAAAGGAAAATTTCTGAGCTGTATCAGTTTGCCTAATACAGTGGAGTTAAAAGGCTTGAATGTTTTCTTCCCACTTCAAAAAAATTTTGAGGTTTTTTTTACATCTTTTTTACACATCTTAACACTGAAACTATGCTGTGACCCCTTTCCCTAGTGCAAGAACAGCCTGGAAGCAAGGCTGCTCATTCATAGTAATGGTTCTTACCATTCCTTCCTGGCTGCACCCTCTGACATGGGGGAGGAAGTACTGTCCCACCTTTGGAAAAAAAGAAAAACAACTCATAATAGCTTTCCCGAGTAAAATGGCCATGGTGCCTTGTAGCGGGTGAGAGTCCATTTGTTTCTTTTTTACAAAATGGCAGAATCTCCAGTTTTAAAATGTGGAATCACTAATAGGAGAGAAATGGTGGTGGGAGTGGGTGGCCTCCCTACGCCCGGAGTCTTTGGAAAGGCCAGTCCGTGGATGGGCAGGTGGGGGTGGTGAGGGGCAATGGCCTCCCACCAGCCGCCACAAACTGTGACAACCTCCGGGACTTGGGGGAACCACAGAGCTGGCGCCCGAGCCCCCGCCTCGAACCTCCCTCCAAGTCATTCTTCAAGAGCAGGGAAGGGAAGTCAGCTGACATTTTAGAAATCTAATGAAACTGGACAAATGGACTAGAAGCTGGAGGATGGTCTGGGCTGCATGCCCTCAAGGCTTAATATTTGCTTTTTTCCTATATTTAAAAAGATTGAAAAATGTACAGTTCTGGATTTCCCTGCTGGTCCAGTGGTCAAGAATCCAGCTGCCAGTGCAGGGGACACGGGTTCCATCCCTGGTCTGCAGAGATGCCAAGGGACAGATAAGCCTTTGCACCACAACAAAGATAAGCCTTTGTTACCTCAGTGGTAACCACTGAGGCCTGTGTGCGCTAAAGCCTGTGCTCCGCAACAAGAGAAACCACCATGAGAAGTCCACGTATAGCAACGAGAGAGTAGCCCCCACTTGGCGGAAACTAGGAAAAAACCCACGAGCAGCAAGGAAGACACTGCATAGCCAAAAATAAAATTAATTTTAAAAAATGGACAATTCTGTGGCTTCCAGCACATTCATGGTGGTGTACAACCATTACCAGAACACTCATCAACTCCCACAGAAGAAACCAATCACCAAAACAGTCACTCCCCGTTTTCTCTGTCCTCCTCAGTCCATCAGATCAGATCAGATCAGATCAGTCGCTCAGTCGTGTCCGACTCTTTGCGACCCCATGAATTGCAGCACGCCAGGCCTCCCTGTCCATCACCAACTCCCAGAGTTCACTGAGACTCATGTCCATCGAGTCAGTGATGCCATCCAGCCATCTCATCCTCTGTCGTCCCCTTCTCCTCCTGCCCCCAATCCTTCCCAGCATCAGAGTCTTTTCCAATGAGTCAACTCTTCACATGAGGTGGCCAAAGTACTGGAGTTTCAGCTTCAGCATCATTCCTTCCAAAGAAATCCCAGGGCTGATCTCCTTCAGAATGGACTGGTTGGATCTCCTTGCAGTCCAAGGACTCTTAAGAGTCTTCTCCAACACCACAGTTCAAAAGCATCAATTCTTCAGCGCTCAGCCTTCTTCACAGTCCAACTCTCACATGCATACATGACCACAGGAAAAACCATAGTCTTGACTAGATGAACCTTTGTTGGCAAACTAATGTCTCTGCTTTTGAATATGCTATCTAGGTTGGTCATAACTTTCCTTCCAAGGAGTAAGCGTCTTTTAATTTCATGGCTGCAGTCACCATCTGTAGTGATAGGAACTGCTTTCTGTCTCCTGGATTTGCCTGTTTTGGATGTTTGGGAATATACAGTATGTGACTTTTTGTGTCTAATTTTTTTCACTTAGCATGTTTTCAAGGCTCATCCGTGCAGTAGTTATCAGTACTTTATTTCTTTTTGTGGCCTACTTATATTCCATTTTATGGTTATGCCACAATTTTCTCAATCAGTGGATGAGTATTTTGATTGTATTCACTTTTGTCTCTTGTGAGTAGTGCTGCTATGAACATTCATTTGCAAGATTTTGTTTCAACATTCAGTTTCAACCTAGGACTGGAATTGCTAGGCCGTAGAGTAATAATTCTTTGATTGAGTAACTGCCAGACTATCTTTTTCACTTGCTTGATTGGACTCTTTGGTGCACTAAAGTTCTCCTTTTCAAGGGGTCCATTGTATTGATTTTTTCCTTTTGTTTCTTGTGTTTTTGATGTTATATCTAAGAATCCATTGCTGGGCTTTCCTGATGGCTCAGTGATAAAGAATCTGCCTGTCAATGCAGGAGACACGGGTTGTGTCCTTGATCCAGGAAGATCCCTGGATCATAGGAAGATCACTGTGCCACGGGAGCAGTGAAGCCCCCTGTGCCACGACTATTGAGCTTGTGCTCTAGAGCCCATGAGCCACAGCTACTGAAGCCTGCGCTCTGCAACAAGAGAAACCACTGCAACGGGAAGGCTGCACGCTGCATCCAGAGAGTAACCCCCTGTCTTCAACTAGAGAAAAGCGCGCATAGCAACAAAAAACCACCACTGCCAAAAATAAAATTTAAAAAAAAGGAATCCATTGCTAAATTCAGCATCATGAAGATCTATACCTATGTTTTTCTTCTAGGAGTTTGACATTTTTTAATTTTTACGTCTGTGATCCATTTTGAGTTAATTTTTGTATGTGTGTGAGGTAAGGGTCCAGTTTCAATCTGTTGCATGTGGATAGCCAGTTGTCCAAGCACCATTTGTCGAAAAGACATTTTTTCCCCACTGGATTTCAGCACCCTCGTTGAAAATCTGTTAACCAGATATGAATGGGTTTATTTCTGGGCTCTTATTTCTATTCCCTTCATCTTTATGTCTGTCCTTATACCACAACAACATTGTTTGATTACTACAGTTTTGCTGTAAGTTGTGAAATTGGAACATTTTCCTCCAACTTTCTTTTTCAAGATTGTTTTGATTATATTGGGCCCTTTGCAATTTCATGTGAGTTTTAGTATCAGTTTATCCATTTCTGCAAAATTGGAAGTTGGAATTTTTATAAGAATTACATTGAGTCTGTAAGCTGATTTAGGGAGTATTGCCATGTTAACAAAATTAAGTGTTCCAATCCATGAACATGGGATGTCTTTCCATTTATTTAGGTATACTTTAATTTCTTTCAACAATGTTTTATAGTTTCTAGTGTAGTTTCTGAGTCTTGCATCTCCCTGGTTCAATTTATTCCCAATTAATTTACTCTTTTTGATGCTATTGAAATTTAAATTATTTTCTTAATTTCATTTTCAGATTATCACTTATATATAGAAATACAACTCATTTTTGTATATTGAAGCTTACTATTGTTTTTAAGGGAACTTTTCTCACCCGTGCATCCTTGGAACTTATGCTTGTTCTTTGGGTTTAACAGTCAGACCTACAGTTTTTCTAAGAATAAAAAGACTTAGAGGATATTAATACCTCTAAGGATATTAATACCTGCTGAAGGATATTAATACCTCCTTAGTCTCATCCATTTTGATATAAGAATTTCAATACTGTCTTGTTACCAAGAAGTTTTGCTCTTTAATTAACCATGGAGGGACTTCCCTTATGGCCTAGTGGCATGGATCACTGGTCAGGGAACTAAATCCCACATGCTGCCTCTAAAGATCCCGTGTGCCACAACTAAGACTCAGAGCAGCCAAATAAATAAATATTGTAAAAATGCTAACCATGGCTAATACTACATTTTAAAATGCTGACTGATATGTTGAGATGGAGAAAAGAGGGAGATACGGGCAATAAGCTTATATTCATCATATTTTAAATTTATTCTTATTTTTTAAATTACTTTTATATAAAACTGAAATTTCATAATTTAAATCATCCACATCCAGCCACTCACAGGTAACCACAGGTAAGAATTGGATTACATGGGTGTTGAACTTAAGTATTGTTAATGTTGCTAAGATCATACTCTGCATATAATTTTTGTCCTTCCGTTTTAAAAATGTCTAAATTCTGTAATAGCAACTCACTGTTAGGAAACATCAATTTAATCACTATAAAAAAGAATAATTTCTTTACATTTATTTATAATAGGGACAACCACTTTGGGCATGTCTTCATGGGCTGTTTTTTTTTTTTGGCCATGCCAGAAGCCTTGCAGGATCTTAGTTTCCTGACCGGGGATAGAACCTGTGACCCCTCCAATGGCAGCACAGGGTCTTAAGTACTGGACTGCCAGGGAAGTACCCACACACACACACACTGTTTTTTTAAAAAATTAAAGCATTACACATGCCTTTTTTTTAAAAAATCAAATATTTCTGAAGGATTCCTAATGAAAAGCAGCAATGTCTTTCTCCACTTCTCCAGAACCCCAGTCCTACTTTAACTGCAATTTTTACAACTTTTGAAGGATAACCTCCATATCTCAATATTTTCCCGATATTTCTCTCTCTCTTTTTTTTTTTTTTGGCTTAAACAATAGATTTATTTCTTGAAGTTCTGGAAACTAGAAGTACAAGGCTAGTGTGCTAGCAAGATCTGAGGCTTCTCTCCTTGGGTGGCAGATAGCTGCCTTCTCCCCATGTCCTCACCGGCCCTTTCCTCTATGCTCTGTTACACTATCTGTTGATCTCTTGACTCCATTTTCCCCACATCCTCATCATCCCTCAAGACCTGACCAGAATAAGCATATTGGCCCCAGATGTTAGAAGCAACTAGAATTTTGTAAGCACTTACATGTGCCAGGCACTCTGCTGTAATGTTGCCATTTTAATCCTTACCACAGCCAAATGAGTTAGTTCACATAGTTCTAGTTTAAAGGTAGGGAAACGGATATTCAGAGAGGTAAGAAACTTGTCCCAGTGTGGCAGATTGCATTTTCCAAAACATGGTCACAGTAGTATTTCTGGTCCCACCTGCTTTTCCAGAACCCTGCTTTCCCAGAACTCCATTGCCTTGGAGTATTTCCTTACTCCTTAAGCCAGGGTAAGTCTCTGTGGCTGACTTAATGAGTAGAATGCTGTGGAAACACTGCTGCTGCGTGACTTACAAGCCTGTCTTTATAAAGGTAGAATGCTTCTTACTGTCTTTCTCCCCATGGATTCTTTTTTTTTTTCCTTTCATTTTTTTAATTGAAGGATAATTGCTTTACAGTATTTTGTGGTTTTCTGTCATACGTCAATAAGAATTAGCCATAGGTACACCCTTATCCTGCCCTTCCCAAACTTGCCTCCCATCTCCCTCCCCATCCCACCTGGAGCTCTTGTTTGACTTCCCTGAGTCAAACAAATTCCCATTGTTTAGCAAATTCCCATTGGCTATCTATTTTACATATGGTATTGTAAGTTTTCTTGTTACTCTCTCTATACATCTCACCCTCTCCTCCCCTCCCCACCTCCCGTGTCCAAAACGACTGTACTACAAATCATTTTGTAAATAATCTGTAAATGCAATCTACAGATCCCCGTGGATTCTTACCACAATGTCTTAAGGAAACCCATGCTCCATGAGGAAGCCACATGTAGGTTTTCTGGCTAACAGCGTCAACTGGAGGGCCCAACTAGTACAAGAGCTGGCATTATATCCAGACATGTGAGAAAACAAGCCCTCAGATGATGCTCGGCTCCAGCCCATGAGTCACTCTTAGCCAACCAGCTGGGGCTCTGGACAGTGTAGAACAGAGACAAATTGCCCCTTAATGCCCTGTCTAAATTCCTGACCCACAAAGTTGATGAATGTGACAAAAAACAGTTGTTTTATGCCACTAAGCTTTGAGGTCATTCGATACACAGCAATAGATAACCAGAACATCAAGACACTGTACATCTGGTAAATGACGGACCTTGGGTTTGAGACTCGTTTCTCCTCCAGAGTCTTTGTTTGTAGTCACTAGGCTCCATGATCTGTGAAGGCTGCTGTATTAGTTGGCTAGGGCTGCCATAACAAAGCACCACAGACTGGGTGCTTTAAACAGTAGAAATGTATTTCTCACAATGTGGGAGGCTAGGAATCCAAGATCATGGTGTTGGCAGCGTGGGTTCCTTCTGAAGCCTCTTTCCTTGGCTTGTAGGTGCCATCTTCTCCCTTTATCTTCACATGGTCTTTGCCTTTGCTCACCTGTGTCCTAATCTCCCCTTCTTATAAGGGCAGAACCCACACGTATGACCTCATTTTACCTTAATTACCTCTTGAAAAGCCCTCTACTCAATTACAGTCATATTCTGAGGTACTGGGGGTTAGAATGTCAACATGTGAATTTGAGGAAGACATAGTTCCGCCTATAACAACTAGCCACGGGGCGGGAAGCTCTGGCTCCTAGCTCACTCTGCCCCCTGCCTTCATCTATTTACCTTCCAGGGCAGTGGTTTTAGAACCTGGCCCTGTGTTAGAATCATCCGGTGTGTTCAAACAAGAAGAGTTATAGCCAAGCCCTACCCCAGACCAGTTCAGTCAGAATCTCTGGGGCAAGACCTGGGTACAAGCATGTTTTTAAAGCTCCTCCCCCTGATTCTAATGTGCAGCCAGGGTTGAGGATGACCGCCCTGGGGTGGAAGAGAGGTCTGGTGAAAGCGCTGAGTACTCAGGACAAGTGAGGGTGCCCTGGCGCAGCCAGCTGGTGCTTCAGCTACTGGAAGAGAAAGAAAACTGACAGAGAGTCCCAGTGCTTTCCAGTAGCTTAGGTACGAAGAGGCTGGGGTATCCAGTGGGATAAAAAGCAGAAGATGGAGGGGAATATCCATCCCACTAGTTAAGATGTGAAATTCCATCACCTGACATTGGAAACCAGAATAAAAGAGGGGGAGCACAAGATATTCAATGGCACTAAGGCAGCATAAGTGAACAAGGGGTTTGGTGTGAATCTTTCCTCGTTAGAGCCTGGTTTTCATGTCTTACTTTGGAAATATGTAACTGAGCAGAATTTATTGACTCGATCTTATAAAATATGAAAATCAGCTGCCAGCAATATTGTTCAGCCTGGGAGCTCCAGACTTACATGTCAGGAATTGATGACATGTGGGTTCCTTGATCTCGGTTCACAATTGGAAGTCAGCAGCATCAAACCGTTTCTACCTTGTCCTTCCCCAGCTAGCCACACTCAGCAGACCTCTATTCCATTCTTTTCTTCTGACTCCCAGCCTCTCGCTTTGGCTGTTTCTGGGACTGTTTGTTGCTTCTGAATTGACACAAGGGATGTTGCCTATTCTCAAAGTCATAAATTTATATTAGTATTACTACAGTAAATTCTTTATGAAATAAAAATCAATAGTCACCAACATCCTGAGTAGTGAGGAAAATAATTGTTTATGGCACTCAGCTTAAGCTGTTCTGGTAATCACGTTGAAAAATACAATATTTATTCATTAGATCAAATTTAATGAGGCCTCCTGGCAGTAATTATAAAAATTACTGTAGCAGTAAATTACTAATGAGTTGTGATGTGCTTCCTACCTGTGAAGGACTGGGGGTTGAAAAAGCCTGTATCCAGATGAGGATGTGAGGTGGGGAGCCCCACAGGCTCTGCGCTGCTCCCTCACCCAGGCAGGAGAGGAGCAGTGTGCCCAGACCACAAAAGCAAACAAGAAAAAAGGCCAAGGACATGCAACTCGGGCGGCGGGGGGAGAGGATTTCTTGCAGCCATCGGAACACGCTCAAGATTAGAGCATTCTTTTCCCAAAGGTGAGCATCATCTCAGCGGCTTGGAGTTACTGGCGTGCTGGGGTCACAGAGGAGCACTAATCTGATGCCTGGGAAGGACAGCGTTTCCTATTAAGGCTGGGAAATGATTCCAGACACACGCCACCCCCTTTAAGTCTGGGGGCTCGACTCTGACCGTGGAGGTAAAGGTTCTGCCCGGTGCTTTCAAAACCAGCCGCTGAGCCTCTGCTCTAAGCAAACACAGTTGATAGTTTCTTACAAACTCCTGGGGG
>NW_011494762.1:2667311-2689886 GCF_000754665.1 Bison bison bison
TTTCTTTCCTCCTCGGAAGGCTCAGAACTGCCTAGAATTTTTGTTCTTCTATTTGGACCTGATTTTTTTTTTCTTTAAAGATGCAAGTCATTAATTTTGATAGGAGATCTATACATGGAAAAGTTAGAAAACATTGATCTGAGGTCAGGTACAATTAAAAAAAAAATACAGCAACAGAATTAAATGGGCACATTAAACCTGAATGAGGTATGGTTTGATACAGCTTTGTACTGCAGTTCTCTGGATTAATATAAACAGTGGATACTGCTGTACCTCACAACAGGGCTACTGTGTTGGGGCCCTACGATAGCCTTTGTTCCCCAGACACAGAACCATGGCCTTCCCATGAGGGACAAGCCATACCAGGTGAGGACCTCCCACCACTAGCTGCTGGAGTCAGGTACCTGGTGGAAACGCCCGCAGAAGCCTCAGCACAGCATCCCCCTCCAAAGCAATGCCTCTGAATAGCAGGCAGGCTGTCGTCTGGAGTGACAGCTATCTATTCAGGTGGCGGCTGCTTTTGTCTTCTCACTTGTAACACCACGAGGATTTTTGTTTAACTTTCAAGATTCTGACAGCATCTCAGAATGTCATACTCCGAATGGGTCCAGCCCCTCCTCTCGTGGGGAGGATGCGGTGACATTAGAGTGTACATTTTTTTTCTTTAAATTGCAGATGCCTTAAAATGAGATTGTCAGGTTTGTTGGCTCGTCAGACGACAGTATCAAGATTGTCACAGTGTATTATACCACTATAATATGATCATGGTACACGAGACTAAGGAGTAATATTGTACTTAGTGGTGGGACTGAGTCATGTTAACACTAAAAATGGTGAGCAGCCTTGCATCTTACCAGAGAACCTAGGAAAGATGTTATCCTGCAGGACGTGAGGCCAGAATTTCATCATCCAGGGAAGGTCAAGAGCCCTCCTAGGACAGGGAGGAGTAGTGGAGTCAAGACGAGGGATATTTGGGGAGACCTGAGCAGAAGGGAGCTGGGGGCTCCTCAGGAAAGCTGACTGAAGCCACCAATGCAAAGTGATTGTTGAAGGAAGGAGTCAGTGTCAACTGTGAGTTTTCCTCGCAGTTAGAATCATGTGGCTAAACTTGAAGCAGTTTAAAGAGGAGTGTTATCTGCCTTGCTTATACCCTTCTTTGCCATTCATTCCTTCATCAGATGTTCATAAGCCCTCCTGCGTGCCCAGCCCTGGGCATCAGGCACCCAGCGGTACAGGTACCAGGCACAGGCCTGCCTGGCAAGGTCTGCAGTGCAGGCAGTGAACAAGTAAGTCTAGGTACAAACTAACATGCATTGTCTATGGGCTATAAGTGCTGGGGAGGAAAAGGCCTAATTTCTTTAGGGAAAGCAATTCTGAAGCTGAGAACTCAAAAGATGAGGAATTAGGAGGGGAATAGTGGGGCAGGGAGCAGCATTCCTGTGCAGGAGATCACGTCGATCCTGTGCGAGCTGACAGAGGGTCAGAGTGATGGAGGGAAGAGGTGACCCCACAGTCACCATATGAAGAACATGACCTCTGGGGTCAGACAGACCTGAGGTTGAATTTGGGTCCGTCAACCTCTCTGTGTTATTTGAAAGAGCCTAAATAACACCATCTGGAAAGCCCTCAGCCAGCACAGGTCCTGGCATGTAGTAGAAATTCAGTACGTGGAAATAATCATTATCATTACTGAGGAGCAGGTTGGTGAGCTTATCTCCACGTGGTGTGCAGATAATCCAAGTGCTTGTCCTATGGTGGTTGGACAGTCAGGGTGCTGGACAGACTAAGGCATGTGCACGCACGGCACTGCCATCATCCCTGAGTCAGGGCACAGGGGAGAACACAAGAGAAGTATTTATGCTGATACAGGACAACAGTATCCCCAAGAAGACATTCATCTACTTGTTAGCATCAAGCAATGCCTCCACATATGGTAAATGAGCTTGCACATCATAGTTTGAGATTATTTGGTCAGTGCACAAACTGCACAACTGTACTCCCAAACCCTGAGTCCCACATGCCGTTCTCTGAGTGCCTATAGAGTAGTCAATTTCAAGCATGTGTTTTTTCCTAAGGCAGACTGCTCTTGTGCCTACTAGTAGAGAAAGTCTGTTTCCTAAAACTGATAGGATTTTCAGGGTTTATCTTTTCTTTAAAATATGCACAGATTCCTCCCCGCACTAATGTTACTGCACACAACAGTCATATTTGAAGAAGGAAACTTACCTACAAGAACCACAAGAGAAATGAAAAATGTGTACCCAGAGCCCTCCCAGAAGTCAAGGATGCCAGTGTTTAGAGTATGTTGAATTGGATCTTTGCACTTCTGAATTCCATGTCCCCAGACTCAAGAGAAGCCTGGGAAAGATGAAGCGCTGGAGTTTCCCCATTGCTCCCATTCCAAGAGCCCATCAAAGGCTGGCTGAGATTCATTTTTTATGACTGGGTTATGAGCATATTTATAAAGGATTAACCTGGGCCCGACAGTCCTGGAAAATGATATGGTTAAAATATTTTATTCCACGTTGTCTTCTTCATCTATGTCTTCCCCTACTTCTTGATAACAGTCCTTGTCATTGATGGGATTATATGCATCCTAGTAGGCCTGCTAGGGAAGACATAGATTTTTCCAACCTGGACATCCAGAAGGTGAATAAGCTCTTATTTTCTGAGAATTTTTGTCTAGAGGAAAAGTATTCACTGCTGGGTTGACTGAGCTTTATAACCCAAATGGCTGAACAAATGAGTCGTGGGCATCCTCAACTGGCTTATCCCTTCAAAATGCATAAAGCGGGGAGCTGTGGGGAGAGGGGGGGGACAGGAAAGAGGCAGGAGGAGAACAGACACAGGCTGGAGACTCACCAGTCCTGCCAGGGGCGGCTTTGTTTAGCCCGGCCTGTCTCTGGTACCCGGGGCACCCGCACATCCTCACGCAGCTCGGCTCTCCCTCGCCTGCAAGCCTGCTGCCCCGAACTCTTTTTAGAGCGCCAGGTCTGAGTGTGGCTTAAAGGGCCATCTGCTACAGGCACATGGTCAGCCCTTTGTGGAAGCTGCTTATTGGGGGTACTTTAGAACTCAGCCTCTTTGTCCCGAAAACAGCATACTTCTGTGGGCTTTTTTCCCCCTAAATTGAACCACTCCTGTCCCTAATTGTATCACTCCCGCTGTCACCTCCTAGCCATCAGAGCCTGTGGCATGGTTCTGATTGTGTTGCCGTGTGTCCTTGAAGCATCCTTTTTGTTGTGTTCAATGGCTCTCCTTCAGCTCACAACACAGTGGTCGCAATGGTCTCCTAGGGTCACCCATTCTCCACCGAGGACCAGCCCAGAAAAGCTCAGTCGTAATGAACGGGGCTTCAGACGGACAGACACACACGCGGGCTTGAGAGCCCTCCTGGCTTCGGCCACTCTAACAAGATTTTGTCATTTGTGGCTTTTGCACATTGGAAGAGAACTTTCATCTCTGAGTTTCTATGGGCTATAAATACTTGGTAGGTTAAAAAGGAATCATTCAGAACATGAAATAAACATAACCTGGCACGTACACAGCAACACACCTCAACGGAGCCCTTCAACTTGGAGGCCAGAGCTGCGGGAATCTGAGACGGGCCTTCCTTCATCTCCTCTCTCATTCACTTCCCTCCCGGGCTGGACACTGCTCTGCTTGCTGACCTCTTTTGGTTGGATATTTTCCTAATGAGGCAGGAGGATGAGGTCTCCATGTTACTTGCACCTTTTAACCATGAAGTGAAAACTCGATTTAGTTGGGATGGGGGGAAAATGTGTACAATGTATGGAAAACACGATATGGATAATATGTATCTTCCACAAATAAAGAAATGAGCTTTGACAGAGGCATGCTCTGCCTCGATTCTGAGAAATCCCTACTGTCCCTGCTCTCTGTGGCTTTTTTTTTAGATAGGTGCTTTATTATCATTTTCAGATTATAAAGAACTATGTGATTGTTGTAAAAAAATTAAGTAATATAAAGATAGACTAAGAAAAATCAGCATCAAACATATTTTCCAAAGATCGTATCATTAATACCTTTGTCCTGTGTTCTTTTTTCATTGAGATGTAAAATACACATAGATAAAAAATCAAAAATCACAAATCATAAATGCGTGACTCAATACAAAAAATTTTTAATAGTATACATCCATATCATGACCACCTACATCAAAACATTCCTTGCACCGTAGCAGACTATTGTGCCCCCTCGTAGTCCACATCCCTCCAGAAATCCCTTCCTGAGGA
This sequence comes from Bison bison bison, assembly GCF_000754665.1. NCBI lineage: Eukaryota > Metazoa > Chordata > Mammalia > Artiodactyla > Bovidae > Bison > Bison bison. The sequence goes on from NW_011494762.1 coordinate 2,671,568, forward strand.
CATACATATGTACATATCCCATTTTTAGACTTTGTTTTCTCTGTATTACACTTTTTAAGCTTTGCTTATGTATAGCAGGTGTTTTTACAAAAAGGAACCCACCACTTCATATGGTATTGCCATCAGATCTTCTCATTTTATATAATAAAAAATTTAAAATTCTGTATATAATAAAATATATAGCATTACTTTATATAATACCAATAAAATCTTACATTATGTAATATACAAATACATAATTTACATAATTATCACTTTCCTATCTTTGTCATTAAATCTAAAACTAAACCATCATTTGTCATGGCTGCATCCTGTTATTAGATGTAGCATAATTTGTAAACTAACGTTCCCACTGAAGGACATATAGCCTTGTTGCCTTTTGATTACATTTAAGAATTGCCGTTAGGTTAACATTTACGAGCAAGCTTATTCCAAAGGTTTTGTAATCCTATTTTACCGTGAAGTGTGACTATTTCTTAAATGCTTCTACATTTTTATGTTATCCATCTCTTGTTCTTTGTCTCGCGTGGACATGCTGAAGGAGCCTGTGTGCGTGTATATTCTGTTATTGTTCATGCAGTAGTCCCAGTCTAGCCCACTCTTGGAGCAGAGGACAAAAAGTGTGTTCGGATCCACACATCATGTCATGAGGTTTTAAAAGTCATTTAAAAATTCTCATCAAATTTCACTTCATTTCTTTACAGATTATTCTATTGACAGGGGCAAAAAAAAAAAGGTATCTGACTCAAGTCCTCTGATCCCATCCTTAATGAAACATCACCCTTTCCCCTTGACTAGAAAGCACCTTCACGAATACGCACAGTCCGTTTCTTTCTGCTCTAATCCACGAGTATCACTGCCCTGGTCTCTCAGCTTCCACCTCAGGGTTTTTGTGTAATACTTCATGCTTTTTATTAGGAGTTACAGTCTTGTACAAAATTCCAGTGCTGTGGGTTGGCACGCTCCCTGAATTTTCAAATCAGGGGTTCATTTTCCTGGTCAGTTATTTAATTTATTTTTGAAGACATCTTTTATTTTCAGTCAAAAGGACAAGGAAAAATAATTCGCAGAGATATGTGTTTAAAGTAAAAGGGGGTTTTATTAGGATGTTTGTTTATGTCAACGCTTCAGAATTCTTTTTAGTCTAGAAGCCACAGGGATTATTATTTCTTTGTCATGGAATCCCTAGATCTTTGTGGGAGGCCTAGAAGAACCAGTTTCTCTTCCTTTAAACAAATTCAATTCAATTCAGTTGCATTGGCAGAGCAAAATCTTATTTTTTTCTCAGCCAACGAGAGGAAAGTCTGCCTGGGTGTTTTCTAAACATGGATTTTTATCCTAATTTTTACCCCAGGGTGAAATATAAATATATAAATATTTACTATATAAATATTAGTTTATATATAATATACACATTTATACATAATACATATGTATAAAGTACACATATCCTTTTCTCCAAGGTAATGAGGGCACATGAAATTTCTCTCCTAAACCCCTTCGTGCCTTGGAGATTATGTATGAATGAAAGTAAAATTTTCTTATAGGCTTAAGAGAAATAGCCAAGCAAATGAACACTTGTTTGAAAAAAATTCAAGCAAACATCTGAAATGTAAAAAATAAAATATGGCCTCACAATCCCACTACCTCAGGATTAACCATTGTTAATTGTTGGCATTTGTATCAAGCTTTAGAAATAAAATATGGAATTGCACTATTCATATCATAATGCAAAATGCTGTTTTCACTCCACACATACTGGACACATCTCTATAGCAGAACAAAAAGATCTACCTCATTAGAATGGCAGTAGAAGATTCCATAGTATGAATCCCTATAATTTGTTAATCATTTTTGATCAATGGACATTTAGGTTTCTACAGATTTTTATATTTAAAAGACTGTATATAATGAATCTAAATGTCTCACAGGTCCAGTTATAATTCTAGCCACAGATCTTAGCCAGTCCCAGTTGGCGGTCGGTTGGTGATGGTTTTTATCCATTTTTATTCCCAGAAAGGAAGGAATAGGGCCACCTACAGCCAGTGACCGACCTGCCTACCCAGTACACCAATGTAAATATAAAATCTATTTTTCCTTTTTCCATCGCAGCCTTGTCCCAACTCCTTCCTCCCACCATACCTTCTCTTTTGCCCCTCAACCCCACATCAGATGGGGAAAAAAAGTTACCAAGAGAAAGTTTTGGGCTTCACCAAGGCTGATGTATCAGACTCCTTCAGAAAAATGACTACATTATATTTTTATAGTTCCATATTCCTAGCCTCCTCCTACAAGTTCTCTAAATTGCTCTACATTTACAAACTGACGACTATGGTCTCTGAGAGGGTTTCTGGTGACTGGAAGGTTTATGGTTGGTGATGCAATGCAATAGCAATTTCACACCAAGTCCTGCATTCCTGAGTCTAACAAGGTGCTCTTGAGCCCAACATATGGCATTCTGAGTGTTCATGTTCATGCTCCCGCTCCTTCGTCACGGAAAATAACAGTACACCAATAAGCTGAAAACTGCACCAAGAGGATGGCTTTCAGACTTGCATGTTAAAAGGGCAGAGTTCTGTGTGTTGTATATATACTGTCAGCCAATGAAAAACAGACAAGATTTAGGAGAAAAGAAAGCCTATTTACTAGCGCAAAGTACACAGTGGTTCACTTTACATATTTTCTTGATGGACACAAACTGACACCCATACTGATTGACTGTCAGCATGCGCCTCTCCACGGAGCCAGGCTCTCTGTGATGGATCAGTCGGGCTCAGGCAAGTGTCAGGAAGATTATCAAAAGAAAGAGCTGCCTGTAGTTGTTCCCTTTCTGAAGAGATTGACAACTCACCCTCACAAAAGGAAACATTAGTGTGCTATTTGCGTCTCTGAGAAAGAGACTGTGATAAGATGACGTGATAAATGGTGGGGTGGGGGTGGGAGGGAGGTTGCCATAAAAACACACAAGGTAGCTAAATTGCAAAGAAAACCTCAACTGGCACAATTGATGAGGCTTGTTTATTTTAAGGTGAGCTCATCTGAACTCCAGAGGCGTCTGAAAAAATTTTAGCATAAGTTCTCTAACCAGTGTTGCCAACAGCTTGAAGAGAACTCTTAAGAGAAATCTGAACTATTACGTGCCTTTCCTTTTGTGCGTTTTCTCTAGTTGCTTCACGAGGACCATTGATGACTCTTTGCTACCCCATGGACTATACAGTCTGTGGAATTCTCCAGGCCAGAATGCTGAAGTGGGTAGCCGTTCCCTTCTCCATGGGATCTTCCTGACCCAGGGATCAAACCCAGGTTTCCCTCATTGCAGGCGGATTCTTTACCAGCTGAGCTATCAGGGAAGCCCTGGACCATTGATAGCCTGCATGAGAAGACACAGTGTCCCATGAAGCAAAAAGGAATTAGGTAGATCTCCCCTCTCCATGAAATCCAGAGTGGGATCTACATCAGGCATAGCCCCAGGAAGAGGGGTTTGTATATTGGATTCACTGAGGACCTTTATTACGATTCTGAAACAAACTGGATGAACTTGAGTGTATCCAAATAGGAAATTGACCCCTGGAGATGTTCCACCCCTCATTAATTGCAGGGATGGCACCGATTTCAAGTGTTTTCAGGTCATTTTGGCAGACCTGCTTCCCAAGCTAATGTGTGGGAGTTGCTACTCAGTGAACAAGTTGCACTTGGAGATGAAAATGCCTTGACAGGCAGCTGAAGTCCACATGGCACCTGCAGGAAGCAGTTACTTTTCTCCTCACTGACCCAGCATTCTTACAACATTCCCAGCCCCTCAGGGTTCTCCTGGGGGAGTCCCCCTCCCATGGCAAACCAGGCAGGTGGGAGCAGAGGTGGTTCTGGATCTCATGGTCTTGCTGTAGGAGCTCAGCTTTGGGCCAGGCTTGTCCCTCTGCAAATCCTCAGGGTCTGGGACTGGAGTGGGTCCCTGAATAATACTTTATGCACGTGGTTGATCAAGAGTTGCTGAGAGCTCTGGGAAGTTTTCAAGTAGCATGAATCTCAAGAAGAGGGTTCTGACGAGCCTGGGTCTCTATGTGCCCCAGCCAAGACAAGGATCTCTGCCACCGATTCTTCCCACTCAAGCTTCCTACATACATAAGCTCTGGCTTTTGGAGTTCATGATAGAGGCTACCCAGCGAGTCAAGACAGGCTCTAAAAATGCCTCTGAAAGGCCAGGTGCCACCAGGGATGGAGAGGAAAGGCTGGGCTCTGCACACTGTCAGACATGTATGCACTGACAGGGTAGAAAATAGCACTTTCTGTCCACATTTGGGTGTGAGTAGAAAACACGGTCAATATCGAATACCAGTAATAACAATGGGAGTGGAGAGCTTTCTGATTTTTTAGAAAATGCTTCTTTCTGCTCTGCGGGTACTGCTCTCTACTATTATATCCTTCCTTTGATGACCAAGGGAAAGGCTACCCACTCCCTTCTCCAGGGGATCTTCCCAACTCAGGGATCGAACCCAGGTCTCCCATATTGCAGGCAGATTCTTTACCAGCTGAGCCACAAGGGAAGCCCAAGACTACTGGAGTGGGTAGCCTGCAGTGCAGGAGACCCTGGTTTGATTCCTGAGTTGGGAAGTTCCACTGGAGAAGGGATAGGCTACCCACTTCAGTACTCTGAGCAACTTTCACTTCACTTTGATGACCAACTTCACTATGTTTTTTAAATGCCATACTTTGTCCTGAGACTTAAAGCAACTTGAATCCTCGTGTGATTAGCCTTTGGTTTCTGAGTGGTTTACATTTCACTGAAAACTGTTCTTTTCAAGAATGACTGGGTGAGTGGCTGCGGTGGTGTGTTTTCTCACAGCAGTGGAGAGGCTATGATGAATGATAAGATTCATCTTTGTTGGTCAGTGAGAATGACGTGCTCAGGTTATGCCAGTCACTAATTTGGTGACTTCTAACCACTAATTTGGTGATAGCATTGGGAAAGTCCCTCACCTGCCCACAGAGGAGGCTAGATACAGGTCTGGGTCTTGCCACATTTAGGAGACTTCTGGGAGAGAGGGACTTCCCTGATATCTCAATTGGTAAAGAATCTGCCTGCAATGCAAGAGACCCTGCTTCGATTCCTGGGTAGGAAAGATCCACTGGAGAAGGGATAGGCTACCCACTCCAGTATTCTTGGGCTTCCCTTGTGGCTCAGCTGGTAAAGAATCTGCCTGCAATGTGGGAGACCTAGGTTCGATCCCTGGGTTGGGAAGATCCCCTGGAGAAGGGAAAGGCTAGAGAACTGAGTGCCGAAGAATTGATGCTTTTGAACTGTGGTGTTGGAGAAGATTCTTGAGAGTCCCTTGGACTGCAAGGAGATCAAACCAGTCAATCCTAAAGGAAATCAGTCCTGAATGTTCATTGGAAGGACTGATGCTAAAACTGAAGCTCCAATACTTTGGCCACCTGATAAGAAGAACTGACTCATTGGAAAAGACCCTGATGCTGGGAAAGATTGAAGGCAGGAGGAGAAGGGGACAACAGAGGATGAGATGGTTGGATGGCATCATCAACTCAATGGACATGAGTTTGAACAAGCTCCAGGAGTTGGTAATGGACAGGAAAGGCTGGTGTGCTGCAGTCCATGGGGTTGCAAAGAGTCAGACCCTAGTCAGTAACTTAACTCAGCTCAAGTGGGAGATAGAATGATTCCTTCTCCTTGGACTGATCTTTATCTTGTGAAGGCCCCCTTGGCTCTGTCTGAGCCCCTAGAGAACCCACATCACCATTAAATCTTGTTGTCTATTCTTGATCTTCTTCCTCTTCCTTTTCACATTTTAAAAATAAAATCTAACTTTCCCTTTTCTACCCTAGGCAGCCTCCTGTTCCCATGACAGGTTGTGGGACCCTTTAACCCCAAGGAGTACCAAGGCAAACCTGGAAACTTTCAGGAGGCCCTGGATCTAAAGTGATTTAGAAACAATAGTTGAGAGAAATGGTGAATAAGCAGAAAGTCAGAAAAGGAAACTCTTGTGAGGACTGGGGAGAAGAAGGGAGGCAAGCAAACTAGAAAGGGGAATTGGGGAACTGGAAGGAAAGGAGAGGGAGACTGTGTGTTAGAGAAACAGAGAAAGAGAACTAAGTCCGAGGAAATACATCAAGTTACTTGAGTGAATCCCTCCCCCGCCGCCAAAAAAAAAGTCAACAACCAAAACCAAGCAACAACAACAACATCAAAACCCAGAGAATGGAGTCCTGCCCCCAAGTTTTCTAAGGTCAGCAATATACACCAGGTAATCTGACCATGACACCAGGTGGCTGATGAGACTGCACATGAATTAGCCTAAATGATTTTACCCTAAAAAGCCAAGCTTTGTTCTCTAAACCAGTCCCTAAGTTGAAACGGAATTTCAAGAAACCTAGATACCATGTAATCCAGTGTCCTCAGTTTACAGCCAAGGACACTGGGTCCTCAGATGATCTAGGATGACCAACCAACCAAACAAAAAATGCAATCCATGGTGGCAACATTTCATTTCGTTTAACCAGCTATGTGGCTTTAGCTTTTGTTGTTGCTCGCCTTTTAAAAAACAAAATCTACCTTAGATTTCATTGCCTTTGGTCAACAAGGGGAAACTAACATGAAAACATAAATTGTGATGGTCTGGGCATTATATTTGATCAATGCAGATGCACAGAGGAGATTGCTAAAGAAAGTTAATCGAGAGGAAGAATCATCACAAACACATGTGCAGTAACGTTTGACGTAAAACAGATTACTGAAGGGGGAGCATAATTTGACTAGTATTGTCTTTCCTTTATAGTCAATGCTCTGTACCCACGGGGAATCGTTTCCAGAACCCCTATGGATACCAAAAATCCTTGGATGCACAAGTCTCATATAAAATGCTGTAGTATTTGCATATAACCCATGCACATCCTCCCATATACTTTAAATCATCTCTAGATTACTTGTAATAGCTAATACAATGTAAATGCTATGTAAATACTTGTAAATACAGTGTAAATGCCATGTCAATAGTTGCTGGTATGTAGCAAACTCAAATTTTGCTTTTGGGAACTTTCTGGAATTTTTTCCCCAAAGTATTGTCAGTCTTCTGTTGCTTGGATCCCTGGATGTGGAACCCAAGGATACAGAGGACTGACTGTATCTTTAGAAAGTTACAGAGAGCAACTTGCTATTCTAGAAGTAATATCAGATGTAGCTTTTGAGTTTTTGGAAGTTTTTGAAGACTATCATACAGTAGACTCATCAAAGGTAATAAAAAACAGAGGAATTCTAAATATTTTTGGTGTCATGCTAACAGTCAGTTAGCATGCAGGGGTCTATTTGTCCTAGTTGTATCTGACTATGGTTTTATCTAAATTATACACCCAGTGAAGCATTTGGATGAAAAGAAAAGTTTGATATTAGAACATGAATCAGCAAATATTGGGCATGTAGAATTACCCCGGACCATTAAAAAGCAATTTGTTTTTTGGGAAAAGAAGCTGAAAAAATATTCTTATAGGGAGGAAAATATAAAAAGGAAAATATTTGTGGATGGTTGCAACTGATATGGTATATTGAAACCTGTTTCTCTAAAACAAATTTCTTACATGGCTAGATCTTATCAATTATTGAAAATAGAAGATCTTTATGATTTCAAAGAGTGGCTTATGAAGTTTAATTTGTTTTATTGGCTATTTTTTTTTAAGCTATAGAGCCATTTCCTGCTTTGCTTTGGTCAAATTAAAGGGAAAAGAAAAAAAATCAAACAAGAGAATAGCCATGTTAAGTGAAATCAATGACCATATAGAACACAAACACTTTGCCACTTTCATGAACAATTTCCCATCTCTGTGTGTTTATGGACCTCTTCCTCTGAGCATCTCTGTGTATTTACTAACTGCTGATGGTGTCCGCTCACAATGATGGGCTCTCAGACTGTCGAATGGGCTGCCTAGTCACTCTCAGGAGCAACGTCTAGCTGAGGGAACAGGGCATGCAGGGTCAGTCCCCCCTGAGGCAGTCTTTGATCCGTGCATCTAGGTCAGCTCTGGAACTCTGGTGAGAAGCTGCTTCCAAATGGGGCGGGGCAGGCAAGAATTCACGACCTGTCCTGCTCGCCCAGGAAAACACTAGTTGTTGTCATCCTTGCTCCCAGTAGGTGCCCTGATCAGATGCACAAGCCAGTGATTCTGTCGTGGCAGTCATATTGATAATGACCCAAGATGTATAATGTGTCTGTGCACGCCTAAATGACTCTGTATCATTAAAACAATGTGCACAGAATACAGTTACAAATTCTTCATTCTAACCAGGCTGTTGCTGGTTCTTTTAGCTGAATTGTTATGAGATACCAACACGGCCTTTTTTTTTTTTTAAAGTGGGGAGAGGCAAACGTTCCCTCTCTTTTTTGAAACTCTGTCTTGTAGCAAAACATTATTATTCCATTTGTCCCAAATTAAACAATTTAATATTATAGAAAATGACTTTTCTCTATTTAAAGGAAATCAAGTAATGTAGTTTGCAAAGTAAAAGGCAGGGTTTCATCTTTTAGACAAGAAAAATTAAAAGAGAGAGAAAGACATGTATTGTCTATTTAACAATCAAAACACTCCAATAAAATAAAATAAAATTGTGATATCATAATAATGAGTTCTCTTTCAAATGGTTTGCTGTGAACTGAATTGTGTTCTTTATATAACCGAGTGACAAATGGTTTAATTCAGTATCAAATATTCATGAGCAGTAAATGTGCTACATTATCAGAACAGGCATAAAATCATAAACAAATACTGTAGCATGATGGAAGCTAACGAAGTGGACGTCTGCACTGGTTTTCAGTGTTATTGTGGTTTTGAGTCCAAGAGAGAGAAGAGAGAAAGAACGTTCCCTTTCCTAACCATCCTAAAGTGCAGCTGTTGAGAGGAACTCGGATATTGATTCTCATGGCTCCTCAGATCAGAAGGCTAAAGCCAGATCAGGGATTGGACCACAGTGTGACAGAAATTCCTAGATACTTCACAATGGATCATGGTAGTATTTCTTTATCAGGAAAGAGAGTATGTGAATTGAATCTTGGTTTTCCTTTAAGGTTAGAATGGCCAGTTTTCCTGAATCTAAAAGTGATGTAGGTTCTGACCATCAGGAAACTAGATGAGAGCTTAGCCTGCACGTCACTATCTGGCCACGCTGTGTGCCTGGTACATGGCCGAACTTCGTGGGAAGACAGGTCTTTGGAAATAACGGAAGTTGAAACTGGAAAATCCAGCTGTATTCTGCAGGCCCTGAGAGTCTTCTAGGACCTCCCTGGAACAAATCGATTCATTTAGAATAACACACTTCTTTTCGCTTCAGCCAAACGCTCTCAGTAACACATGGGGCTTTGGTCTGTTTCTCTGTGTCTCTCTTTCCTAACAGTGTTTTGCCTCACAGAGGGCCCCACACCACGATTTCTCACCTGCCATGCTCAGACTTTTCTAGAACACATGAGTTCAGAAAAGACTGAGCCCCATCGAGTGTGTGGGGCAGGCCAGTAGAGGAGCTCTATTCTCATCTCTGTAAGCAGTCATTCGGAGTTGCCTAAGAAATCTCTAAGAATGCCACGGAATTGAAATCAGCCCTCCCAAATGGCATGAAGAGTTTTTGGTCATTAACTCTGCCATCTCCTGTTAGCTAAGCTCATTTGTTTTCCCTCCTGAGAGAAGAGCTCTTGCATCTAATCACACCTAATCTTTCCGCAAAGATGTTTTCCTAAAAAACTGTGTAAATCAAGTTTTGTAAATCTAATCATATGTTTTATGCATCAGGGGAACTTGAAATGTAAAGAAATCCCATGGTGCATCCTTCTGTAAAATGAAGATTTGCTCCCTTATTATTCATTTTTTATAAATCTGAATAATTATTCAGTGGGTTGAAGGAGCTATGCCTTTATTTCGATTTTTGCATTTGGTGTCTTTCCATTTCTTATTTTCAGTGAGCTTGCAAATCGGCGCCATTCTACTTTTAGAGGAAGGAAACAGCATATATCCTCTCTAATTCTTAGGTTGTAAGGAGCCTCCAAATTCTGTGCCAGTGGATCCTAATGAGCCATTGTCTGAGTGAAAAAAAAGAGCCAGCAGAAACCCTTACCCCTATCCTGCATCATAAAACCAGAGATCCATTACAGACTGTCTCAGTTCTATTCCTTCCCTTCATCTTTCTATCTGAAAAATAAAAATAGTTCTCAACTTAAAATAGGATGGCATCGATGAAAGCTTTATCTAGGATGCATTCCCCAAACAGGGACAGCAAGTTTCTCAGCCACCAGGGCTCCTGGAGAGCCTGATGTCTGAAGATGAAGTTAGAAATGAGGGAAGGTTTACTGTTCATTCTTCTACTCGACAGAAACCACGGGGTCCTATAGCAAGCGAAGGCTTAGCAATCAGAGCAGAGTGAAACCGGATTCCCAACGTTTGTACAGTAGACTTCACTCCTAAGGGCAACTTTCTTGAGGTATGTTTTCACCCTTCACCCCCCGGATCCCAATTAAGGGAAACATTTTTTGGAGACATGTCTTTTCCCCATGATAGTAAAGCAGGTCTGTTTTTTCTTTCTCGTCTTGCCTCCCTCCCTCCCTCCCTTTCTCTTTCCTTCTTCCGTCTAGATGGTCAATGCAAAGCGTCTGATATTTGAAAATGTAATCTTACTAGTGAGAAATGTGTCCTACAAGGACCTTGTTTCAATTCGAGAAATTCTCCAAACCTAAATTCCCAGTTCGGAAGAGTCCAGTTCGATCCGGGCTGGGCAAACTGGAGCATTTTCAGAAAAAGGGAGATAGCCGAGGGGAAGGAAGAATCACAAATGGCTGAACACCGACGTCAGCTCAAGTCCTTGGGAGAAGCCACTACAGGAGCAGAGAAGTGGCTGACTGAAAGCTCCCTCCTCAATCAGGGCTTCCGCACTCACAGGAAAGAAATAATTCCGAGCGGCGTTATGAAACGCCCTGACTGCCAGCAGGGGGAGCTCTAGCTCCGGAAACCCGTCGGTGTTCAGGGACTTCTCACCGAGTCTACCTAGATCTTTCCTAGGAGTTGAGCACTGTGTGACCGCAGAGGTCGGTATACAACACCCACGGTGACGTCCCTTAACCAGAAACAGGGGTCTACCCTCGCACGGCCCCTGGATGAGGAGAGCAGTTAATGCCTTTCTAGCAACAGAGCTAAAACAGGCATTTTAAGAGCAAGTGACCAAAGCCTTCCAAAGACAGCAGAGAAAAAGCCTCTTCCTCCTTCTTTCTCTTCCTCTGCCCCTGGGCACAGCTCTGTTTCTCGGGGCCAGGACCGCGATGTGACAGGACACATTTTGCAGGTGTAGTCTTCCGGGTTGGGCAAACTGCCAGTGGTTGGGGTGAACTGGATTTCTGGAGTCCATCCATCAGCTCTGGGTCACCGCTGGGACCCTGCTGCTCTCGCTTTTTTTAGGCAGAAGGTACAAAGAAGCCTTCAGCTGTACAAAAGTCTCCAGGTATCATGTCTTTGGTGCTTGTTGTAGAAGGTTCTGCAGAGAGAGGACGGCAGCCCCACTAAACACAGACAGGTAATATAAAAACCATTCCAGCCCAGGAAATATCTGAGAAGCAGCCCGACTCCAGCACCTTGTTCCAAGCTGTGTCCTGTGGAACACTGCTGTCCCTAGGGAGTTTCTGGGTATTAGGGGGACAAAAATCTTCTGCCTGTATGAGTATGAGAAAGGCTGTACCACCATCCATGCGTTCCCCTCTCCACGACCTCTCCTGACAAGACAGTTTGTTCCAAGTTCAGATGAAAAAGTGAAAAAATCCACTTAATTTTCTTTAGCCCAACTTAATTGATCTGACCATGAAATATTTTTTCCTTGCTCCAGAGAGTACCTATAACGCAGGCCCTTGTGTTCTGTGGAGCATACTTTGAGAAATGCTGAGTATGGATAAAAGAGCCACGTTCTAGGGGTGAAGAAACGTGTGTTTCTGCAGGTTGGCTTTGAACCTAACTGTTGTGATTTTCCATGAGTCATCTTAGCCTCTCTGGGTCTCAGTTTCCTCTTCTGTAAAGTGATGATTTCTTCATTTCTACACACGCATACGGTCCCAGAGGCGATGTGAATCCTGGACATTCAGATACATTCAGAGCTCCCAAAACCTGTGGAAACTGATCACATGTTTATGTGGAAAGAGTTACCAACTTTTGTCTGTGAACAGACAAGATTGACAAAAGCCATACAACAGTAAGAGGCAATATTCCTCTCTCTCTGTATTTGGTTTATAAACCACACTAGTCCTGTGGCTACTTCTGTGTTTTTATCTGCTTTGCTTAACCTGTGGAATAGCTTGCATGCATTGTTCTCTTTACTTTCCATGTGCAAAACTGCAAGGGTTATATTTTGATTTAATTCACATAATGAATGAATTTTATTTGTTCAGGACATTTATCTGGAATCTTAGCAGTGATTCGACAGGTTGCAAGGACATACAGGCTCCTCCGAGCAACAGCACAAACTAGAATGCCTGCTGCTGGTGGTTAGGGACTGGTGTTAATGAAACAGTGTAAGTTGGAAAACATACAGCGGAAAGTTTTGCTAAAAGAGCTGAAGGAACAGTGATTGCAGTATCAGGGTCTCTGGGCTAGAAATGCATTTCTGCTCTTTCCCCTAGTCCCCGCTTCTCCTTCACTTAGAAGTAGAAATGGTATTAGCTTGGATTCCTTTCCTTGGGAATGTAGATGAGGTGTATCAGAAGCCAGGTAGGGAAACATGGGGTTTGTGGTATGTTATTGGACATCCATCTTGCGCATGCCCATCTACAAATCCTTGATCAGCAGTGTTGAACAAGTCCAGCAGGTATTGATTAAGCACCTACTCTGTGCCAGGCGCTGATTCTTACCAAGTGGAAAGTCTTCTCTTCTAAGCTCTGGCTCGAGTTCAGGCTGGTCTCTGGAGACTTTGCTCATACATGCATCCTTCACTGATAGCTGCCAGTTGCTAAACTGTTACAGTTGGATCACACAGCTTGGCGCTTATTACATCCTGCCTTGTTGCTGTGATTTTCTGTGAATTCCTAAGTAGGATGTAAGCCTCATGAGAGCAGGGGCTACACCCTAACACTCTTTTCCTTGCCTGTGGTACTTCTGTAAACACCACTCAGCCAATCACAGCACATCACAGCAGAATCTAGGGAATCCTTCAGACAACAGGTCTCTGCACCTCAGAGTATTAAACCATGTTTTAGAGCCAATGGTTATGTTGTGTGTTAAGTGCTCATAACTATCTGTTATGTCTACTCTCGTTGTTTCAGTGGGTTTTTGTTAGTTTCAGAATCAGAGAGTCTGATTTGGGGTTTACTTCTCACCATTGGTTGTTGATAATGTTGTACTCTAAGACTTGTTGAACTCCAAAGAATTAAGTGCCTTTCTGGGTGGTCTGAATTCACTCTCCTAAGGCAACTTCCACTGATGTGGTCTTTTCCCTGGCTTTCTGTTTTACTAGTTTGTAGCTAATTATGAGGGTTTCAGTCAGTTTGATGAAGCCACAGATGGCACCACCACCCCAGGTGGCCCAGAAGAGGATTTGTGGAGCTGTGGGGTCTGGGCCTCTTCAGAAAGCCCCTCAAGGAAATTAGTGACATGGTCGTGGGTGCCTGTCTCTGCCTTTCTCACGGCTCCCCTCCTGGCATCGTTGCCCACCTTCTGGAGCCGCTACCCCCCACTATTCTGGAACCCAACTTAGGTGTTCCCTGCTGCAAAGTTATTGCCTAATTACGGTGGGGGCTGATGAGCCTTTACAGTGGGGTCCCTTTCAAGTGTGTCCTTGCATGAAAAATAGATCTGGAATATCCAGCAGTCCTTCACAAAGCCTAACACGTCTGGTCTTTCCCATATATCCCAATTTGTAACCTTTGCACGAAAGTTTTATTTGTGTATTTTTATTTCATTTTATTTTCTTTATTTGGCTGCTCCAGGTCTTCATTGTGGGATGCAGGATCTTCCAGTCGTGTGATGAGAACTCTTAGTTGCAGCATGTGGGATCTAGTTCCCAGACCAGGAATCGAACCTGGGCCCCCTGCACTGAGAAGACAGAGTCTTAACTGCTGGATTGCCAGGAGAGTCCACGCACCACGGCTTTAGCGTCCACAGAATGTTTCCACGCACAGTGTCAGCTGAGCTGTGGAACATCCAGGTGATTGGCGCCAAGAGGGAGGAAGAGGTGGCAGGCCTGGAATCGTGTCCCTCTGACCCGCCCTTGCTGTGTTTCGCCTTGTACTGTGGTTATTGGCAGGTATGTCTCTTATCGCCAGAGCCTGTCATGAGATGTAGAGGGCAAGCGTTCAGTCTGGAAACCTGGGGCTGAAAGTCAGTCTGCCCATCACATACAAGTGGACAGCGGTGATGATGGGGATTCAGTGCTCCCTGTGTGCGAGGAACTGTACATAATTTCCCTTGTTGTCTTAGTCCACTTGGGCTGCTCACGCCAGAGACTTGCTAATACCCTGCTAATACCAGCTTGGTGTGTCAACAACAAACGTTCATTCCTCATAGTTCTGGAGGCTGGGAAGTCCAAGATCAAGGCACTAGCAGATTCAGTGTCTGGTGAGAGGATGTTTCCTGGTTTGTAAAGGCTGCCTTCTCGCTGCGTGCTCACACGGTGCAAGGGGGAAGAGAGCTGTCTGGGGTCCCTTTTAAAGGGCACTAATCTGCTTTATGGGGCTTCCCTTGTGGCTCAGTGGTAAAGAATCCACCTGCCAATGCAGGAGACTTAGGTTCCATCCCTGTGTTGGTAAGATCCCCTAGGGAAGGAAATGGCAACCCACTCCAGTATTCTTGTCCATGGGAAATCCCATGGTCAGAGGAACCTGGTGGCTACAGTCCATGGGTTCACAAAAGAGTCGGACACGACTTAGCATCTTAATGACAAGAAGAAGCCTGTTCGTGAGGCTCCACCCTCATGACCTAATAGCATCAAAGGCCCCACTTCCAAATACCATCGTATTGGAAGTTAGGCTTTAACGTGTGAATTTAGAGGGGGAAACAAACTTTCAGTCTGGGCTTCCCTGGTGACACAGATGGCAAAGAATCTTCCTGCAGTGCTGGAGACCTGGTTTCTTCACTGGGTTGGGAAATCCCCAGGAGAAGGGAATGGCAACCCACTTCAGTATTCTTGCCTGGAGAATTCCATGGACAAAGAAGCCTGGCAGCTTCAGTCCATGGGGTCGCAAAGAGTCAGATATGACTGAGCGACTAATACTTTCACTAAACATTCAGTCTAGAGCATTCATTTAATACTTATGATAGCTTGAGAAGCATATATTCTTTTTTTGTTTGTTTTTTGGGCATGCCTGGGCCTGTGGCATCCTGACTATTGAGCCTGGCCCCTTGGCAGTGAGAGCACGGAGTCCCAACCATTGGACCTCCAGGGAACTCCCGAGGCATACATTCTTACCCTGTTCTACAGTGGAGCTTAGAGCAAGGGTTCACAGTCACTAACTGATGCTGCTAGGATTGAAAGCCATGTTTTGTCTGTTTTTAGCCAATGATCAGTTTCTGCATTGGTTGCTGAGAGGTTTAAATCTGATAATCTGCACGGTGCCAGCCTGACCCACAGATAACTCACAATAAACCCTAGGTCTTTCTCTCCTTTCCCTTGAGTCTAGGGGCCTAATCACCCCCACCCCCACCCGTCATGTGCCTGGTCCCTACAGTATAGTCCTTTGTATAAGGTGATTCTCAGTAAAGGTTTATTGAGTTAAAAGGAAATCAAAGCTAAGAATGAGGAAGTCATTTTGCTTTTCTAAGCAGGTGGAGGAAATATATGCAGACCCAAGTAACCATATTGCAAAGGTTGCTGGCATCTGTGTTGGAGCATAATGACACCAGAGTTGTGACTTTGGTCCCTAAACACCATCTCTGATCCTTCACCCATCTCTCGAGCTGCCCCTTCTTATTTGCTTTTTAGGCTTCTCTTTCTCTGTTCACCTTCAGGATTCTGTATCTCAGAGTCCCCTCTACGTTGTTAACTCTCAATTTCCTTTCATAGCCCTGACTCCCTTCCTGCAGGCAGTTATATCCGCAGCACCTACTCATCTTGGAGCCACACACTTCATACATCTTCCACTGAGTTAAGTATTCCCTCATCCCACTTAGCTGCTTTTTGTTTTAATCTTATTGGTATCATTTCAGGTAGTGAAGGTTTTACTGGGAAAAAAAAAAAAAAAAACACATATGTGAGAGAACCTGTTAAAGCTGAAAAAATCAAAGCCAAAACCAGGCTTTGGGGGAAGAGAAAGCACAGTGGATCAGGAAAAGCAGACTCCCAGAGCAGCTCTGGGAGGTAAACAGCGGGAGCTGGGATGCTTTTCGTCTGGGCCCCATTGCTAAGCTTACTCAGCTTTCCTTCAGGGTCTCCTGGACTTGGTACTTGTTACTGAGTGGCTGGTCCACCCTACAGGCTGAGCATCTTTTTCTTTGTACTTCATCGCTTCAGTTTACTTTCCAGTTTATCACCCTGTGGTTTCCTTGGTGATTCAGAGGGTAAAGAATCTGCCTGCAATGCAGGAGACCCGGGTTTGATCCCTGGGTCAGGAAGATCGCCTGAAGAAGGGAATGCTTACCCACTCCAGTATTCTTGCCTGGAAAATCTCTTGGACAGAGGAGCCATGGGGTCCCAAAGAGTCGGATATGACTGAGCGATTAACAATGTTCACTTTCATTTTTCTCACCTTGCCTTGATCCCTCATGGCCCAGTTCTAGCTCATGGAATCACTGTGCATTCTGGCATCTTTAGCTCCCCTTGATTAAAAAAAAATTTTTTTTTTTAGCTGCATGGAGTCTTCTTTGCAGTGCATGGTTTCCCAACCAGGAATCAAACCTGCATCTCCTGCATTGCTAGGCAGATTCTTAACCACTGGACCACCGGGGAAGTTCCTCCCCCTGCGTGTTGCCACCACTGAATCATTGTCTCAGTATTTTTACAGTTCAGGTTGGAGAGAATCTGATTGCCAAGCACATAAAGACTCCCAGCATATATGGATGGGGCTTCTTCGATTGCTTAGCTGGTTAAGAATCTGCCTGCAATGCAGGAGACCCCAGTTCGATTCCTGGGTTGGGACGGTCCGCTGGAGAAGGGATAGGCTACCCGCTCCAGTATTCTTGGGCTTCCCTTGTGGCTCAGCTGCCAAAGAATCCACCTGCAATGCAGGAGACACTTGGGTCAGATCTGATCCATCAGCTGTGGTCAAGGGTAGGACTCCTGGGTTGCCTTTCTTCATGTCTGTTTCTACAACCCAAATCTCTTATGCTAAGTGAAAAGGGCAGTCATAAAGAATCACCTGTTGTATGAATGCACTTATATGAAATGTCCAAAAAACAGACAAATCTGTAGAGACAGAAAGCAGATGAGTGCTTGCCTAGCACTGGGGGTGGTTAGGGAATGGGAAGATGACAGCTAAGGGGTGTGGTGTTTCTTCTGGGGTGATAAAAATGTTTTAAAAGAGATTGTGGTGATGATTACAAAATTCTGTGAAAGCACTAAAAGCCATTGAAGTGTACACTTTATTTATATATATATTACTTCTTTTTAGCTCAAAGATTTCTTTTAACACCTTTATGGTAGTTGTTTATGATCCTTTTTAAGCATTTTTTATTTACTTATTTTTGGCTGTGCTGGGTTGCGGCATGGGGGCTCCTCTCTAGTTGTGCTGTGGGGGGCTTCTCTTATTATGGAGCACGGGCTCTAGGTAGCCCCAGCTTCAGCAGTTGTGGCACATAACCTGTGGAATCTTCCTGGACCAGGGATTGAACCTGTGTCCCCTTCATTGGCAGGTGGATTCTTAACCACTGGACCGCCAAGGAAGTCCATGTGTCCTTTTTCTTCCCCCCGCTCAATGAACATTCATCATCTCATATAGATATAAAATAAATAGAAAATAAATCTTTTTTCCTTATGATGAGAACTCATGATATACTCTTCAGTTCAGTTCAGTTCAGTTGCTCAGTCATGTCTGACTCTTTGCGACCCCATGAATCGCAGCATGCCAGGCCTCCCTGTCCATCACCAACTCCCAGAGTTCACTCAAACTCATGTTCATTGAGCCGGTGATGCCATCCAGCCATCTCATCCTCTGTCGTCCCCTTCTCCTCCTGCCCCCAATCCCTCTCAGCATCAGAGTCTTTTCCAATGAGTCAACTCTTCACATGAGGTGGCCAAAGTACTGGAGTTTCAGCTTTAGCATCATTCCTGCCAAAGAACACCCAGGACTGATCTCCTTTAGAATGGACTGGTTGGATCTCCTTGCAGTCCAAGGGACTCTCAAGAGTCTTCTCCAACACTACAATTCAA
>NW_011494762.1:2689986-2697964 GCF_000754665.1 Bison bison bison
AGCTTTCTTCACAGTCCAACTCTCACATCCATACATGACCACTGGAAAAACCATAGCCTTGACTAGATGGACCTTTGTTGGCAAAGTAATGTCTCTGCTTTTGAATATGCTATCTAGGTTGGTCATAACTTTCCTTCCAAGGAGTAAGCATCTTTTAATTTCATGACTTAGTGACTTTTATATATAGCATACAGCAGTGTTAATTATATTTAGCATATTGTATATTATATCCCTCATACTTATTACTTATTTATCTTATAACTGGAAGTTTGTACATTTTGACTGCCTTCATCCAATTCACCCTTCTCCTAACCTCTTCCTCTGGTAGCCAAATCTGATCTCTTTTTCTCAGAGTTTGTATTTTAATTTTAATTTACCTATAACACTATGTTAGTGTTCCTGGTACACAAAATAGTGATTCAATATTTCTGTACATTTCCAAATGATTATCATGATAAATCTAGCCACCGTTTGACATGCATTTAAATGGGTAAACTGCATAGTAAGCGAATTATATCTGAATAAAGGTGGTTTGAAATAGAGTGTTTGGTAGGACAGTTTTCCGTAGAGGAGCTGAAAACACAACAGACACCATATCCTCCTTAATTGTTTATCTTAATAAACACTGCCACTCTTTACATGCGTGGGTGGGTGTGTGCTCAGTCGCTTCAGTCATGTCTGACTCTTTGCGACCCTATGGCTTGTAACCTGCCAAACTCCTCTGTCCATGGGATTCTCCAGGCAAGAATACTGGAGTGGGTTGCCATGCCCTCCTCCAGGGGATCTTCCCCACCCAGGAATTGAACTTGGATCTCCTGCATCTTCTGCATCACAGGCAGATTCTTTACTGCTGAACCACCAGGGAAGCCCCACCATTCTTTACACATTTTGCCAAATCAAGCTCTGGAATTTATCCTGACATCTCCATCTCTTTCAGTTCAGGGGTTCCCTCCTTCTCTGATCCCAACTCTTAGGACAGGAGCTGGGCCTCATTTTGGGTCAAGTGCTCCTTCTCGGTGCTCCAGAGGCATCTCATAATTGGGCATCTTGTTTATTATCCCATATTCTACTTGGTACAAGTAGACTTGCTAGCGAGTCTGTGAGGGTCTTTCACCTCCATTCCTAGCATGCTGCCTGATGCACTGGGTACCTAAGAAGGTTTCTTGTGTGGATGGATGGATGGGATGGAATGAGGGCAAGTGCCAGTTCCTGTCTCTGCCCAGGATCACTGCCTTGCCAATCCTACCAATCACCTAAGATACGTGTGCCTTGGGAGAGTGGCAACGGGATGGGTAGGTGCGTGCTCTCCACCACTGTCGTCTACCGAAGAATCCAAACTACAGATAGTCTTGATGCAGCTTAGCTCATTACTGTCACAGCAGTTATCTGGGGCAACTGGGAAACTTGCAGGGACTCGGTTTCCACTCACTCTGATTTGTGCTGAGTTTCTGACATGTTCTGGGGCATGATTCGCTCCTTGTGGCTGAGGGCAGACCCAACACTAACAGCACATTATAGATCCGCTGTTTCCAGTCATTTCCTGTCTGTGCCAAGCCTGTTGGCTGGGGCAGGGGGGGAAAGCCAGGAGAGCGAGAGAAGGAGGAGGGGGGAGGAATGGCCTCCTCAGAAAACACCGATTGATTTGAAATATGAAACCTCTTATTGATAAAAGCAAAGCCTAGACGGAAGGAAGTGGTTTGATATAGCACACTATTTGAAAAAACCATGTGCATCTGTTTAGCACAATATACAACATAATGACAGCAATCTTCCCTGTTTGTATCTATTCATCTGATTATACAGAGTAACAATTCTTTTAGTTACACATTTATTTACCCAGGGATTTTTTTAATGGATAATAAGTTAGTAAATCAGATAGCATGTGTTCTGGATAATACTTTAGTAAACTGTCTACCACCCAAGACAGTTGCAATTCACATTTTATATTATATCCAAAGTTCCATTAATACACACAGCACGATGTGAGGCTATGAGCAGCTCTTCAAGAAGGACAAAGCAGATTTTAATGATTATTTAATACTGTTTGATCTAGACACATATTATGTTGAAAAGCTACAGATTTCAGTCCTGCAATGCACCACAGATGTAATGAGAAACACGGACTTATTTGAAATAGAATCCAGTGGTCTTCTTTTGATGCAGTTGCCATGACTGTGCTGAAGTTTCCTGTCTTTGCCTCAAGGATACATTCTGAGCTTTTTCTAACTGGTGAAAATCCAGACTTCAACCCCCAAACATATACTGTTCCATGGCAAAATAATGAACACTAAGGAAGAAATGGACTTCCCTGGTGGCTCAGTGGTAAAGAATCTGCCTGCAAGGCAAGAGATGCGGGTTCAGTCCTTGGGTTGGGAAGATGCCCTGGAGGAGGAAATAGCAGCCCACTCCAGTATTCTTGCCTGGAGAATTCCATGGACAGAGGAGCCTGGTGGGCTACAGTTCATGGGGCCGCAAAGAGTTGGACATGACGTGACATGATTAACACTTTCACTTTCAAGGAAGAGTATTTAATTTAGACCAATGAAATACGATAATAAAAACGGAAATCATTCTTCCTCTCTCTCTGAGGTGAACACAGAAGTCAACATAATTCCTGGTCCTTTCTGGAGTGTTGAGTGGGCCAAAATCTGTTGAAGATGGAAAAAGAGCAGTGCTCAGGAGAAGGGCTCATCACTTCTTTCCTCCTCACACAGCCCTGGGTCAGGCTGCCAAGAGAATGAAGCTGCTTTTGCCATAGGCCCACAGCCTGTAAAGACAGCCAGAGACTTATCCAGTAGCACCCTCTCGCAAAACCTTCACTCCCTCTATGCCTCCCTACAGACCTCAAGGGGGCATTTCAAGGTCCTTAGGATGTGGTCTATTGTAGTCTGAAGACCACATTATGTATCTTACTTTATTCATTTAATTCTTTGGCTGCATTGCGTCTTAGTTGCAGCATGCAACACCTTTGTTGCGTCATGTGGATCTCTGTTGAAGTGCACGGCCTTCTCTAGTTGGGGCATGCTGGCTTCGTTGCCCCTCAGCATGTGAGATCTTGGCTCCCTGATCAGGGATCGAACCCATGTCGTCTGCATTGGAAGGCAGATCTTAACCACTGGAGCACCAGAGAAGTCCCTACGTATTTTGGTTTAAAGGAAATGCCTCGGGTCAGATTCCCTTTGCTTTGCATGTTTATAGGGTATCTCCAGAAATGGACACCAGAACCCTTACAATTCAACAAGTCATCCAACAGGGAGCCTCTAGGCTGCTTTGAGGAGTCAGTTCCTAAATGGGGGGAGAATCTGCACATTATATCCACTCAGATACAGATAATAGTAGCCCTTTCTGTTCCTCCTGTGGTGTAGCATGGGACAGTCTTATTGGCTATGGACATGGCATTCACACTTGGCTTGTTCTTGAACAATCCCACCAGACAAGCTTCTGAGCGAGAGAAGACTCCACAGCTTCAAAAAGTCAGTTCCTTGGGACAGAATGAAAAGACATTGGCTATGTGAACTACTTTCTTGAAATAATTGAGCAAAATTGGATTTGTTTCAGAGTAGGACAAAATATGAAGATATATTGGGAAGAAACCTGGCATTAATGAGTATCTACTACTTACCAAGCATTTTCCACATAGCTTCTCATCTAATAGTTACAGTGGCTTTATAAAGTAGGTCTTATCATCCCCTTTTCCAGACAAGAAAACAAGATTCAAGTTTGCAGTTGATGAGGGGCAGATTCCATCTCTATGTCCACCCAGCACTAGCTGGCCCAAGAGAATCCTGTGTGGGTTCTCTGTCTCAGTGTACCTCAAACTGGGTGCTTCAATCCTATCCTCTGGGAGTTATAATATACCTACCTCTGCCCCTGTTCCACACCCAGAGATTCTGAAGAAATTGGACTGGGCTGGAGCCAGGTCATCAGTATTTTTAAGAAGCCTACCCAGCTATTCTAAGAAGGAACCAGGGTTAGAAACCATTGGGTTACATCGTATCGCTCATAGAATTGCAACCCCAAGCTGTCACATACATTTATCTGAATCACATGGGTCACAGGTGACAAAGATCATGCCATCTATACCGGGAGACAGACAAGGAGAAGCAGATGCTCCAAACACAGTTAATTACCAATCTTTTCTATGAACGTCTCACACATTAGGCATTCCACAGGGAGATTTCAGACCACATTGACCTCTTTTTTTTTCTATTCCAATTCAGCAAGTATCTTGAGATGCTTTAAATCTATGTTCTGGTAGTAGTTGTATTGTACCAAACCCATTCAAGAAAACTCAAGAAAGGAAACGATCAAATGAAAGTGAATCTTTGATTACAGGGTCAAAAACTGGGGTAAAAGTTTAAGACTTGGATTTTTCTAACAGTTAATTTCTTTCCTTCATTTTCATGGTCTCAAAACTCTTACTTGATTGGATTTTGTTTGTTTTAGAAACTAGAATCTAGCTATTTGCCTGGCAAATTGTTCTTGTGCTACAGATGTTCAGTCTGGATGAGAAACAGCAGAACCTAAATCATATTAAATGTGGACTTATTGTTGAATTAGAACTAATGTCTTGGTGGAATTTTTTGCCTTTTTGGTGTTATAGGTAGTTTCTTTTGACACATTAATACCATTGCTTTCCCCCCAAAACTTTGAGGGCTATTTATAAGGCACAAAAATCCTCCAATACTGTCCTCTGAAACAAAAACAACCCACTCATAATCTAGGAGCTAAATTATGTAAGCAATGTGGTTGTAATTAGAAATATTAATGCTTATTGGAGGAAATGCTCCTAAATGCTAATAACCATCCTTGTTGATTAAAGGTAGATGTGAAAAATATCCAAACTAAACCTCCAAACTTGAGATTTTAAAAACTGTTTATATCTGTGTTCCTAGTTATCATTTTCTTCCAAGACAATGGCTTTGGGTCATTTTTATGAGAGTCTTTCTTTCTTCTTTTTAAAAAAACTTGCATCTTAGTTGAATGACCTGCTTTAATAAAAGCCTTTTATTTTAAACATATGGGAGACTAAAAGCACCAGCTTTTTTTTTGCTGAAAGATATTTACAGTGAGCAAATATGTGCTCTCAAACTTTTCTGACTTGGATTTCTTTGAACTACTCGGTTTCTATATATAAATATTCTATGTACACACACACACACACACGCACGCACGCACACCTGATTCCAGACTTCATTGAAGAAATGGAGCATTAGGTATGGTTTAATCCAGAAGGAAATAAGTGAAAATAGGAGGCTTAACTCCTGCAAAAAGCTTTCAACCTTGCAGTGTCAGGATGAAGAAAAGAGACACTGCGGCCAGAATGCCTACAGTTGATCCTGGTCATGTGACCCAGGCAAATCATTCAGCTCATTTACCTCAATTTCTCCACCTGCAAAATGGGACTAGTATTTGCTGACTTCCCAATGGAACTGTTATAAGGGTTAAATAAATTAATATGTGTAAAGTACCTAGAACACTACCTGGCACATCGTAAGTGCTTAATACATGAGAGACACTATTATTATTTTAGATGGAATAGATACTCAGATCAATGGCAGAGCTAGTAAAATTATGCAGAAGCTCATGTGGATACCTTATGTTTTAAAAAAAAGATTTTCTCTTTTTGCTGAGCATTCTCTATGCAAGGAAGTGGAGGGTGGATAGGAGCAGAGGACTTTTTCCTTGTCTTGCTTCAGTGACATCCAAAACTCAGTTGTTTTGTTTTTGTTTCTGGGTGATGCTCTGGGAACTTCAACAGATACTAAAGAACAAGTTCAGAATTATTTTCTGGTGACCTGCAGTTTACTCTCCAGACCAGGGCCACAGGCTAGGGTTTAACTGAGAAACCACATTCTGAGCCTGGACTTGGAAAACATGGAGATTTTAATTAACACAGGAGGATGGAAGGGTTGCGGTACATTTTTTTCTCTTTCTTCCTTCTTTCTTTTTCTTTCTCATTCTCTTTCTTTTAAAAAATTATCAATTCCAAAAAAAAAAAAAAAAAATTCCCTTGTATAAACTCTCTACTTGCCAGCTGGTCAATAAAAAGTGTCAAATTAAAAACAGAGTAAGTTAACTAAAAAATTAATTATATTGCTAATGTAGCAAATGGGCTTCCCTGATGGCTCAGTTGGTAAAGAATCCGCCTGCAATGCAGGAGACCCCAGTTCAATCCCTGGGTTGGGAAGATCCCCTGGAGAAGGGAAAGGATACCCACTCCAGTATTCTGGCCTGGAGAATTCCATGGAGTGTATAGTCCGTGAGGTCGCAAAGACTCAGACACAACTGAACGACTTTCACTTTCAGTGTAGCCAGTAGCGTACACTACTCAATACTGGTGTGCCGCAGCATATGTACTAGAATGTGGGGGACCTCTCTGAGAGGTGCACAGACAGAGGGTTCTCTCTACCTTGCGGGAGGCAAGCGTGTGTTGAGGGGAGCACTTGCTGGTTCTTTTGTCTGGAGTTTCTCACCTTGCCCCAGCTTGGAGGGCCCCTCAGGGGCCCTGAACTCTGAAAGAATGCATTTTTTACATCTCTCCCAGCTTTTACTCAACTACTGCATTTGAATTACAACACTCTTTCTAGCAAAATTAAATATTAGAAGAAAAATGATTTTCAAAAATACCCCTCATGTCTTCCTTTTATAACGCTGAGCACATTTTGAGTGCATGCAGTTAACTACAAGGCATTCTTCCCTTGGCTACAAGTTCAGATGTCTTGTCTTTATTATAGAACAGTCCCATGCAAGCCCCAAATTGCTCATATTTCACTTTTATGTCTTTCGAGTCACTTAGTATATTATTCTTAAATCATCTATTCAAATCCTTGTCTAAGTTTCCTTTAATTTTTGCCTCTATACTTTGTATCACCTCTGCCTTAAAGCTAATAGTTGTTTTCCGCTTAAAGAAACACAATAAGCCCAAATAATCTTGTTTCTGCATACTACCGCCCCCTGCCCCCCATTATAGATTGTTCTTTTAGAGACTTCTAGTCTTGGGCTTGCCGCCTACAATAAAGAAACTTAAATGTCATTGCCTATGTTTGTGTAGAGGACTGGTAACTCTGATTAGTCACAATTAAGTCATCAGCCCAATAACCAAGAAGAAGAGCGCTTAAATATGTTGGATGAAGTCTTTTTAATTAGAATATAGATTTTTGAGTCTGGATGGATCTCAGAGATACATTAGGTTTGACTAGACATTTTTTAGATGAAGAAACCGAGAGCCAAGAGGTTACTTTTCTTGGACAACTGCTAACACGACTAGTTAAGCCTCCTGACTTTCATTCGTTCATTCATATCTTCCTTCCTTTCCATAATGTTTGTTCATGCCTACTATACAACTGTTTCATAATGAACAAGGGGCCAACAATGATCTATTTTAGGAATAAAAAACCTGGGCCACATATGGTCTGTCAAGTAGGAGAGCCCCAAACAGATGCACAGAGACAAAATATTCCAAATGGGAACTATCCTGGAAAATGTGATTTGTGTGGTCATTGTCACTCTGGAATAACACTCTCCCTATAACTCATACCACAGCACTTTCACTGCGATGCTATAGAATCCTGATCCAAAACAAGACAAAAAGAACCAAAGATAACAAGAAAGCCCGCACACATTTTCAGACCTATAATAGAGATGGAGCTGCCTCAGATGTAGTTCAACAGTTAGTGCAGAGATATTGTGGCAACATTTCCAGGCATTTCCATAAATCCTTTTGAGATTCTTCTTTCCTCCAACTCAGCCAAGACAAACAATAGCATCCAAATGATGTTTAAGACCAAGCCCCCAGCATGACCAGGGAGGCTCAAGCGGCCCGGGAGGAAGGAAGGGAGCATATGCCCGCTGTTTGCGCGCCGCCTCGCTCCCATCTTCCAGCTGCCTTGGCCTCTTTATTTCACTTTGGGAGACAGGAGCCCGACTGAAACGCACACACACAAAAAAGGTTTAGGATTAAGCAGCACCTTCTCTC
>NW_011494762.1:2698064-2704186 GCF_000754665.1 Bison bison bison
CTCTCTAACCTGTAACGGCTTTCATCCTAACAAAGGTAGGAGGAGCCGACGAGAAGGAGCGGGCTGCCGGAGGGGTCGAGGAGGAAGCCCGGCGACCGTGGGGGAGGGGGGCAGAGCCACCTTTTTAAACTCGCTGTCCCTCCGCTCTCAGTTTTTCTTCACCCAGAAGCGCCATCTGTTCACAGACTTGCTGCCCGTCCATTTGTTTTCCATTCAGTAACAGCTTATGTAGGAAGCAGATTACGAAGTGAGCAAAGATGCCGCTGGCTGGATCAGGGCTGTACTTTGTTCGCGCCCCTGAAAACTTTACAAAAACACGGCAGCAGCGAAGCGAGTTCTTCGCGGTCCCGACCGGGCGCAGCCCTGGTGCTCGGGTATGGATGACACCAACTGCCTTCTATTAGCCACTTTATGCGACATCCTTTCAGTGTTGATGAGGTTCGTTTACACTGTGTTTTAAAGTATCCTGAAATGATTTTTTCTCCAGTGTTTTCCATTAAAAAAAAAAAAAAAAGTTGACCGTGCTAGCCTAACAGGAACATAAACCATCTGAGAACAGGAAATTTATTATCTCTTCCTGTTACTCCCTCTGCTCTGGTTAGCTAGAGGCTCTATAATACACTGACATTTTGGCAAAATTTGCAGGCGTTCTCTTATATACGTAGACCTATTTGATTATACGTTCAAAAACAAGTGGAATCAATCACAGAGGTGGCTGTAGACATCAAAATATTACCTTTTGCTATCTCAGAAAAAGAAAACATACACTGTCTTTGACCTTTTTTTGCCTTTACATATTTTTTAAATTAATTTATTTTAATTGGAGGCTAATTACTTTAAAATATTGTAGTGGTTTTTGCCATACATTGACCTTTCAAAGCATCCTTGGAAACAGGATCCAGATCCCTTGATCTTCACACTGGGCGGTGGTACATCCCACTTATGTGATGCTGTCATGCAAAAACCTTTCATCATCAAAAACCACGTCATCATCCCATAGCGCTGGTATACTCAAGATTACATCCCCAAATAGCATTGGACATTTTAATCATTTAAGACATTTAAATAATAGATAATGATGGACCAACATGTTTGAGCATAAAGCATCTTCTGTTTTTAGAATTATTTTCTTAGACTACATCATGAGATGTGGAATTAGAGTCAAATTTGTGCCACTTTGAATTTAATCTTCAAACTCTACCACTTAAAGAAAAATTACCATTTGATTAGAAATATAAAGATGAGGACCACTAAGTCATCATTGCATTTAAACATTTTCCAAACTATTAAATAGCCTTATCATATTTCTTAATTAGGGCTTCCCTGGTGGCTCAGTGATAAAGAATCTACCTGCTAATGTAGGAGACGTGGGTTCAATTCCTGGGTTGGGAAGATCCCCTGGGGAAGGAAATGGCAACCCATTCCAGTTTTCTTGCCTGGAAAATCCCATGGACAGAAGAGCCTGGGGGTCTACAGTCCACAAAGTCACAGAGTCAGACAAAACTTAGTGCCTAAACAATAACAATCACAACTAGAGTTTTCATCTGTCAAACAAAAAATGTTTATTTACTTGAAATACTCTTAAAATCCAGAAATATGAATTGTTTTTCAACATATTCCTTATTTTCCTTAGGAATTCATTGAACAGAACTCTCTGGTAGAGAATGTGAGTAGATTGGATTATGTTAACTTAAAACTTGAGTGTGTTATTTTGGCATTATAATACATTCTGTACATACCATAAATTGCTTAGGCATCAAATAACTGATGTGCAATCAAATTTTCAACTGTAAACATCATGGTTATTAATAATAACTATACACTGGTATTTTTAAACAGTCAACTTTAACTCTGGTATAATTTTTAAAATCTCATTTCATACTTTCCTTGGAAATATTTACTGCTTGTTTTTTCTTTTTATTATTTTTATTTTGCACTATAAAAAAATGATGACAACCAGTAACATACTGCTTTTCTTCACATTCATGTGGATTTTAGGAAATTATTGCCTTTTCCCCTAGAGAAATAGCCCACAGACAAAAAAGAAGTAGTACCACATTGAGAAATCTGCAAATCCGAGAAGTCAACAGCTTGAAGACAACCCCAAGGGGCAGGGAAGAACACATGTGTTGCCAGAGACGAGACAAGCACATATAAAGACAGCAAGCTGGGTTGACTACCATTTCAATGCCACTGACCCAGGAAGTGGGTACCCTTTCTTTCTCATGGCACCCACTTCCACCACATCAAAGGGGTGATTTTTGGTCTATGGCCTAAAGAACTCTTTTCAAATGATGCAAGAGTTGCTTGGAGGAGAGGTTCAACAAGAAAGGTTCAAGTATGAATAAGAATCATGCCCAAGTCCAAAGTCAGGGAAGAACCCACAGTGAGAAGGAAACCGGAAGTGTTCCTGTCTCACTACTTCACCTAACTGACACCACCTGACCCAAGATAGAGTCTCAAAAGCATCCAAGAGTTCAAATTGGCATATACATCATGTCCCTAACACCCTGAAGGGTTACTTTTCTGACTAGGTGGTGATCTTTATGCCCTGAAGCAACAGAGACAGCTATAGAGACTGTCAAAGTTAAAAAAAAAATTAGGTGGAAATTGTGCTTCCTTCAAAATGAATTGGCTTCATGACTACCTTTTCTCCTGGTCTAGCAACTGCTTTCTCCCATGCTCAGGTATTTATTGCCCTATGCTTGAAGTGAAAAGGCAAATTTTGAGGTGCAAAGACTGGGCAGTCCCAAGGGCAGGAAGTACAGAAGTCAGCACACACTGTACTGTCATAATGGCTTGGCCTTCCTTCCATCCCGAGGTCAGTCTGAAGTTTGTCTGCAAACCTAGTGACTCCTTCACCATCCCACCAGGACAGTGGGATGGGGCAAGGTCTTCAGTATTGCACAGGTATGAAATGTCCATGAGTCAAAATACAAGATCACAGTTGTTCTTGGGGCTGGGCTGGCGGCGCTAGCCTGGTTTTAGCAGGATGTAGCTGTGGTCAGGGGCCCCAGCTGAGCTCTGAGAGGGGTGGGCACTGGGGCCAGCACCAAGGTAGGGAACGTGCAGTAGGAAGCCTGCATGTCAGGGCTCAGTGTCAGAAAATGGGTGAGGAACGAAGGGCCGGCTGCCTCCCCTTGGCAGGAGGGAGCCTGGTGGGTGGGTGTGGAAGACAGGATCTTGGACTCAAACTGTAGGAGCTGGCCCATGAAGCTGAAGTTGGGCGAGACCTCGCTCCTCCTCTGCTTGATGTAATCAAAGGCATCATTCAGATGGGACTGCTTAGTCTTCATGAGGTAAGCCATGCAGATGGTGGGCGAGCGGGAGATCCCAGCCTTACATGAACCAGGACTTTGCCTCCCTTTTCCCTAACACAGTCGATGAAATCTATTGCTTCTTGAAAGTGGGAGCTGACGTCAGCAGCATGGCTGTCTTCCATGGGAATCCATTTGTAGTGTAGGTGGGTCGTGCAGACCTTGGAGGTTCCCTAGGAGACGTTGAGCAGAGAATGAAAGGGGCAAGTCAACCAACTCATCTTTATATGCTTTGTTGTTGTTCAGGCACTGAGTTGTGTCTGACTCTTTGCAACCCCATGGAATGCAGCATGCCAGGCTTCCTTGTCCTTCACTATCTCCCAGAGTTGGCTCAGACTCATGTCCATTGAGCCGGTGATGCCATCCAACCATCTCACCCTCTGTCATCTCCTTCTCCTCATGCCCTCAATCTTTCCCAGCATCAGGGTCTTTTCCAAGGAGTCAGCTCTTTGCATCAGGTGGCCAAAGTATTGAAGTTTCAGCTTCAGCCCTTCCAGTGAGTATTCAGGGCTTGCTCTTTAACAACCACCTCTCCAGAAAAAAGAAGCCCTGATATGTAACATTTGCCAATTACTATGGTGTAAATACTCCCACTGATGATGATTTTGAGCTGACAATGTGATTTCACTGACATGGAGTTAGGCAAAGACACAAAATCTATTCTTGGGAGCTAGTGTAAGCTGGCTCCAGTGCAATTTCTTCTTCCTCTGGACCATGAGTCTTCTTTAATTCAGTGATGAGTCCCCTCTTGGACATCTCAGATTCTTTATCTAATCTTGACCCCGTGGTCAGCCAGTTGCTCCTCCTTCAACTTTTCTCTGTCCTCAGACATTCATGACATACTTCCTATCTGCCAGATTTAGCACAAAGTATTATGGCTACCAGGTCAGTTAAGACAGGGTCCTTTTCTCAAGGAGCTTATCATCTAGTGGGGACCAAATAAATTACCAGTCTGCATGGCATGTAGGACCTTAGTTCCCCTACCAGGGATCAAAGCCGTGTCCCCTGTAGTGGAAACTCAGAGTCATAACCACTGAAAGGGAAGTCCTGCTCACAGTCTTAGACGAAGAAGTGCTCTCTGTCTTGGGAGACTCAGATGTAAGCAAAATAGGCAGAAATCCCTGTCCTCGTGGAGGTTACAGTCCAGAAGGGCACAGAGAGCATAAACAGCGGAAATAGGACAACACACAGTAGGAAGGATAGTTCTGAGGCATTGACAGAAAGCATGAAGTGGGGAAGGGCAGAGGGCTTGCGAGCAGTGGCTCCAGAGTGAACCTGCTGGGAGTCTCCCTTCTGCTTGGGTACCAGGGGCTAGGGAGTTCATATTTGCCCCAAGAACCATGCTGCTCATTCCAGCTCCCGTCACCTCTGACACTCCCCTCTCACATAGCCCCACTTCCATCCCCAGCCTCACAAGAGTCTTTTTGCTTCTGTGACCATGAACACTCACCACAGCTCTCTAACCCATCCTCTTCAAGGTCAGCTACAGCTGATGGCCCTGAAGGTACTAGCATTCTAGGTGTTTATCCCTGGCAGAAGCTCAACATGTCTTCGCTGCTGGCAGTTTTGCTCTCTACCCTGCTCCAGTGCTGATCAACTGGCTGTGCCTCAATCAGCCAGAGGGACTTTGACCACGTACATCCAGTTAGAAGCCAGCTCATGCAGCTGGCTTGTGATTTCAGCCTTGCTGCTGTCACAGTAACCCTGGAACGGGAACTCTGTCCCCACGTGGAAACTAAAACTCGTTTGGGGGAGTCCTGGCGGGTGAATATTCTTTTGTGTTCCTGATACTTTCTCTTCCTGCCTTCTGGGAATAGCACCCTCATCCTTTGGGGAAGCTCTTCTCTCTACCCCATCTGGATCCGATGGGGATTCATACGTTCACATAATCCCTCTTATGTGTATTTAGTGACTGGTCAAGAAGTGGGCCCCTGGCCAAGCTGGGCTGATCACAGTAGTCACCTCTCTGGCCACAGTGACTCTTCCCCAGTGGGTGACTCAAGAAACCAATCAGAAACTCTGCTGGGGTTTCAGTAACTAAACCTGGGAGCAGAGCACTTTTTTCTTTTGAGGAAAAGCTGGGAGATGTGAGCCCATCGCTGCGGCAACCATATCTGTTCTGGTGGAGAAAATCAAGCAGGGGGAGGTGAGAAAGAAGCTGATTTACAGAAGGAGGCAGAGATAAGAGAGTCTGGCTAGGCTGAGTCCCTGTAAGACTCTCCAGCCACACTTCTGCCCTTCAGGCACTTGAGCCAGTACACTCCTCTTCTCCTTCGCTGAGTTGGATTGGGTCTCAGTCACTGGGAATCGGTGGAATATGACTGTCATACTTGGGGGAAACCCAAAGGGTTCAGGAGCCTTCCAACTTACCTTTAGAGCATTAGTTCTTCCTTGGAGCTTTTTCTGACTGTTCCCAGTAGGACTTGTCTTCCTTTTGTGTGTCTATATAACTCTCCATTTCTTCATTCTCTTCTTCTCTTGTGGTGCTGGTAATCCTTAGTGTACTGACTGGTTTATCCACATGTCCCATTTGGAGAGTAGACATTGGGTCTTTCTCTTTTTTGTATTCCCAGAGTTGGCACATTGCTGCTTAGTATATGTTTGTTGATTGAATGAATAAATGGATAGATGGGTAAGTACCACTACCATTTAGTATGTACTAATACCTTTGAATGTCAATTCTTTAATTTTTTTTCTTTTTTTTTTTTTTTTTTATTTTTCATGTTTCAATGCCATTCTCCCAAATCTTCCCACCCTCTCCCTCTCCCACAGAGTCCATAAGACTGTTCTATACATCAGTGATTT
>NW_011494762.1:2704286-2733547 GCF_000754665.1 Bison bison bison
AACTCGTTTCCTACATGATATTTTACATGTTTCATTGCCATTCTCCCAAATCTTCCCACCCTCTCCCTCTCCCACAGAGTCCATAAGACTGTTCAATACATCAGTGTCTCTTTTGCTGTCTCGTACACCGGGTTATTGAATGTCAATTCTTTAATCAAAATTTCAAAATCTAGAGATTCTCTGGGCACTAAATTAATTTTGGGATTTTGGAGAGGTTTTGAGATGGTTTGGGGAAATTGATGTTCCCTTGGCAGTTCTT
The DNA here is from genome assembly GCF_000754665.1 of Bison bison bison. NCBI lineage: Eukaryota > Metazoa > Chordata > Mammalia > Artiodactyla > Bovidae > Bison > Bison bison. The sequence goes on from NW_011494762.1 coordinate 2,704,546, forward strand.
TAGAGTCACCAGAGAGTAGCTAGGAGTTAATTCAAGAATGCCCAGGACACTTGGTGATGGAGCTCCTTGGTTAGCTCAGGGCAGAGGGTAGCACCTCCTTTGGGGCTACAGAAGCCGGTTTGGGGAACTCCCACCTGGCACTACATGGTGCAAAGCCCTCTGGTCCACAGAGATACCCGACCTTGCCATGGTGAGTTAGATAGAGCAGAGATTTGGCTTTGCCTGACGTGGTGTTGGTTTCATTTTCCTCCTCAAACGTTCTGGGAGGGACTGAGATTCCCATTCCCTGTACACTCGTGGTCATACTCCCTCTCCTTGAGCATTTTCTCTCAGCACAGTTGTTCTTACTGATATGAATTTGTTTTCCCCAAACTGCTTTCTTAATCACAGTGTCTTTTCTCTCTGTGTCTTTATCTCTTTCTCACACACAGATACACACAACACTTTTCATTTATGACATTATTTTCTTTCTGTCTGATATTTTTAGACTTTGGCATAGACCATGAGCTTTTTAAGAGCAAGGGCCATATTTTATTCATCTTTGAATCATCTGTTCTCACATTTAGGTTTTCTCTAGTTTCGTCAATTCAGATCATTTACACAGGTTTCTCCAAAGGGATTTATATAAAGTCATTGATTTCCTCAAATCTAGATACATTTTATATGTAGTAGCATTTATGAACATTGTGAAAAGCAAAAGGAATCTGCATAATATCACAGTATTATGCATAATGTATGCATCCCATTCCCTGTGGATAGACACCCATCAAAAAACAGCACTTGTTGGGACAGGTCTTCCTCTTGTGTATGGTCCAGCATATTGACGCCTCTTTCTAAATGCCAACAGGTGCCTCAGTCATTGAGGCAAATAAAAAATGCCAGTATAGTTAAGTTCTAAAAATATTAACTGCAAGTGAATCTCCCAGATTAAAAACAGCTTATTGAGGTGCTTATCATTATTATTATTTGCTGTTAAAAATGTTTACCCCTCATTATTATAAAAGTAATATATGCTCATTATGAAAAAGTTGAGAAAGAGAAATAAAAATATTCATTCTTCCACCCTCCCAGAGTTAATCACTTTAACACCTTGATTTATATACACTTTCAATCCACATATGTATATAAATAAAAATAGTATTGGGCTATTTATTCCACTTTGTAGCATGTGTTTTTCCCCAAGAATATATTGTAAACACTCAACTGCCGATAGAGACATTTCTACAACATTATTTTTAATGACTGGCAGATTATTTTATTGTTGAAATATACTATGGCTTCCCTGGTGGCTCAGTGGTAAAGAATCCACTTGCTAATGAAGGAGACTCAGGTTCCATCCCTGGGTTGGGAAGATCCCCTGGAGAAGGAAATGGCAACCTACTCCAGTATTCTTGTCTGGGAAATCCCATGGACAGAGGAGCCAGGTAGGCTACAGTCCATGGAGTTGGACACGACTTATCAACTAAACCGCTATCATCATCACCACATACTATGATTTATTCTCTCAGTACCCGATTGCTGGTACTTTTGGTTGCCTTCAATGTTGATAATTATTAACAGTGTGGCAAAGAACCTCCTTGTTATGTCTTTTTGTAGTCCTTCATTGTTTTCTCATGATAAACTCCTAGAGTGGAAAGTATATTTTATGATCTTTTCACACATACTGACAAATGCCCTGCCCCATAGCCTGAGTTGCCCTCATAGCTTTCATTGCAGTCATTGTTCAGTCAATAGATACCGTTGATAGACTTCTGTGGATGAACTCTCCTAGTTCTTTACTGTGAGTCTTCCTCAGAATGACCTGTTTTGTCATTTAAGGACCACCATGAAAAAACTGAGGTACATCTTGTACACAAGACATTTTTTAAAAGCCAGGAAAAGTAAAACAATCCATAGGGAGACTCATCGGCGTGCCATAAAGTCAGTGTGGTTGATGATCATGTCTCTTGATTTTATTTATTTATTTATTTATTTTTACATGTTTCAATGCCATTCTCCCAAATCTTCCCACCCTCTCCCTCTCCCACAGAGTCCATAAGACTGTTCTATACATCAGTGATTTTATTTTTGAAATTAATTTTTTATTAAAGTATGGTTGATTTACAACATTATGTTAGCTTCTGGTGTACAGCAAAGCGAATAATTTTTATCTATCTATACTTATCTCTCTATATAGAGAGATATATATTCTTTTTCATGTTTTTTCCATTATGGTTTATTACGGGATATTGAATATAGTTCCCTGTGCTGTACAGCAGGCCCTTGTTTATCCGTTCTCTATATATGATTTGTGTCTGCTGAACCCAAACTCCCAGTCCATCCTTCCCCAACTTGCCCTGCCCCTCACATCCACAAGTCTGTTCTCTATATCTGTGAGTGTTTCTATTTCATACATGAGTTCATTTGTGTAATATTTTAGATTTCCCGTTTAAGTTATATCATATGATACCTGTCTTTGAGTTACTTTACTTAGTATGATAGTCTTTAGGTTGATCCAGGTTGCTGCAAGTGGCATTATTCCATCTTTTTTATGGCTGAGTGGTATTCTATTCTATACACACCCCCCCCCCATATCATCTTAATCCATTCATCTGTTGATGGACATTTATGTTGCTTCCATATCTTGGCTATTATAAAACATGCTTCTGTGAACATAAGGGTGTGTGTATCTTCTTTGAATTCTAGTTTTGTTCGGATGTATGCCCAGGAGTGATATTTCTGGATCATATGGCAAATCTATTTTTAGTTTTTAAGGAAACTCCATACTGTTTTCCACAGTGGCTGTACCAATTTGCATTCCCACCAACAGTGTAGGAGGTTTCCCTTTTCTCCACACCCTGTCCGGCATTTGTTATTTGTAGCATTGTCTCTTTAAATGCTATTTTGAATATGCTCATTATGGCTCTTTCACATGCTCTTCTGAAATGCTACTTATTACTACTTAAGATGTAAATAACTCATTCTATATTAACAACTGTGTGGTTAGTGAGCTTCAAACATAATGCCCTACATGCAGCTTTTGAAACTTGGGACACCAATGCTATTCACACAGGTCCCTTGCTGGTCAGCCTGAGGCAGCCAGTACAGTCAGAAGCTGATCGCACTGTGCCTTCCACGGAAGCTCCTAGAGCACAGTCGTGTAAGGCAAGCCTTGGACTCAAAGTCCTTCTGCCCACTGACTCACAGCCCTACTTATCTCTCCATGAGGTCAAACTGCAAGTGCCAAAATTTCACTTTCCCCAATTTTCTATTTTTGCTAATTGCATTTACCTTGCTTTTAATCTTTTTTTCCCTATACACATTTGACATTTAAAAAAGGTGTTTTTAGCCTCTGAATTTAAGCAAATTGGTCCACAAAATTCTACAGTGAGTAGCAAACTCTGAGTTAATGTTCACAGTGTCCTGAATGTTAACATGACCATGAAATCTGCCTGGTTTTGCTGTAACTACAGCTAATTTTAAATTGGATATACAGAGTTACTTCTTTTTCTTTAATGAGTCGGAATATCCAGTTCAATTTGTTCAGCTATTTCATTACTGTTCTTTACATATGACGGTAAAATTATAATGTTAATTTTAAAAGCAGAGAATCCATAGTAGATTTGTGTTTGGATAAGAGAATACTCTTATGTGAGGCTCTTCTGGGTCTGACATTCTAGAATGCCTTTTTAAATAAAGAAGAGTGAACAAGTGTCTGGGACTATTGGAGAATGTCCTTTGTCTTAGTTTTAAAAAATACTTTCATATTTAATACCCTGCAAGTGAGAAGGCGTAGAGATCTGCCAAGCGAAGCTGAGACGATTGATCACCAAGTCTGTAGCATACTACTGACTTTCAAGTGATTCTGAAAACCAATCCTGATAACTTGTCAACAGTGAGAAGATGAAGGGTGTTGTCCCCAGGTCCTTTTCACATTCACATTTCTTCTTGCCCTTAATTCCTTCTTTGGAATTCCCCTGGCACACTCAGAAATGCCCACTCATATTGTCCTCCTTGGTCATGAGGAATAATAACAGCCATTTCTATTAAGATGGTATTTTCATTAGCTGCTGCTTCTTTTAAGAAGCTTCAGTTGTGTCCGACTCTTCACGACCCCATGGATTCTTTGCAACTCTGGCTCCTCTGCCCATGGGATTCTCCAGGCAAGAATATTGGAGTGCTTTGCCATGCCCTCCTCCAGGGCATCTTCCTGACCCAGGGATTGAACCCCCACCTCTTACTTTGGCAAGTGGGTTCTTTTCCACTAGCACCACCTGGGAATCCCCATTTTCATTAGAACCATTCTTATTTGTCAGAAAAATGTATGAACAGTGTTCTGTATTGAATGTGTATCCTTAATGTTCCAGAGTTAGCACTCTGATGTTTCTACAACAATTATCTGAGACTGTAGTCTCAGATGTAATCATCTGTAATTTCCAGGTATCGCTTCTGGTTCTTTGGTGCCTAACTCAGTCATCTGGCTCTGGATCACTGCTCTACTCTTCCCCCTCTTTGTGGCAAGTGTTCTGCTCTTTCATTTTTCTCTATCCTGTTCATCCTGAGTATGGATACAGACCCTTCCTGTAATCCCCCAGTAGAAGTTGAGGCCAGTCTATAATTTTTGAAGGTTTGGGAGTATGGGAAGTGAATTAAACCCCAACTCCAGGATAACAGATAGATGGTTCTCAAAATCCATCACCCCATCCCTCACAGGGATACCCACCTGTGCACCTTCTTCCTAGGCTCTGCCAACCACCATCTGCAGAGCCTGCTTATCTTCTGTGAATGGGAGGCAGCCACCCTTCCCATACATGTTTCCCTCACTGGAGTCCAGACCCAACCTTGTACAGATCCAGAAAAAGGAAAAGGTTCTTCTTTTAACTCAGCTTATGTCTTCTTTCTTTCCATGAAAATTGTTCTCTTCCAAGGTTATGGTTACTTGAGTACATTTATGTCTTAGTGGCTGCCCCATTCCTATGACCTTGCCCTTTAACATGTAAAAGACTTGAGAATTCAATAGTCTGATGTCGTATATTTCTCAAAGTTTGGGTTAATTCCTCAGGTTTGGCAGAGGGCTTTGGCAGAGGGGTCAAACTTTGGCTATGTCAATTCTAGTCTTCCAGCATGAAGGCCCTTCCTGTAGCCTGTCTGGAGTCTATGCTGCCTAAATTCCTGTTTAGTAAGGAAATATTTTTCCTAAAGGAAACAATCTACAGAAGCATAAGTCTCATTAAAAGCCACATCCAGCCGACATTATTGAAACAGACTCTTAACTCTTCAGTCAAAATCCTGTGCATTTTGGTCTTTCTCCAGGACAGCTAGAATACATGCTTTATATTTGCACCTTTCTGAGTGATGGGTCTAGAAGAGTGTGGAGACAGTAAGAGAAAAGAGGCCTTATTACCCATCACTCTATACCAATGATTCTCCAAACACAAACCAAAAAAGTTCCCGTGAATCAAATAAATGTGAGAAATACTGGCTAAAACAAAATTCTTTTTCAAATCAAAATCTGTTTTTAAGACTTACGATTTACTCTATCCATTATGCATCTTTTAAGGAAAGTAAAACATGTTTCTCAAACTTTTTGACCATTGATTTTTTTTCCCCCTACACAGAGCTACTTTTCTAGAATTCTAGTCAAGATTGGATGGATAAAGATGAGACCTTTTGTCTTCCTTGATTAAGGACACACAATTAATTAAGGACACATACTAGGTTATGCTTAGAATTAAGTTTCTAACTTGCCCCAGGGAATAAAGAGAAAGCCCAGAAAGATAAAGCTGTGATCCAGCAGCTTTCACCGCCTGACCCAATCTGTTCCACTCCAGATGACTTCTCCAGTGAGCCCACAGGACACAGCAGACCCCAGCATCTGGGATGTCCAGTTTCCTTCCTTGTTCTCTCATTATCTCTGTTCTTTCCTCATCCTAAAAAGTTCAGGTACATACACTTGAGAATTTCTTCCTCTCTTACCTGTCACCTCAGGCTTCCTAGGTCACACTCGTGGCAAAGAATCACCTGCCAATGCAGGAGATGCAAGAGAAATGGTTCAATCGCTGAATCAGGAAGATCCCCTGGAGAAGGGCATGGCAACCCACCCCAGTATTCTTGCCCAGAAAATTCCATGGACAGAGGAGCCTGGTGGGCAGAGGAGCATGGTGGGCTATAGTCTGTGGGACCAGTGAAGAGTCAAACATGACTGAGCGGACACTCACCTATCACCTATCAAAACCCTTCTTGATGGCTCACTGTGTTAAAAAACTTTTTTTCCAGAAGGCTTTTGAGGGACTGCTGTGCCACTACTTATCACTTGCGATTTCATCTTTGTGGATAAGGTAATGCTTGTGTAATATCTGGGTTCTGGTGATGATCACACAGTAGAGTATTAGCAGTCAATGTTCATTCACGCAAAGTATAAAAATATAGACATGGTCAATCTTTAAATGTTAATATTTAATACCTGCTTCAGGATTTCCTCAATCATCCTTTATCTTTAGATGATGAATCTCATGTAGTGACCATGACTCTTCCTTTCTGGGTGAAAGATAAACACTTGAGCCTATAAGTCAAGTTAATTTTATGTCAAGAAGGCATGAGGTACTCAAAGTGCGATTTCTAATCCTCACTGCTTTACGTTAGCTTTTTGGAGACCTGTAGACTTCACTTTCATGCACTGGAGAAGGAAATGGCAACCCACTCCAGTGTTCTTGCCTGGAGAATCCCAGGGATGGGAGCCTGGTGGGCTGCTGTCTATGGTGTCACACAGAGTCAGACACGACTGACGTGACTTAGAAGCAGCAGCAGCAGACTGATATATCCTCAAGAAGTGTGAATGAAGGAGTAATGTAAGAGAACCAACCTATACTATTAATAATAAAACATTGAGGTGTAGTGTCCCAGTTTCCTCTAATAAATGTGTACTCGCACATGTATTCACATTAATCACAGTATTTTAAAGATGTCAGAAAACAAGATACCTACTAAGGGGGATGTATTTGTCTCAGTAGACCATATGGGACAAAAATGAAAGTCAAATGGAGGACTCATCCGTCAGGTGGTTGATTTTCTCTGTTGCCACGTTGAAGAGTTTCATCTACGGTCTTGTTCCGTGGTGGGATTAAGGAGGAGGAGCTGTGGGGAAGAAAGAGAGAGACAAGTTGCCGGAAAGTCAGTGAAGAGATTTGCCCTGGAGTAAATTATCTGTTCACACAAACACTTTGATCTGCTCTTATTGAGTTAGTTTGAGAGTATGAGTTAGTTAGTATGAGAAATGTTTTATTTTATTTTTTTGGTCTTGAATTTGTTAAAGGCCATCCATGAGGAAATAGAACAATAAAGACTTTATTTCACTTGTCACTTCCCTAGTGACATTATTTCTAAAACCTGCCAATGACAGAGACCTAGTAAGAGTAAGAGGGTTTGGCCTCTACTGTCAGAAGGAAATTAGAAGTGGCAAAAAAAGCATGGGAGAGGGGCTTTCCTCATTGCTGAAAGTAAAGAATGCAACTCATTTACAATAGTTCAGTATTAGTAGCAATCTTTTCTTTTTTTTTGGTGCTTCATCATATAGCCCTTAACTCATTGCATTAAAATCTTATATGCAGTCCTCAGGCAGATTTGTGGACAATAGGTCACACCAAAAGACTTAATGTAGAGATTTATAGGTCTAGAAAAATCTCAAGTGTTCTCCCGCATGGACTGTGAAGTCTCTCAACACCATGGAGATGCACACATAGGAAGGTGTGGCTGAACACAGCAGATGGCAGAGAGGTAACATCGAAAAGAATATGATCCCTGAATCGGTTAGGATGTTTCGGGCTGCAAGTAACATAGCAACCTGATGAATGGTTACTTATATCAATAGGGATTTGCTCTTCTTACATAGCAACGTGGATGGATGCTGGGTGTTGGTTCAGCAGCTCAATCAATATTTGGCATGCTCAGCACTTCCTTCACTGTGGCAAGATAGCTGCTGCAGCATCAGTCACCAAATCCACATTCAAAGTGATGCCTGGGCAAAACAGTGCAATTGGTGCGCCTGTTACTTATTCATTCAGTCACTCATTCAACAAATATTTACTGAGCACCGGCTACGTGCTGATACTAAACTAGGCGTGGGGAATAGAAAGATGCTGAAGACAAGGAGTAGAAAGAGGAGCATAAAACATTTTCTGCTCTATCAGGTCAGCAAACATCTTCGCCTTATGTTTCATGGTTGTGAAATGGATACATGCCCCTCCCCACCCACTGTAATCACTGGTAAAGAGTAGCTGGAAGATTGAAGTCTTATACCAGTCACAATTCATTTTCTGAGGCTAGGAGAGGAACTGTTCTTCCTAAGAACATGTAACATTCGTAATTCCTGAGTTTTATTCACAGATGTTGCCCCTAGGACTCATTCATTCACTCATTTATTCAACAAATACTTAAGAACACTTGCTATACACCAGGTACAACTTAGGTACTGGTGTTAGAGTGATGCATAAGACAAAAAGTTCCAATCGTCTATACAATAAAAACAGTGCAAAAAAATCTTGTAATACAATATGGTAAGATGAATTAAGGTGATACTTGGAGTGGAGAAGAGCCCAGAAGGAGTTATGAATTTTTCATGCCCAGAATAGAGGGGTGGATTGAGAGAAATGAAGACTTCCTAGAAGAGGGGATATTACAGCAGGCGCTTGGGGATAAATGTGATTCCACAGAACAGAGATGAAGGTGAAAGAGAGCAGTGAGGGACTCAGGACGCTCTGAGCTAGTTGCAGTGACCGTGGGATTCTCTGTCTTTATTTCCGCATGCAATTTCATCTTTTGCCCAAGTTTGTAGGTTGACTACTCATACCCCTTGTTCAAGGAGTGAGAAGTAAAGAGCAGAGGGTAAAGGGGAAGGCTGGTTTTACTTTGGAGTTGTCTTTCTCCAAAAATGTCTTCAATTAACAAAGTGTAATCTCTTTAACCTTTCTCTTGTCCTGCCAAACTAGGAGACAGGAGAGTTAAAGTTCTCCAGAGAAAGATCAAGCCTTTTAAAGAATTAAAAGCAGGGGGCACCAGTCCTCTCCTTGTTCCTTTTCTTTCTTTCTATTTGTTAAAAAAAATTTTTTTGGCCATCCCTTGGGGCAAGTGGGACCTTGGTTCTCTGACCAGGGATCGTACCTGCACCCCCTGTATTGGAAGTTTGGAGTCTTAACCACTGGACTGCCAGGGCAGTCCCTCCTCCTTGTTCCTGATACAGTTCTAACCTGTCACCCTCACTTCAGTAACTTTGTTGGCCTGACAAGGAGCACATGGAGTGCAGTCTGTCTATTCAAAGAGCTTTCCAGTTGCAAGCTCCACTGCTCACAAACAGTGGGAAGGCCTGAGGTTTTCCATTATATTCACAAGGGGGCTTCAGAGTAAGAAGAGGCCCAGCGTCTGTCTGCATTTTAGGGAAGTCTAAACACTGCCAGACGAAGACTTCCAAGTTCCCCCGACTGCTAATCCACAAAAAAACTGGTTGGTCTTCTTTATAAGCCTAATCCATCTGTCAATAGTGGTTAGCGGTCTGAGCACACACTGCTTCAGAAACACCAGCCCCTTTCTGAATTAGTCCATCAGCAAACACACAGCAAGCGCTTTAGAAAGCATGGGGTTAGGAGATCTGACCTTAGAGAAACCAAGTGACATAATCCTACTCTGCACAACTCTATTTTGGGTCTAATGAAAATCCTCTGTTGAGGGAGAAGAAGAATCTTCAGCTTTAGGATGTACCTGAGGGCATAGGAATAGATTAACTCCAAAATTTTACTTTTTTTAGCATTTTATTTTTTAAATTTTATTTATTTTTGGCTGAGTCTTCATTACTGCGTGGGCCTTTCTCTAGTTGTGGTGAGCGGGGGTTACTCTCTAGCTGCAGTGCTCAGGCTGCTCATTTCAGTGGCCTTTCTTGTTCCAGAGCATGGGCTTCAGTAGTTGTGGCATGTGGGCTCAGTAGCTGCAGCTTCTGGGCTCTAGAACACAGGCTCAATAGTTGTGGCTCACAGGCTTAGCTGTTCTTCAGCAAGTGGGATCTTCCAAGATCCCACAGGGATGGAATCCATGTCTCCTGCATTGGCATGTGGGTTCTTCATCACTGAGCCACCAGGGAAGCCCTGAAAGTTTTATTTTGACCTAAAAGTGTAACTTTAAAAACATTCTTTATTGCTTCAAAAGGTAAATTAAAGGTGGTTTTTGGAGGAGCACCTTGAATTGGAGCAAATTTTGGATACTGTGTCCTGGTAGGGTGATGCCAAAGCTCAAACCCCCACATACTTCCCTTGGGCAAAAGAGAGCAACTATACTCCCTTTGCATGGCTGAGTTATTGCATGAGTTACATTAGCAAATATGATGCACAAATATGAACAAAACTCTATACACTTTCAAATTCTGCAGATCTAGTTTCCAAATTTTAAATAGGAAAACTGAGAATTCTTCTAACAGTGAGTAAACATTAGTAGAAATCCAGTTTTATAAATCACAAACAATGAAGAGCAGTTCAGTTCAGCCACTCAGTTGTGTCCAACTCTGTGACCCCATGGACTGCAGCACAACCAGGCCTCCCTGTCCATCATTAATTCCCAGAGCTTGCTCAGACTCATGTCCATTGAGTCAGTGATGCTATCCAACCATCTCATCCTATGTCATCCCCTTCTCTGCCTTCAATCTTTCCCAGCATCAGGGTCTTTTCCAATGAGTCAGTTCTTCGCATCAGGTGGTGAAAGTATTGGAGTTTCAGCTTCAGCATCAGTCCTTCCAATGAACACCCAGGACTGATCTTTAGGATGGACTAGTTGGATCTCCTTACAGTCCAAGGGACTCTCAAGAGTCTTCTCCAACACCACAGTTCAAAAGCATCAATTCTTTGGCACTCAGCTTTCCTTATGTCCAACTCTCGCATCCATACATGACTACTGGAAAAACCATAGCTTGGACTAGACGGATCTTTGTTGGCAAAGTAATATCTCTGCTTTTTGATTATGCTATCTAGTTTCATCATAGCTTTTCTTCCAAGGAGCAAGTGTCTTTTAATTTCATGGCTGCAGTCACCATCTGCGCTGATTTTGGAGCCCAAGAAAATAAAGTCTGTCACTGTTTCCATTGTTTCCCCATCTATTTGCCATGAAGTGATGGGACCGGATGCCATGATCTTAGTTTTCTGAATGCTGAGTTTTAAGCCAACATTTTCACTCTCCTCTTTCACTTTCATCAAGAGGCTCTTTAGTTCTTCTTCGCTTTCTGCCATAAGGGTGGCGTCATCTGCATATCTGCGGCTGTTGATATTTCTCCCAGGAATCTTGATTCCAGCTTGTGCTTCATCCAGCCCGGCATTTCACATGATGTACTCTGCATATAAGTTAAACAAGCAGGGTGACAATATACAGCCTTGACATACTCCTTTCCCAATTTTGAACCAGTCTGTTGTTTCATGTCTGGTTCTAACTGTTGCTTCTTGACCTGCATACAGATTTCTCAGAAGGCAGATAAGGTGGTCTGGTATTCCCATCTCTTTAAGAATTTTCCAGTTTGTTTTGAGAAAGCTCAGGTAGTTGGTGATGGACAAGGAAGCCTGGTGTGCTTCAGTCCACGGGGTGGCAGAGTTGGACATGACTGAGCAACTGAACTGAGCTGCTCTTCATTGTTTGTGATTTATAAAATTGGATTTCTACTAATGTTTATTCACTGTTAGAGGAATTCTCAGTTTTCTTAATGAAGAGCATTCTCTATAATAAAAATATTTTTATACAAGTTAAACTCTTTCATACCATAAATAATTCCTTCCACTTTACTATTTGATTATATATATTTGTCATATTATTATTTTAAAATAAATTTTGAATTTTAGAATAATTTTATATTTGCACAATAGCTGTAGAGCTAGTACAGCGAGCTGCCATATGCCCCTCATCAATTTCCCCCATTATTCACATCTTACATTAGTGTGGTGTGTTTGTCATAATTAATGAACCAATACTGATACATTATTATTATTATTATTATTAAAGTCTATACTTTACTCAGACTTACTTTTTGCTTAATGTCTTTGTTTCTCCTACAGTGTATCATTCAGGGTATCTCATTACATTTAATGATCATGTCTCCATAGGTTACTCTGGGCTATGATAACATTTCAGGTAGTTTTCCCCCTTCTTTTTTTTTGTTTTTTTGATGACTTTGACAGTTTTAAGGAGTACTGGTCAGGTATTTTGTTGAATGCCCATCAATTTGGGTTTGTTTGATATCTTTCTCATGATTAGACTGGGGTTGTAGTTTTGGAGGGAAGGGGAGACACAGAAAAGTTCCATTCTCATCACACCACATCAAGGGCACATCATTTCAGTGTATCTTAACCACTGTTGCTGTTGATCTTGATCACTGGACTGAGGATGTATTTGTCAGGCTTCTCCACAGTCATATTGTACTTTCCACTTCTTTGCATACTATACTCTTCCAGAAGAACTGTTTCTTTTTGTAACTGTTTTCTTTTGTAATTGTAATTTTTCTCACTCCTGTCATTTTGTATCTTTTCTCTCTCTCAGTAGGAAGCTGGCATTCAGTGCAGGAATAGGAGAAATATCTGCCTTCTATAGGGTTTCCCTTCTATAGGTGCTTCAGATGGTAAAGAATCTGCCTGCAGTGCAGGAGACCTGGGTTCGATCCCTGGGTTGGGAAGATCCCCTGGTGGAGGGTATGGAAACCCACTCCAGTATTTTTGCCTGGAGAATCCCCATGGATGGAGGAACCTGGTGGGCTGCAGTCCATGGGGTCATAAAGAGTTGGACACAACTGAATGACTAAGCACAGCACATGCTCTTCTACTTAGAAGTTATAGAAAATAAAGAAAAACTTTTTGTCACTTGTAAAAGATAATAGAGGGGCTTCCCTGGTGGCTCAGTGTCCAAGCCTGATTGGGTTTGATCCCTGGATCGGGAAGATCCCTTGGAATAGGAAATGACAACTGACTCCAGTATTCTTGCCTGGGAAATCCCATGGACAGAGGAGCCTGGTGGGCTGCAGTCCACGGGGTCGCAAAGAGTTGGACACGACTTAGTGACTAAACAACAACAAAAGATAATAGAAACAATTAGTTTCTATTTAGAGAATTTCCTTTTTGGAGAAGTGTTTTAAAAATTTCCCTGTGTGTATAATAGGACATATGGAATTTATTATAAGATCGGTAATTGGATCACCATGAGGGTAGGTATTAATGGAAGTGGCAATGGACAAAGTGATGAGGTCATTACCTCTCTCTACGAGAGTGTGGACTCTGAGGACAGTGCTGGGGTGATGTTTCACTGTGCTTCATCCTTATACCAATGTTCCCACTTTCACAAGAACCAAACGGAAAACCTTAGGTCAAATCATTTTACCTTTCTCAACCTTCAGTTCCCCACTGTTTTACCTAGAAGCTATTACTTGTTTCACCAGTCTTACTGCATCTTTGAGAGATGATTGTTAAATCTGTCATGCTACACTGAAAAGGATAAAACAGGCGTACAATTCCTTAGCCACAATTCCAAAATTAAAATGTTTTTCTAAAAACTGGATGTTATTTCCTAACTTCCTTGGCAGCAAAACATGGCATGACCTGATCAAGGCTATTGACCATTTTTATTTATCTCATTTAGTACAAACATTTATACATTAAGTGGCAGAAATGTGACTGTGTTTGATTACAGAGTGCTGCCCAGACTTCAGCAGGAATGTTAGTTAGTTAATTCAGTTGCTCACGACTCTTTGTAACCCCACAGACTGCAGCACGCCAGGCCTCCCTGTCCATCACCAACTCCTGGAGCTTACCCAAACTCATGTCCATCTAGTTGGTAATGCCATCCAACCATCTCATCCTCTGTGGGAATGTTATAAATATTATATAATAGATGACATATGTCCTCAATTATAAGTCTACATTCTTAACATTTCTGAATTCTGAAATACATTTGAGGCAACAGGGTTCAGAGAAGAGACTGTAAATCTCTAAGCTGGGTATCATGATTATTTCCTTGTTATTAAATCGGACTTCTCTCAAACTTTTCCCAAAGTCAGCCACTGACTTTTTTTTCTTACATTGCAGAGAGAATCACAGCAAACTCACTTATCGTATTTACACTTATAGTATAGTCTCATAATTCTTCAATGTCAAAGCTAAGAGGTGTATGAGAAATGTTCTACATTATCAGATGTGTAATTTCCCACTATGGGTAAACCAGGGCCCAAAGCCTGTATACAGCAGGTCACTCAGGTGGAGAGTTGTACAGATAAGACAAAAAGTCATCTGACCCCCTGCTCTCACATTCCATCTCCTAGATTGCACAGCCTCTATTGCTGGTTGTAGCGTCTCCTCTGTGATTAAATCCATTTGATGGTACCTTTTATTCTTTATCTTTTGGCCACACTGCATGGCATGTGGGATCTTAGGGCCGTTGACAATATGGAGTCCTAACCACTGGACCACCAGGAAGTCCCTGATGGTACATTTTAAGTTAAGCACTTGCTGTGCTTTAAAAATATTACTCTTCCTTATCTACTTTTTCTTTCCACTCTGTCACTTTATTTAAGCAGAGGAGTTTTTGTGCCTGTATATGTAAAAACAGTATGTAAATTTTGGGCTGGTCCATTACTATATGGAGGCAAATTTTTTTTTTTTCCACTTATTCGGTTAACTTCATCTGTTGATAGCCAGGGAAACATTATATTTTTATTTATTTATTTTTATATTTTTAAACTTTATGTAAAGAACTATCATAATTAAATGCAGTGCATCCCTTAGAACTTCAGTGAGCTCTGAAATCAGCTCTCTAACTTCAAATGCCCCATAGCTAATTTCACATGATGCATTAGCAACAGGCAGCTGGAAAGCTGAAACCTAAATAGAATCCTATAAACAGTTAGAGAAAAGTTGCTTTTTTAAATAAAAAACGTTTCCATCTTTAACTCTCAACTTTATATGGCACACTGGGTATGATTTGACCTTTGAATTTTATTCCTCTTGTTTGGTATTCCAGATGGCCTCGGGTACAAATAATAGAAGCATAAAAGAGGCTCCTCTGATTAATAATTTGTGCCTTCCAGTGAACGTATGCATGAAAATGTGGGTGGAAATCCAAAGGCCACAGTAGGCCTGTTAGCGCTGCGTATTCACAGAAGGATTGATTGGAACTAACTCTATGAGTTATGTGTAGAACATTATCCTTGAGTCGAGTTATATATATGTCTTAAACATTATGCTTTGTTACAGTTTATTGGCTCAGATTCTACTTGTGAGACCAGAGTAAATTGCTGTCTTTTGGAGGTGGGTATTAACTATTTCAATCTGCCCTGATGAAGCAGGGAAATACAGAGCACTGTATTTTTCTGAAATTTTGCATACACATTAGTACCCATCGCTTGAGTCTCTAAGAGGCCTCTGAATATTCAGAAATTTCCAAATGACAAGGTAAAAATCACATAGGTGAGAATGGTCAGTTGGTTCCAGACAATTCTCCAATCAACCACATCCAGCTGGAGACAAAACTCCTTCCCAATCAAATACTTCTGGCCAACGTTTGAGTTAAGATGAGAATTTTACAAGATTTTTTTCCCATTTTTCACAGATCACTTTTTTAAAAATACAAACTCAAGGGACAACAAAAGATAAGATGATTGGATGGTATCACCAACTCAATGGACATGAGTTTAAGCAAACTCTGGGAGATGGTGAAGGACAGGGAAGCCTGGCGTGCTACAGTCTGTGGGGCTGCAGAGTCGGACACGACTTAGCAATTAAACAACAGGTATTCTAGCCAGAGATGGTTTCAGGAGTATAATGTACTGTCTGTCACTTAAAAAGATGATGCTGGTGACACTCTGCCAGGGGGACATGCTGTTTGAATTGCTTTTGCTATGGTGAGGAGCGGCATTTTTCTGATGTATCATCATGTTCTCTCTCCAATGTCCTTGACCAAATAGACACTGGGGCATACAAAATGACACTGGGACTCCTTGGAGAGGTTCCTGGGGTGGAGGCATGCGTGGTTCTTGAGAAACCACAGGAAGAAAAATTTAAAGGACACTGAAGCTCGTAAGGAGCTGCCAAATCATGTTTAAACCTTTAACACCTTTCCTCACCCAAGTACTAAAGATTTTCATCATAAACCTACCTCTTCCTTGATTTAAATTAGGAGTTTTTTCTTTGGTCACTACAAAGAGTTCCTTTTGCATTTTGCTAAAGGTGCCCTATTTTCCTTCATACATTTGTTACTCCTTCATACTGGAAACTGGAAGATGAGCCAAAATGAATTCAGGCAGGAGTCTGAGGAAGCTGAGAGTCCACAGAAGCACCAGATGCTTTCTGCTTCTGAGTCACTAATCTTCCTCTCATTTTGAGCTTAGGAGACTGTTACCTGCAAAGCTAGGGTGTGCTTAGTCATTCAGTTGTGTCTGACTCTTTGCAACCCTATGGACTATAGCCTGCCAGGCTCCTCTGTCCATAGGGATTGTCCAGGCAAGACTACTGGAATGGGTGCCATGTCTTCCTCCAGGGGATCTTCCCAATCCAGGGATCAAACCCAGGTCTCCTGCATAGCTGGCAGATTCTTTCCCATCTGAGCCACCAGGGAAGCTCGCAAAGCTAGGGGCAGACTAATAATACAAGCTGAGTTGTATCTGTCTTTAAATCTTGTGTTAAAACCATCCATAGATCTGATGTTAAGGATAAAGAGGAAAGTTACACTCCAGCTTGTACTTTCTACAGATGTGCTCCATTCTGAAATACAGAAGCTGTATCTTAAAATATAAGGGTAAGATCTTTGTAGATAAGATGGGGCATAACTTGCATATATGTTGTACATATTTGCTTAGAATCCATGCTCGATTAAGTGGGTTCAGCTCAATGTTCGTAAAATAAATTTAAACATTGATACTGCAGCCACCTGCAAGCTTCAATATCAGAAAAAATTAGTAAAAGACACGGTTGACTTTTAAATGAGTTAATTTGATTATATCACCACAAAAGACCTTCACACAGAAAGAAAAACAAATACGGCTAATTTGACAGGAGAGATTCAAAGTGGTGAGTTGCTAAAAAATAATATAGACTTCTCCCAAATGAGGAAGAAGAGTAAAATGTTCAAGCTATTTTAGGTAACCATTTGAAAAGTAGTTGTGAGGGTATTTTTTTAAATCCTGAAAAAAGACACTTTTAAATGGAAAGAACTGGAAATCCTTACTTTCCTGTGAATAGTCTCATCATTAAAAAAAAAAAAAGACCACTTCCCATCCACTTTCAGCAGGAGAAGACATTACATAATAAGCATGAGCAGCAGCCCTTTGGTTCAGTCACCACAGTGTAATGCCAGTGGTAAAGGACGTCACGGGGACTCGTATCTGAACTTCACTGAGATCAGTTTGGGGAGCAGCTCCCAGAGACCTTTGGCTTGCTCCTAGGTCTGAAGCTTTGTGCAACCCTGAACATCTCTCTTGTTTCAAACCTTGTGTAATCTGGAAAACCCAAATTACATGAGGCCAATAATGATATATGTTTGCCAAGGCTATGCAAAATTGAGAGAGAATCACTGTCTTCGTTGTATTAATATCAGTTTCCTAAGACTGTCTGGACAGAATTAACTGTCTTACAGTTCTGGAGGCCAGAAGTCCCAAATCAAAGTGTCAGCGGGGCTGTGCATCCTTGGAAGGTGCTGGAGAAGGGTCTGTTTTGGGGCTCTCTCCAAGCTTCTAGTCGTTCCTTGGCTTGTGGCCCCATAACTTCAGTCTTCACATGGCTTCCTTCTGTGTGTGTCCATGTGGCCAAATTTCCCCTTTTTATAAGGGCACGGTCATATTGGATTACAGGCCTACACTGTTCCTACGCTGTGCTCGCGCTCAGTCACTCAGTATGTCCGACTCTTTGCAACCCCATGGACTGTAGCCCACCAGGTCCCTCTGTCCATGGGATTTTTCAGGTAAGACTACTGAGTCAGTTGCCATTTTCACTCCAGAGTATCTTCCTGATCCAGGGATTGAACCCATGTCTCTGTGTTTCCTACACTGGCAGGCAGATTCTTTGCCACTGTGCCACCTAGAAGCCCGTATTCCTATATGAGCTTATCTTAATTTTCTATTAAGAAAATGATCCTATTTCCAAATAAGGTCTGAGGTGCTTGGGCTTAAGACTTCAGCATATTTGGCGTGAGGGGACACAGTTCAGTCCCTACCATTCACCAAGTAGATTTCCTATATGTTAAACTCCATTCCACCCCTGCTGCTGGATGGGGTTGTTTCTAACTTTTCCAGTGGAAAAAAGTCCCCAAAGAAATGACCCTGAGCAGAGGGAAGGCTGGTGAGAAACTCAGCTGCTAGTGAATTTTCAACTCGAGTTTGAAATCATTTTTCTTCTTGGTGAGTGCAGACTGAAACAGCGATGAAGACTCTCAAATCTATAATGTCAGTCTTGTCAACAAGGAAATCTGCATCACTGTCCTTCCAAGTGAATCTTTTCACAGGCTTTCACTCTGATTTCACGGCTTCTGCAGTTCAATTCCCATTTGACTATCCCAAAGAGGAATCAAGTGCTCTTTGCTTATTCTTGATGTGGTTGTAGGAGACTAGAGAAATAACCATTCACAGAGAGAACATCCAGAATTAGTGGACCAGGATTAATACCTGTTGGGAAACGGGGATAAAAGGAACTCTCCTGGAAGGCAGAGAAAGTTCTGCTGGAGGGTGGAAGGTCCCATGCAGCTGCAGTCCATGGCAGCAATTTCTTTACTCTGGTGAAGTTCATCTAAGTTCAAAGTTACACAGACCAACCCCTTCTCTTCAGGACTTTGCAAATTCAATCTCCTTTTACCTTCTCCTTTTCTGATAACTGGCAAGATCATTTGAAGTGATCTGAAACCAGATTTCAAATTCTAATTGAGGATTTGAAAGCTGATGGCCAAATCACTGGTCTTCTCGGGGAGCTCAGTGGATAAAGAATCTGCGTGCGATGCAGGAGACCCCACAGATTCAATCCCTGCATCGGGAAGATCCCCTGGAGGGCAGAGCAACCCATTCCAGTATTCTAGCCTTGGAGAATCCTATGGGCAGAGGAGCCTGGCAGGCTACAGTCCACAGATTCACACAGAGTCGGACATGACTGAAGCGACTGAATGCGCACGCACGGGCCAAATTATTCACAATTTCTCGTAAAATTTATGCCTCTTTTCTCTTACTCTTGGGTAAATGGCCAAAAATAAGAAGGAGATTGGGAAAAAATGGCTACAGAGAAAACCAAAAATAAAAGCAAAAAGTAATCAAATTAGAGAGATCATATTAGGAAAACAAGGGCTAAATGAGAAGGGGGAGGGAGTTAATAGCAGGTGTAAAAAAGTGTTAGAAAACACAAACCTGTTGCTGAATAAGAGATTAGAACTTTTTTTTTCTAGACTTCATCTCCAAAAACTTCCTTCTAATTAATAATGCTGCAGATCTTGGGTTGCCTTGGTGTTGGCAGTAAAGGAGCCAATGAGATAATGTCACTGATTATCCCTCAGGGCTCCAGGAATAAGACAATACATCCAGTGTTTATCTTCAAAACAGTAACCAAGACAAAAAGTAGTCCCTTCCTAAGTCTTTGCCCACCAGGAAGTCCCTCATTCGGATCAAATCCCCACGGATTTTGAATAAAGAAGGGCAGATCCAGAGTCTCCAACAATGAACTCATGGCCTCTGATCCAGAATGTGTATCCATGATCAGACTCTGCTGATGTGGGGCGTGTGGACATGCCTTTCCACAAAGACAGCCACGTGGATTTATCTCATAGTTTCAAGGACTCTAGTGGCTCGAAGGCATTTTTTCTTCTGTATTGTTGGATCCCTAAGAATAGGCATGGCCAGTGGGATCCTGCCAGTTTGCTTTCTTAGTTTCTTTCTCTTTTTTTAAAATTTATTTTTAATTGGAATATAATTGCTTTACAATGTTGTGTTGGTTTCTGCTGTACAACAACCTGAGTCAGTCATAAGTATACATATATCCCCTCCCTCTTAATGCTCCCTCCCACCTCCAGCCCCATCCCACACCTCTAGGTCAGCACAGAGCACTGGATTGAGCTTCCTGTATTATACAGCAACTTCCCACTAGCTATCTATTTCACTGATGGTAATATATATGTTTCCATTCCACTCCCTCAATTCATCCAGCTCTCTCCTTTCCCCTGCTGTGTTCACAAGTTTGTTCTCTATGTCTGAGTCATCTCTATTCCTGCCTTGCAAATAGGTTCATCAGCACCGTTTTTCTAAATTCCATATCTAGTTTCTTTATTTCATTTGGATGTTCTGTGGAAGAATGTGCTTCCTGGCTTGTCTAGGTTGTTGGCAGAATCCCGTTTTGGGGGGCTCTAGAATTGTGGACCTTGTTTCTTTTCCAGCCATCAGCTGGGAGCTGCCTTTAGCCCCTGGAGACCACCCTTACTCCCTGCTGCTTGGCCCCCTTCATCATCAAAATCAGCAGTGGAGAACGTTTCCATGTTGAGCCCCCCTTGTTCTTCCAATCTCTTACTTTCTTGTTTTTTGCAACTAGTCAGAGAAAATCCTCTTTCTTTAAAGGGCTCATATAATTAGGTCAGGCCCATTGGGATAATCTCCCTATTTTAAGGTCAACTAGGCTGGGACCTTAATTACATCTGCAAAATCCTGTTGTTGCAGTTTGACTGAATAACTGGGGAAAGGAGCATGCGTGTCAAGGGCTGGGAAACTTGGGAAACCATCTTAGAATTCTGCCAGCCACAGAACCCTTCCTGCACTGAATTTTAGTGGTGGTTCTGCAGAAACAGTAACAGGCCAATTTGCTATATGTATAGACATATATCTCTAAATAACAGAAGACTGCAGATATTGCATGATGTATTTTTCAAGATTGCTACAGTGTTTTTTAAAAAACCATCTTACCATTTACAAAAACAATTCTTAACACCTTTGCATCAGAGTGGCTTGAAAACCAGAGTGGTGGATCTCCAGAGTTGAGGGAGTCGAAGGTAGTCACTATAGGGAGGCTGGTTCTTAGGAGAAATTGTAAGACCTTGTGTGGCCCCACTATCAGGCCAGCTGCTTTCAGTCTGTTGATTTAATAAGCACTTAATATGATCATTTTGCTCTTAAGTCTGAATTTTGTAGCAAGAGCATAAACTTGTACTGAGGGCTCAATTTTGCTAGCATAATAATAAATCTTAGACATAGAATCTGAAATAAATAAAACAATATTGTGACTCGCAAAGACCAAAATAAAAAGACATAATCACACCACCCAGAGTCAACCACTGTTAAGTTTTTGACTTTTTGTCTCAGTCTTTTTTTCTCTTTCCCTATACATAAACATATGTGTTAGTCAGGACCACATAGTAATCTGAAAAGAGAACATTTACTATAAAGGACTACTGATTATGACATAGGCATAATTAGGAAAGTGAAAAGAAAAGTCTGAAGAATACCCTAGGGCTGAGAAAGAGCATCCCAGAGAGGCACAACTTGAAAGGGAGCCCTCTTGCCAAGACAGAGGGCCATCTGGCTGGAAAGGAGGACATGTCTGCAGCCTCCCTGGTTGGGGTCGTTCTCTGGGCTGCCTGAGCCAGGACTGGTCCACAGCCGCTGGGCAAGCAGAAGACACACCTCTGCAGGGCAGGCGCTGAGAGTCAGTCGGGGTAGTGAGAGTCACCTTCCTGGCGGGGTAGGGTGATGGTGGTCTCGCTGGGAGTGCCACTGCAAGTGGTTGCTGGCTGGGGAGGGGCCAGTACTTTCAGAGGGACTGCATACTCTGGGTGGGTGGCTGGTGCAGGGCCTCTGACTGTGGCGAAGGAGCAAGAATAGAAACAAAGAGAAGCTTCTGAACCAGGAGGGGAAGCTGCTTCTTCCTACATTGTCCCTCCCGCTCCCTCTAGTAACAAACCTAAGGTGGAGCTCACTGCAAAGGAAAAGTGTTCGAAGGGTACAGCCCATTAAGGCAGATGTAATGAAAGTGGGTTTGGAGCTGAGAGGCAATATATTGCCAAGCTGAGATCACAACATATACCTCATTTTGTAACTTGTTTGGCTTACTTAACATACTAGAAACATCTTCCCATGTGATAAAAATAGTCTTCTGCAACATAATTTTTAATGGATATGTGATATTTCGTATTATGGGTGACTCATAACTTATTTAGGCAATACCCATTTTGGGGACTGAGGTTATTTCTAACCTATATTGATAATAAACAGTGTTGCAATAAATATTCTAGGAGTCAATTCCTTAGGATGAAGTCCTAGCAATGGGATTTCTGGGTCAAAGAGTATATCCATTCTTCATATTTTTGATGCACACTCTGAAATTTCCCTTCAGAAAGATAACAGTATGTCTTAAAGTATTAAGTACTGGTAAACTTACTGCATTTCATTTTTAATGTGTTCTAATTTTAAAAACATGCTAATTAAGTGAATTTCATGATGATAATGAAATAGTCTTAGATAAAACAATTTTTATAGCAGCATTTAATAATGAGTGATACCAAAGACTTACTTAAAATGATAATGAAGTGGCTATTAGTACCAGTGCCAAAGAGAAGGAAATGCTCAGAACCTACAAATGAAGACTCTGATTATTCCAAACATAAATCTCAGGCTGTAAACACAAAATCTATTGGAACCAGTCATTTTTATGGTTTACAAAGGAAGAGACAGAAATTTAACAGGCTACTCCAAAAGGATTGCTTTAAAAAAAAATCAGTAATAATTAGATTTCTGGTTTTCAGTCAGAAAAATACAATGGAAAAAAAAAAACCTAGAAAGAAAAAAGAGGCTGTCAAGTGGCTCAAACTCTGTTCTTCCACTGCAGAGGGTATGGGTCTGACAATTAAGATTCTACATGCCTTGTGGCTCAGACGAAAAAAAAAAAAGCAGAAATAAAAAACATATGAAATCAAGAAGGAAGGAAGAAAGGGAAAAAGGAAGGAAAGAAAGAGAACAAGAAATCAGGGAGATTTAATAAAAGAGGCAGGGTAAAGCCATTATGGAAATGCTATGGAAGTTTCTCAAAAAAATTAAAAAGACTAAAACCATACATATGTGCATGCTGAGTCACTTCAGTCGTGTCCAACTCTTTGCGACCCTATGGATTGTAGACCTCCAGGGTCCTCTGTTCATGGACTTCTCCAAGCAAGAATACTGGAGTGGGTTGCCATGTACTCCTCCGAGAGATCTTCCTAACCCAGGAATTGAACCTGCGGTTCTTATATCTAAGTAAAACCATATGACCTAGCAATCCCACTTCTCAGTGTATATCCAAAGGAAATGAAAACAGAATATTGAAAGTATATCTGTACTAGAATGTTCATTGCAGTATTATTCACAATAGCCAAGTGTCTGTCAATGGAAATAGCCTAAGTGTCCATCAATCGTCGTCGTCATGAAGTCGCTCAGTCATGTCCGACTCTTTGCAATCCCATGGACTGTAGTCTACCAGGCTTCTCTGTCCATGGGATTTTCCAGGCAAGAGTATTGGAGTGGGTTGCCATTTCCTTCTCCAAAGTGTCCATCAATGGAGGAATAGATAAAGAAGAGGTGAAATATATATAATATCTATAACGAGATATTACCATATAATTATAATGTTAACAATTAGAATATAATATAATCATAATATTAATTTATAATTATAATATAACAATAATGTATTGTACATATGATATTATTCAGTCATTAGGAAGAAAGAAATCCTGCTATTTGTGACAAAATGGTTGGACCTTGAGAGTATTATGCTAAGGGAAATAAACCAAACAGAGGAAGACAAATACTGCATGGTATCACTTATATGTGGAATAAAAAAAAAAAAAAAAAAGACTTAAAACTCATAGAAACAGTGAGCAGAAAAGTGCTGCCAGGGAAGAGGGGCGGGGGATATGGAGAGATTGGTAAAAGGATACAGACTTAGAGCCACAGGATAAATAAGGCTGAGGATATAATGGAAAACGTGGCAACCATAGTTGAAAACACTGTATCGCATAATTGAAATTTGCTAAGATATGAATAGAACGTAAATGTTCTCCAAAAACGCAAAGAAAAGATAATTGAAGTGATTGATGTGTTAATTAACTTGGGACAAATTCCTCACGATGTACATGTATATTAAATCACGGCTTTAAATATCTTACAGTTGAATTTATCAATTACACCTCCATAAAGCTGAAATTAAAAATTTTAAAAAAAGAGGCAGAAAGGAGAGAGTAATGAAGAAAAGAAGGAAAACTAGAAGGAAAGAAAATATAAAGAGTGCAAAAACAGAACACAGGCAAAGAAGAGAAAACAATTTTAAGCAAACTCCATCTCTGGGATGGTAATATTTAGTTGATTAATATCAAAACATTTTTAAGTGCTAGGAATACACACCTTAAGAAAGACATGCTTTCGTAAAATAAGTCTTAATTGCTCAACGTGCCAGAGAAGTGGAGATGGCAGTGTTTTTGTGGCACTTATGTGGTGGTGCCCTGTCATCATGGAAGTCAGTACAGAAGGGCATGCATTTCTGCAGGACAGAGGAGCCTGACAGTTCATGGGGTTTCAAGAGTCAGACACGACTTCCCAACTAAAGAGAGAGAGAGAGAGAGAGGCAGTCTCCAGTGCTTTCATTTGCTATTAAATGCCTCAAAATAAGCGGCACGTGTATCTCAACAAAGAAGCTTTGGTGTCCACACAGGGAGTATTTCTACCAGGGGGTGGTAGAATTTACCTGCTGACTGGTTGGTCATGGCAAGCAGATTTCTCAACAGGTGGGATGCAGGCCTGGCTTGCAAAGGAGCCAGAACAATGTCAAGGCTGCTGAGGGGAGGTGGGTCTTCCTCCACGTGGCCTGCATTCCAGCCCTGGTACATGCTCTCTGGAGGCCACAGGGTCATCATGCCAGAAAGGGTGGTGCAAAAGACATGGAAAACACTGATCCATGTGCACAGAGATCCAGTGCTCTCTATGCTTAGGATGTAGTTATTTCTCTGAGCTTGTTCTGACAATTATTTTTGGCACAAAGAGCTCTATCAAACGGGGTGAAAGTAAGTCAGTAAGGCTGAGGCATGGATGGTCTTTCAGAATATGGGGTTCACCCTACTCTTTGGAAAGAAAGAAATTCATTGCTACTCCTCTGCTATTTCCCTGATCTGTTTGGGAGCTGGCAAACTGATTTGATAAAACAGTGATAGATTTGTCAGATTAAGATAGTAATTTACTTCCATTAATTTGAGAGACATCAGTGTCTCACAGTGAGAAGAAATATGGCTACCCTGGTGGGATACATTTAAATTCATTAGATTTCCTGGCTTTCATCTGAGACAGTGAGACTTTTTCTTCTCAGCTGAAAAAGCCTTTCAATTTTTACTTCAAATGGTACTAAACAAGCACTCATCAATTTATACTTTAAATTCTCTTAACAATATCCGGATTGGATGAATCTGTTTAATTAGCAGTGGGTTGATGCTTTCTTGGCCCTCTGCAAGTCCAGTTACCAGAATAAAAGAAACGCACAGAAAGCTGCTGGTTGGAAAAACATGCCTTCTATGATGGCGGGGAACCAGAAGAGACATTCTCCCAACAAATGTTAACCCGGGGAAAAAAATTTGAATATATACAAAAGATTAAATTAACAATAGATGAATGGCAAATGAGAAAGCTGCCAGTGACCAGACTTTCTCAGGAGCCAACCTTTAACAATATGGATTATTTCGGATAATTCATGGTTTGCCACCCTTCATTCTTTGTCTCCTCTATAATATCCAGGGCACATCTTAGACAGATAATTAGGGCATTATCATATGCCTTAACTAAGTCGGACAAATTGCCTTGCACTTCTTGGTAAACCAACCTCAGGCTCTGTCATTAGCCTTGTCTAATTGCTCCAAATAAAGTCTTTGCCTTTTTACCGCATCAACTTTATTTGTCAATACTCAAGCAAGAGTGACTGTTTCCTTTCCTGTCGGGCTCCATGAATACGCTAGTCACTAGGTAACCTTACAGTTAATCCAGGCCACAGCGTGGTAAAATGTAAGAAAATGTAAAGGTCAAAAACATGTTTCTATTATGAAAAAAATGAATGATAATGACATAATTTTTTCAGCTCATCAGGCTCTTTGCTAAGTGCTGCTGTTATTGCCAGATCAGTAGTGTATAACAAAGAAGTGCTTTCTGTAGCCTGCTTCATTAGTCTGCCCTGTAGGACCTCACCTCCAGACCTTTCACTAATCTGTTGGCCAGCTCAATAGTCTTGTTAGTTCTATTCACTTCTTCCTGACAGCGGATTTTCTCAGCTGTAGCCCTTGCAGAGGCCATGGTTAAGGCAGCCAGGTTTGTGTCTAGTTCCTTTAAATAAAAACAGTGAGAGACAACTTTGGACATTGTCAGAACAAGGGAAAAGATCGCCACTGACTTATTTTATATTGCAGAAAGTTAAATTATACAGTGTGCCCCAGAAGTAAACACACCCTCAGATGAGAGGCAGTGCCAGTTCATGCAATGAGAAGGTGCAGTGGGGAAAATGGAAGAAAAGGATATTCGGCGGTTTATGTAATTTTTGTTGTTTGTTCAAAACAGCACCAAGGGGGGAAAATAGGAAACACACACACAAATTCAAAATCCTAGAGGGAAATGGAGAATGCCATTTTCCAGACAAATTACCTGAATTCATGAAGATTTAATGCACTTGATTCGCCTGTACCATTAGTGCCAATAACACACTTAATACAATGTGTCCCAAAACATTTTGCAATGAGAGCCTAAGGCAAGATAAAACCCAGGGGAAGCTTTTAAGGTGGGATTTGAAGAGCTGCGAGGAATCAACAGCTCAGGGGGAGGGAGCCCCAGCGCCGGGGAAGCTGGGGGAGTGTGGAGAAGAGCAGAATTTCCAGCTGAGGATGTAATGGAGATGGGGAGATGGGGGTCCCAGGGAGCTGGCTGCTGGGGTAGGTGGAGCTCAGGGAGGAAAAGCAGGAAAACAAGGTTGTGAGTATAGTGTGTGCAAGAGACTTGACCGGTTCTTTGCAAGAGGCAGATTGTGAGAGGAGGGAGATTTGGAGAAAGAAAAGGCAACCTCCAAAAAGAATCATGGCTCAGGTAGCAAAAGAACTACCTATTTGTGTGTGTGTGTGTGTGTGTGTGTGTTTGATTTGCGGATCTCTTTCAAGAAATCACCCACTCACTGAAAGAACCTCCATAAAGACAGGGAGACGGCTGATGCTCTCCACAGTACGTTGGGAAGGCATTTGTAGTGGCAAAGGATAAAGCTCATGACATTGCGTAGAATTTTGTTCACGATAGTTTTATGAAAAAAATGTTAGCACTGGAAATAACTGAATAGAACCACGAAAACTCTCTTCGAATATGTAACATATATAAGAATCTAATGATTCCTTTGATATGACTATGCGTTACTATTAGGAATCTGTTTTCTACTTAGTAAAAATGAGGCCAACAGCCTGACAGGAAATGGGAAAGTACAGTTTATAGAACCTTAGGGAAGAACCTCAGTTGGTACTTCTTGGGCTCATAGAATTCTTTCTCAGACTTGTCCTGATCTAGTCACCACTTAAAATTCCTCAAGCCAACGAAACAACCCCCCTCCAACCTTCTGAATTTTCTTCTTCCCTCCCTTCTTTCCAGACAGCTGGCTCATGGTTGTCCACCTGCAAAACCAATGTAAACCATTAAACTGGATTAGGAGGAAAGACCAGATACTGCAGAGTCTTGTCTCATGTCTTACAATATCCATTTGCATTAACGATAACCCAGATGGCAAGTGGCAAGCTTCCTTTAAGAAGAACATTAGAGTCGTGCGAGGAGGTTGTGGCGTCTGCTGCTTCCAGGCGATTTGAGGGAACCCCTGAAGTCTCGATTCAGTTGCCTCCCAGTCCCCGCTTTGTGTTGCTCCAGCCAGGATGATCGAGGTTGTTTGCAACGACCGTCTGGGAAAGAAGGTGCGCGTTAAGTGCAAGTATCCACTGCCGACCAAGGTGCTGTAGCTTCTGGGGGATGCTTGGCATGAGGCAGGCAACTCAGTCTTTGTTTTAGGGTGATTGTAATTAAACCTGGGGGTTGGGGCGGGAATGGGGAGAGTCCCCTTTCCATTTTCCTTAACTCCTCTGCGTCCAGTACGGATGACACCATCGGGGACCTTAAGAAGCTGATCGCAGCCCAAACTGGCACCCGTTGGAACAAGATCGTATTGAAGAAGTGGTACACGATTTTTAAGGACCATATGTCTCTGGGGGACTATGAAATCCACAATGGGATGAACCTGGAGCTTTATTACCAATAGAGCAGAATTCCTTCTTCCTGCCCTTCCCCCTCCTCCCACCCTCACTCCCCACACTAATATGGATGCTTGGTTTTGGAAACTCACGTTAATAAAAACTTAGAGGTTGAAAAAAAAAAAAGAAGAAGAACATTAGCTTCTAGTTTCTAGAATCCTCTGATCAATCATTTATTAGACATAAATGGCTACTGGATTAGTTTTCTAGGGCTACTATAACAAAGTTCCAGAAACTGGGTGGCCTAAACAGCAGCCATTTATTGTCTGGCAGCTCTCCAGGTTAGATGTCCAAAATCAAGCTGCTGGCAGGTTGGTTTCTTCTGGAGGCGGGGAGAGGGGTCTCCATGCCGTCTCCTAGCTTCAGGGATCTGTTGGCTATCTTTGGTGCTCCTTGGCTTATAGACGCCTCACCCCATGCCTGCTTTCGTCTTCACATGCCATTCTGAAGTATATTTGGTGTCCTCCTTTTAACCTGATTAACTCTGCAAAGACCCTATCTCCAAATTCAGTCACATTCTGAGGTGCTGAGTTAGCACCTCTACAGATGAATTTGGGGAGCACGCAACTCAGCCCGTAAGAGCTGCCAAGTGCCAAACACTGTGCTATGAACTTGAAGGGGAAGGGTGGTACCAAGATGAATACGGTATGGCCCCTGACCTCCCCGGCTGGCAATTTAGTGAGAGAGGCGGGTTGATATGCAAACGAAGGCAAATAAAAGAAGGGAATTTATAGCC
>NW_011494762.1:2733858-2752497 GCF_000754665.1 Bison bison bison
TCTCTTCAGGTGCTTTCCTGTTCTCTAACCTAAATTCTTCCTCCCGAAGACCCTTCCCTGCGGCCCTCTCTTCAGTCGCCCTGAGAAGGCCAGAGAAAATCCAATCAAAGCAACCACATGAGCTTGAGACTAGTATCCTTTATGGACTGTTACCAAATTTCAAAGATTTATGGTTCAACTGTTCTTTGGAGGATCATTTGAGTTCCTGCTGGAGGGACTGGAACGGGTGGGAAATGGAAAAAAGAAAGGCAAGGAAAGAAAGAAGGCGGGGATACCGGAAGAGAGGGGAGGGGGGCAGGGAGAGAAGGGACTTCTATGACAGGAACCCAAACCAGACTCTGAGTTGTTTTTGTTTTTTGTTTTCCTACTCAAATCCACCACTTCGCAGAGTTACATCTCTAAAACACTGAGTGATTCCCCACTAAAGGCAATTTGTTACTACTCCCATTACCTCTAAGACAAAATCCAGACCCCTTGGCACATCACACTGAACCTCCCAGCCAGGCTGCGGACTCCTGCCAGCTTCTCAAACTTCCCTCCTCTTCTTTCCTACCCCGACCTCTACCCTGCCTCACAGTGGTAATTCCCATTCCTACGACACACCTTGGAGCTGTGTCCTTGCTGTTCTCTCTGCCTAATCTTCCAAATTTGTTCCTCATTTGAATATGTCACCTTCTTTGCAAAAGCTTTCTCTGAACCCCAGGCAAAAGCAGTCACCAGTCACGCCTCCACCCTCCTCTTAGTTGGCACAGCCTTGTTGCTCATAGTACAATAGAAATAATATTGTATTATAATTATATATTTCTCATCCATCTCCCCAAGGAGACTGGGAACTCCTG
The DNA here is from genome assembly GCF_000754665.1 of Bison bison bison. Classification (NCBI taxonomy): domain Eukaryota; kingdom Metazoa; phylum Chordata; class Mammalia; order Artiodactyla; family Bovidae; genus Bison; species Bison bison. The sequence continues at coordinate 2,734,698 of NW_011494762.1, forward strand.
CAGGAGGGGATTCTGGCCTGATTCATCTTGGAGGTCCCAGCACCAGCACAGGGCCCAGCCTGTAGCTGATACACAGTCAGCCTTTGCTGAATGAACGCCTATTTGCAAGGCTTAGGAAAGAGAGGGGAAGGCAGAAAGTAATGAGGAAGGTAGACTAGATGAAGGGAAGAAAAAGACAGCAGAGAAGCAGGAGCATTCTGATTCTTCACAGCTCCAAGTTCTCTCATTCATTGGATAATTATCGCCTTACAGGGTTAGCCACTAGGTGCTGCGCCAGGAACTGGGGATGTGCAGATGAAAGATACAGTGTCTGTCTTCAAGAAGCCACGATTCAGGTGGTGTTGGGGAAGGGGATGCACAAGAAGGAGGTAACAGGTGAAGGGACGACCAATGAGCAGATCAGTGTTAAACACACAGCGATGGGCAGGGACAGAGGGCCGCCCATCAGGCCTGCAGGAGTGGAGGTGTTCTGACGATTGAATAGGTGTGCTGAGCAAGAGTAATGGATGGAGAACAAAGGAACAATATTAAGAAAACTATTGATGGTGGATCTGTAGAGGAGATTTTCTTAAGTTTAGAACCTTTAAGAAATGTATTTATTTGTTTTAGGCAGTGCTCGGGCATGTTGCTGTGCGCAGCTAGTGAGGGCTCTGTCTACTTGCTCCTTGCCGGAGCAGGGGTAGAGCCCATATCCCCTGCATTGGCAGGCAGATTCTTAAGCACTGGACCACCAGGGAAGTCCAAATTTAGTGCTTTTAATGTTTATTTTTGTATTTGAAGGTAGCCGGACTTTGCACAGTGTTTCTTGAGGTATAGATCTTTTGATTCTCTCTAGAATATGTACAAAGGTAACTGAGATAATTGAGATTGGCCAAGGAATATAGGAGCTTGGCTTCCCAGGTGACGCTAGCGATAAAGAACCCGCCTGCCAATGCAGGAGACTGAGCACAAGGAATATTGAATTCAGCTGCCTGGGTGGTTTCTTCAGATTTGACGTTATTCATTTTATCAGTAGGAAAAGATTTGTCTTTTATTGTAGAAACTTTTTTGGGGGGATTCATTTGGGTTTTTGTTAGTGAAGCTGTGAATCCCTCATTCCAGCCCAGGGTCTGTCTTCCCTAATGCGTGTTAGACTGGATGCGTGAGTGAAGCTGGGTGCCCATCTGCCCTAGAGCAGCACCAAGGGGTCATGTCATTGCATTTCCTTTAGAAGGGCTGGAGACTTCCAGCTGGCGTGATTTCCTTTTAGGTCCTCTTTTGTTTGACTATAGTCTTTCCCAACACTCTGAGAAGTGCTAAACAGAGGAAAGATAGTATCATTCTTCCTGCATTTTTCCATATGGCTGATAATAAGACATATATCCCTCTCTTACAGGATGTGCATATCAATGTGGTTAATATGAATTTTTTTTCTGTATCCAAATCCCTTTCTTTTCCAGCTTCCTTCTCGTTTTTTCCTTCCTTCCTTCTTTCTTTCTTTCTTTCTTTTATTTATTATTTTTTTTAAAGCATTGCCCTTTTCAAAACAAGGGGAGATTCAGCGTAGTTCCCGTGCCCCAGTGATCCAATGGTGTCACGTCACTATGGCAATTGCTGCCCAGGGCAGGAATGCAGAGCAGCTGTAATTGTGCAACGCCTTATTGCTGGTGCATGTCAATCAGAACCTATGAATTGAGAAAAATTTGCTCTGTTCATTCTGTTAAATGATGTATCCAATTAAACCTGTTAGAATTCATGATCTTCAGTCAAGGTTAAATGAAAGTAGTTACTCCTGTCAGCTAGGTGATTAAATGCTGCCTACATCAGGCACATTTATGTGCAAAATTAAAATTTTGGTATAAAGCATGAATCTTTATGCATGCCAGTTAATTATCTTGCGGTTCCTCCACTTATTAAATGCCCACTGCATTTCTTCTTAATCATCAGCTTCCTTTCAAAACTTATTTCATACTTCACATTACACCAGATTTCAATGTTTAAATGAAATGCTTTACCAATGAAAACTTCCTCTTTTTGAGGGCTTGGCTCTACTATGCTACTGAAAATAATCATTATTAACATTTTCTCATTATTATGTACAAGTGTTTCTAGAAGCCAGTTTGACTGACGCCAAGGCATTCTGAAAGTGATCCTTGTTCAGACTCCACCAAGGCTTGGGTCTAACCTGGGTTCAGCTTCCTGAATGCCTCCTCCCTCGACCACTCCAGGCTGCCACGTGCAGTGCCTCTTGCTGAATGTAGGGTCCTACTTCTTTTTCCTTTCTGATCTACTTTGAGTTCATACAAAATGAGCACAATCATGAATAATGAGTAATCATGAAATGAGTTACTACTGTACATCGAAGTACCTTAAAAATTGCTGGGGGTAGGGTGGGGAATACGGCTTCTTCCATTGATGGGGAACACAGGTATACCTGTGGCAGAATCATTTCGATATTTGGCAAAACTAATACAATATTGTAAAGTTTAAAAATAAAATAAAATTATAGAAAAAAAAATAAAAAGAGACCTAACCACTTAAGACCTGGAGAAGGGAATGGCAACCCACTCCAGTGCTCTTGCCTGGAGAATCCCATGGGCAAAGGAGCCTAGCAGGCTACATACAGTCCATGGGGTCGCAGAGAGTCAGACAGGACTGAGTGACTAACATCAACCACTTCATGTCTCAGGCATACACAAATGTTACCTCTTCTGTTTGGTTTTAAAATGAATGAAAACTACAAGGTAGAAATAACACAATTCCATAGTGCCTGTGGTTCCTAAATATAACATTACAGGAGCGGTAGGATGCCGCAGAAACACTCTAGCAAATACTTCTCTTAAAAGTGTTTCACACTATAAGTTAAGTGTTTCTACCTTTGGGGACTATTTGTTTACTTTTGCTAGGAAAGACTCAATAATAGTTGCATGGACTTAAAAATTTTGCAATGCACTTTCTTTTACTGATGTTATTAATTTCAGATGTTTATTTCTCTCTTTCTGAGGCAGATGATATCCTTATAAATTTTAAAACTTAAAAATAAACTCCTACTTTTTAATTGATTCACAGTAAATAATACTAATGAAGTCAGTGTTACTGAAATTGATTTCCATTGTATTTAATTCTCTGTGCCATAGTTTCTCAGTCTTTTTCTTTTTTTTTTTTAGTAGTCTGATGTTTTTATTGTGTTTTTGCGTAAGTTCTGGCTCACGAAGGATTGGAAATTTTTAAAAAGATTTAAGAAATCTTTTAAAAGGTTCTTCATGGCAGATCGTTTAAGCAGCACTGTTCTAGAATCATTACAAGTCAGCCATACATATACCATGTAACTGTAGGTAGAACCAGTGCAAAATAAAGAACACATTAAAATAAACATTCCAAGTGAAAGCTCAGAAATAAGGTATCTTTAACCTAACAATGCTCAAGTACTTAAATGTTCTTATGAGAAAAGCAGTGGTATGGTCTAAGCATGGGAAGTAAAGTAAGTAAAGTCAAGTCGCTCAGTCGTGTCCGACTCTTTGCGATACCATGGACTATAGCCCACCAGGCTTCTCCATCCATGGGATTTTCCAGGCAAGAATACTGGAGTGGGTTGCCATTTCCTTCTCCATCTCAGTCTTTTCTAAACACAAAGCATTCAAGAATCATAAGAAAAATATCTTTAAAGATGAAAGATATAAGTTCTCAGTTTAGTTGTTGCAAGTATTTAAATAAAAATACTTCCTCTTCTAGAAAGTTATGAAATGTTCTTCTTAAATGAACTTGAAAGGGGCCTATTTCCATGAGAATGAAAACAGATTTATTAACAAATAGAATGGAAGAAGTGTTTTTCACTGAATAATATTAATGAATTAACCAGTGGTTAGTGACGCTGAGCAGCTGCCTATGTGGGAATGTGTTAGAAACTCATTTTTACTGCAAATGTTCCCTCAGACACACTCCATGTCAATAACAATGCCCTGTTATCCTTCTTGAATTTATAGCTTTCCTTAACATACACCAGTATCCAACGTCAACTTTTTTTTTTTAAAGGAAATCTAGCATCAGTGTGTTGAAGAAATGATGAAACAGGAACTCAAACAAATGTCAGTCCTTCATCTGTTGCAAAGACCAGCCTCATCTAGTGATGTGAGTGAATGGGCCAGGATCTTGGAAGGTAGGGAGTGGGCCATCTGTGTGGCAGAGGTGGTTACAGAGCCCAGGAGTGCTTGGTCACCTTGGAACCCTCTTAGTGGCTGCAAGGCTGATCCCAGCCTTCAGCAAGGGGCAGGTGTAGACAGTGGCTTTTTGTGCTGCTTCTCCCCTTACATTGGATCCTTATTTACTCTGCTCACCTGCTCTTCAGCAGCTGCTGCTCAGAGTCCTCAGTGTTTTGTCATGAAATCCATCTCTTGGGTCAAACCTCACTGAACTCAGAGATAAGATTGTGTAGATCCTGGGAATTGGAGTCAGGCTTGAGCCAAGCAGGGGTTGCTGGAGGTACCAGCTCATAAGGGCTTTTTACATGTAACGGAGACGGGTCTCAGGATAGAGAACATTGAATTTAGGATACATTTCTGGGAGAAGGAATCTGTTTCTGTTCTATCCCCTTCAAGTGAAGGAAAGGTTAGAGAGATCTCCCATGTGAGGAAGTACTGGAGTAACAACAGGTGGTCACCACAGTGCCCCGAGGAGGGGAGCCTCAGGCTGTGGCTTTACTCAGGGGCTCTCAGTTGTGTTCTCTTAAGCACGTCACCTGCTTGGGGCTCATCTTCTTTCCCACTAAATGAATGCTGAAGATTTCTTAAAGGATACTTCTTTAAAGTCTTCCCAAATGATTGCCTGGATTTCCCAGCTGGCTCAGTGGTAAATAATCTGCCTACCACTGCAGGAGACCTGCAGGAGATGCAGGTTCGATATGGCAACCCACTCCAGTTGGGTTGCCTAGAAGAATTCTTCTTGCCTAGAAGAATCCTATGGACAGAGGAGCCTGGCGGGCTACAGTCCATGGGGTTGTACTGAGCCGGGACACGACTGACAGCTGAGCTCCCATGCAGATGATTACCCCGGGTGCCCACAGATCTCATTCTGGCTTCCAGGAGGTTGTTATGTAGGAGCCAACAAGGGAAAGTGGGAGTGAGAGCTCTCCTGGGTCCTGTCTTGAAGGTTTACTGAGGGAAGACACACAGGTAGAGAAAAACAAAGCCTAAGGAGGAAACCAACAGCAGGTGAAGAGCAGAGTAAGCAAACACCTGTTTGAGTTAATTCTTACAAAAGGTCTCTTTTTGTGTGACCCTGTGTGTGTTTTATGGGTTAGATGTCAGAATAGCAGCATCTTTCCTGGGACCTTTTTCTTTTCTTTCTTTCTTTAAAAAAATCGTTTAGAAACGTGAACAATTTTCTGTCCAAATGGTCGCTGTCCCTAAGTGGCTTAAAAACTCCCAGTGGGAAGGACAACAGCCCTCTCAGAGGCAGAGTGGCCTCTGTCTGTGAGAAATATTCACCTATGGCTATGCTTTTCTGGCTTGCTTGATGGCTCGCTTTGCAACTTGGAGATGTAACGTAGCTTGAAATCCACTATGCGTTTAGCCCTGCTTTGTCAGCCCACCTAGTGACAGATTGGGCTGTTTTGTAGCCCTGCTGCTTTCCCAGGTCACACAATACCATGGCAAGTAGAAGGACTGGGTCCGATTTAATCAAAGGCTTTTGATTGCACAAAGCCTGGAGCCTCATTCTTACAGGGAAGCCTCTTCTGGGACAAGGAAAGAAGGGGTTTGCTGTGTAGCAGACACACCCGTTTGAAGCTCCATGCAGAGAGACTGATTCCCCTCAATCTGCCTGGCAGCAGCCTGGGCAGGCCACCACCGCCACAGATGCTGATACTGGGAAAGGTGGGAAACCAGAGGAAGGATCACTGCTTCCTCTCAGGGCACCGCTGTCCAGAGGTTGGGGGTAGAATCAGTGGTATCACACCTTGGGCTGGTTTGCAGGTTGGCAGGGACAGGCCGGCTCACCACTTCATTCTGTGTGTCAGAGAGGGGATAAATTCAAAGACATACTCTGGTATTAAAGAGATGGATGTTTTTACTTGTCACTTTGCTGACCTGAGGTTGGAAAGGTGGTTCAACTAATAGTTGCCTCTCCTACTTAAAAGAGCAATGGAAATATTTTCTACTTTTCAGCTTCTCAGGGTATAAATAGGATATTTCCAAAATAAAAACACAAAGACTGCCTTTATTGATTTGCTGTGAATAATTTTCTAGTAAGAAATTTCCTTTGAACTCAACTGGGGAAGGAAAAGTAAAGTCCACATACAGCAAAGCAGACATTGTAAAATCTTGTACCTTTTCTCTGGTGGTCTTTGATTCATCTCATGAACTCATGGGAACCTGTGATTATATTGGTGTGTGGGATTATGTCGCTGCTGGGCAGATTAGACAGGCACGCATCATCTTTATTCCAGTGTAGGAGTGTTCTTTGTGCTCTTGAGTTCACTGTATTTGAGAGTGCTAGATATGCGGAGACACAAAATAGCTAAATGTGAGTTTGTTTTGAAATATTTTATATCATAAAGAAATTTACTAAAAAAAAAAAAGGCTCCCTTTATTTAAAATGCATATATACCACGACAGTGTGTATCAGTCTCTCAGTTGGGTTCAACTCTTTGTGACCACATGGACTGTAACTCATCAGTCTCCTCTGTCTACAGGATTTCTCAGGCAAATATGCTAGAGTGGGTTGCCATTTCCTCCTCCAGGGGATCTTCCCCACCCAGGGATCAGGTGGATTCTTTACTGCTGAACCAACTGGGAAGCCCGAGGGGAAGGATGGTGTGGCTCAAAATCTTAGCCAAGATCAGGGTATGAGATGGGAAATATTTGGGAGAATACAGGGATGTTTGTGTGAGTGTGTGTGCACGTGCACACGTGTGACAGGCCCTCAGCTAGGTGACAGGTCTGAGAGTGGAGGAACACTGCCTCTCCTGCTCTCTGGGCCCACAGGGTGCAGCCCAGAGCTGCCCGTGGAGCCCCACAGACCATGGTTACATTTTTACTCCTGTGAAACGTGTGGGTAGCTGGGCCCAAGAGGACCCAGGAGCCGTGAGTACTTCCCTGCATGGTCCACCACAGCGTGGGCGTGATGCCAAGAGCAGGCTGACCTGGAGTCCCTGTGGCTGGTGTGAGGAGGCAGTCACAGATACAGACTGTATGGCTGGAAGCCCGGTAGGAGTATTACCACCCTGGGAGATACCAGCACGTGGAGATGAGAATAACTGGGAACCAGGCGGCATAATCCAGTTCTGAAGATGCCAAGGTAAGGTGAGCGGATGCAGGCTAAGGACCAAATGCCTCTCCTGATGCTGTGATGCTGCCTACTCCTGGGAACAGAGAGGACAGGCCTCCTCCAGGACAAATGGAGATACTAAAAGGACCTGATTTACCGTGAATCAATTAGACAAACCCTGGTTTGATTACAAAATTTGGAATTATTCTCCATTAGAGAGCAACATGAAGGTTTGAGGCTTTTATAGAGATGGAAATTTAGTCTAGTTGTAGGAAAATTAACAGAGTGACTGTTTTTGAAAACCTGAGGCTGTGGATTAAGCAATAGAGAAATGGAAAGATTTCTCTTTCCATTTTCTGTTTCAATAAAATAACTAGATTCTGAGACACATACAAACTCTTGACTGAATTTTAAAGTTGGCTATTTGGAGTAAAGGAGACACAGCTAAATGCTTGAATCTTCTCTGAAAACCTTCGATAGACACTATTAATAGAGTCTCAAAACTGTATTCTGTACAAGGCCCAAGTTTATTTCATTGTTCTTTGAACCCTAAACTTAAAAATTCATTTATTTGCTAAAATACTTACTGAATACTTACTATGTGCAGGTATATGTCTAGTTATGGGGAGTTGTTTAATATGCCTTCGCTGACCTCCAAGGGGAGAAGGCAATGGCACCCCACTCCAGTACTCTTGCCTGGAAAATCCCATGAACAGAGGAGCCTGGAAGGCTGCAGTCCATGGGGTCGCAAATAGTCGGACACGACTGAGTGACTTCACTTTCACTTTTCACTTTCATGCATTGGAGAAGGAAATGGCAACCCACTCCAGTGTTCTTGCCTGGAGAATCCCAGGGATGGGGGAGCCTGGTGGGCTGCCGTCTATGGGGTCGCACAGAGTCGGACACGACTGAAGTGACTTAGCAGCAGACCTCCAAGAACTTAAAGTTTATAGTTTATAAACAATGTGTAGATATTTCACTCAGCACATGTATGTCATTAGAGTGATATTAAAGTGAAATGATAAAAGTGGTCTTTAAATATAACAAAATTTAGAACCTTAGCTTAGACATCATGTGTATTCAATGTACTATCATTAAATGAAGTTCATCAGGAATCACAGAGATGAGAGACAGCACAGTGGGAGTCTGGGCATGGATCCCTGGGCCGTCACTTACTAGTTGTGTGGTTTGGGACAAGTTGCTTAACTTAGCTGTCTTTCCATTTCTCAGCAGCTCTGAAGTAAGAATACTAATAGTACCTACCTCAGAAGGGTGGTTATGAGGGTTATGAGTTGTTGTATACACATATCACATTTTACAGGGTCTAGTGGAGAGAATGGTAAATATACATATGTGTTTGTGTGATACAGTATAATACATGTATTTTAAAAAATGCTATTGCCAAAACATATCAATTCTATTCAATTGATGCTATAGTGGAGATTATAAGAAAAATCTCTTTCTGAAGTTTAAACATTGAATTTAGCAAGTGAATGACATTAATCTTGTACATTAAAAAGTAGGAAAGCCTGAACAACTCCTGTAATATTGTTTTTGCCAACATGGAGTCTCCCCGTGTGGGAATTGCCACCAACCTTAAGAAACATACATGTATAAAATACTTGAAAAGTGAAGCATCAGATTTGGTTAAATATACACCATTTTGAACTGACTGTGTGATAAGAGGGAGCTGGTTGATAAAGGACAAGAGAAATGCTAAATATGTGTCGTGACAAACAGTGAAAAATTAAGGATTGTAACTAACATTAATTACGTTCTAGTAAGATGAATAGGCTGCTCATCATTAATGAGAACATACACCTTTGTCTAAGTTTCACATCCACCTGTGATGAATGTGCTAATGGGGATAAAATATATCATAGTAACATTTGAATTAACAGCACACTAATAGATTGACATATGAGTATGAACAAAGCATTTAATCATGTAAACTATACCACACCCAAGAGCAAATTTCTCTGTATTGCCTACATCACATCCAAGTGAATGTAGAAAGCATTCAAGTCTTATTTTAAATAATATATTTAGGATATTGTTGATATTGGATAATGTTCTAGAAAACAGGGTTGAGGGTCGCTAAGAGTCGGACACGACTGAATGACTTCACTTTCACTTTTCACCTTCATGCATTGGAGAAGGAAATGGCAACCCACTCCAGTGTTCTTGCCTGGAGGATCCCAGGGACGGGGGAGCCTGGTGGGCTGCCGCCTATGGGGTCGCACAGAGTCAGACACGACTGAAGTGACTTAGCAGCAGCAGCAGAGAACTTAACTAAGGTTAATAAGATTCTGCAACTCTGATGAGATAAAGGGAATTCAAATACTGTATGTATTTCTCGAGCTATAGCATATATTGAGTCTTTTAACTTAGATTCGTAGTGTATGGCCTGCTGATAAAATGTTATCAATTTAATACCAGACATAATATATACCGAGTAAAATTAGGCTTCTGTTTTGAGGAGAGGTCTATGAGAAGCTGAACATATCCTTCTTGTTGATACCTGGTATCATTTCTACAGCAGTTGAATACGATCTCATAAATAAAGCAGTGCCATGTTATTTTGATGGATGTCAGATTCCTAATATATTAAGTAATATTATTTAAAGCCTCACCCACTGTGATTAAGTATTCTTTGAGGAGAGCAATTATGCATATATCACAACAATGGGGATAACAACTGTATATTTATCATCTAAATCCATTCTGGTTAGAGAAATATATGTGCTATGTGATGTTTTCAAGAAATCCCAAGATCGTGTATAAACTTCTCTAGTTCTTATACTTACTTTAAAGTTGGGAGTTAGAAAACAATTTGATTATGTTATAATAATAATAGCTAGAAGCCTTTTGAAAGATTGAAAATCACAAACCATTTATTCAATCACTGAGCTCCTAGGTGCCAGGTGTGACAGCAGTGCTTAGATACTCTTGTGGACACCAAGAACAAGATTCTGGTTCTCCAGGACTAGTTGTGGGGAGACAGAGTACCAACAAGAATGCCGAAGATCTCAGTCCCTAATTCCTAGCATAAGTTGTGTAGATCCTAGTATTGAGGAATGTGCAGGACTGGTGGGTGGGAAGTATTTGGGGCAGGGTAATCACTTACAAAAGGAGAGAAGGATAAGAAATACATCGTGAGAGAAAGGGAAACTCTAAGCCTGTCACTCAGCATTTCCTTCTTGCCAGGTCCCACAGACATATGCCCACTGGGCTGAAAAAAGACCAATATTAAATGCAGTTCTTGGGAGACTTCCCTTGTGGTCCAGTGGCCAAGGCTCTGTGCTCCCAATGCAGGGGGCCCAGGTTCGATCCCTGGTCAGGGAACTAGATCCCACATGTCACAACTAAGAGTTCTCATGGCTCAATGAAAATCGAAGATCCTGTATGTCACTACTAACACCCAGCGTGGCCAAATGAATAAGTAAAATATTTTTAAAAAATTAGTTCTCTAAGATGTCTTGACCTATAAGAGCACAACAGAGTAGCCTGTGAAACAGAGCAGATCCAAAGTGCTTTGGGGGAGCTCACTGGAATATGGAATGGATAAAGTGGAAAATTGAATATGATAATCAAGTTTACAGAAATAATTTCAATGAACATGTTGCTATAACAGAGGTAAATGTGAAGTGCTATACAGAGAGAAAAGAGAACAAAAAAATCCTGTCCTTAACATTTGTAGATGTCTTCAGGAAAGAGGTAATGTGAGTTGCTCCTGAAAAAAAAAAAATGTGAGTTTTTCAGGTAGAGCTGAGTTGAAGAATTCCTGAATTTGGAAGAAAAGGCACAGAGCCAAGGCACCAGAGTCAGAGTTGGGGGAGGGGGGACACGGCTGGAGTACAGGCTTCAGGACGGTGTGGAAAAGGAAATTCTTTTAGGAGCTGAGTCCAAGAGAAGAAGAAGCAAGAGGGGATCCAGGGTATAAACTGACCAAGGCATGTGACTACAGATATAGGTAAGTATGTGGAATGAAAGGTGGGATGCTGAAATGATTTTCATCTGGTTGCATCTATATTTCTCTGTGAAATATATGACAAGGTCTTCAGCAGAGAGTTGGGTGGGAGGGGCTGTTGGAGATTTGAGAATTGAAGAGAAAGTGCATAATAGTCATCTTGGGAGTAGGTTAATGAATGTACTAGGGAAGTTTAGTTGTCAGATAGTGTTGAGTGCTCATTGGAGATTTTTGGTCATAAATTTGCAATGGTTCCTAATAGCATGGGTTGTGGGCTCTCCTCCAGTAACATTCAGCTGCTTGGGTACAGGGATGTAGCAAGCACTTAGTTGAGTTTAAGAAGACTTGGGGTTTCACCAGGAAAGTACAATAGAGGAAGATGAGGCAAGGTAGTTAAGAATGTTTGAAAATGGAATGAAATGTGGAGTTGAGGATAGGTAATGGGATCTGTGAGGACTTGAGGAAGTAGAGGACAGTGAACACGTGGCTGGGTCAGTGGACTGGCAGTCTCAAAGGAGTGAGTCGGGAGGATGGGAAGTGGTGATCAAGGGGTGCTTTTTTTGAGTTTTCAGAGTGTTTCTATCCTAGTATATGTCAGGCACTATTCTGGGGACAGAGGATGTCATGATGAATGGAACAGGTATCCATGACACGTGTAAGCTATGGCAGAAAACTGACAGTAAGCAAATAGACAACTAAACCTCACTGTATAATGTGTCAGATGATGATGAATACTAGGGACACAAACAAAGCAGAGAAGGAAAATAGGGAGTATTTAGGGAAGTCCTTGCAGTACTCTTGCCTGGAAAATCCCATGGATGGAGGAGCTGGTGGGCTACAGTCCATGAGGTCGCTAAGAGTCAGACATGACTGAGCGACTTCACTTTCACTTTTCACCTTCATGCATTGGAGAAGGAAATTGCAACCCACTCCAGTACTCTTGCCTGGAAAATCCCATGGACGGAGGAGCCTGGTAGGCTACAGTCCATGGAATCGCTGAGAGTCGGACACGACTGAGCGACCTCACTTTCACTTTTCACTTTCATGCGTTGGAGAAGCAAATGGCAACCCACTCCAGTGTTCTTGCCTGGAGAATCCCAGGAATGGGGGGCCTGGTGGGCTGCCGTCTATGGGGTCACACAGAGTCGGACACAACTGAAGCAACTTAGCAGTAGCAGCAGCAGCTGGAGATGATAAGTTGTCAGAATCTGGATGCATTGTAGAAGTAGAACAAAGAGGGTTTGCCCATGGGTTGATGTGGGTTGTGTGTATGAGAGAGAGAAGAATCAAAGGAGACTCTCAGAATTGTGGCCTAAGGCACTGAAAGATATTTACATAGGATATTATAGAATGGATATTTACACAGGTGACCAAAACTGTGAAGGAATCCAGTGTGGTTGAAGATCAGATTTAATTTCGACTATGTCAAGGTTGAGATTCCTCTTAGATTTGTGAGCAGACATGTGGAACAAGCAGTTGGGTAGACAGGACTAGAGTTCAAAATCCTGAACTCTGATTCAGTTATCTTTTATCCAGAAGGTAAAAATTTGGAAGATATCCCAAGCCGTGAGACTGTGTAAGATCTATGAGAAAATGTGTGTAGAGGAGAGAAGAGGCTGAAGGGGCCCTCCTGTTTTTAGAGGTCAGGGAGCTGAGGAAGAATCAGCAAAGGTTACTGAGAAGAAGTGTCCAGCACTGTAGGAGGAAAATGACAGAGTGGTGAGGGCCTGGGGGATAAGGGTGTAATTATTGGCAATGACGAGGTCTAGGGTATGATGATGTGAGTCGGTGGTTGAGAGGAGGAGGAGGGAAAGATCTCCTTAGGGAGGGCAGGGAGCCAAGTGTCAGGGTGTCGGGTGACTCTAGGGTTGGTGACAGGATTGTGATGAAGAGGTAGGCAGTAACCCATGTATTGACATTCACCTGTGACTCCACTGACCAAGCAGGACAAGGAGGACTTCAGCGGTAGTCAAGTTTGATGATTTGCTTCCAAAAAGCTAGGATTTTTGAATGAGGAAGGACCAACATCTGAGAAGTTGCAAAGGGGAGCCTGGTGGATGCTTGCTCCTCTCCCTGGCCTTGAGGTTCTTGGGGAATAGGAGATGCACAGTCTTTAGCTGAGAGGATGGCTGGAAGTAGGATCCCAGGGGTCAGCCTGGCTCCCTTCAGCAGGAAGAGACCTTTAGAAAAGGAAGAAGCTGTGGGCCAGGTTGCTAATGACAGTCAGTTCCTAGGAACAGCGTGGAAGGGTTTGGGAGAAGAGGAGGGTTTGGGTTTGGGGTTAGGATTGGGTAATACTTAGATGGTGAGGGATGATTTGTTGGTGACCAAGGTGAAAGTGAATGCTGTGGGGGAGAGTGGGGGGTGGGGATGCTGGCTGTGAGGCATTTGGGGTTGGTGCAGAGCAGCAAGGGAGGGAGGTCCAGCCTAAGGCTGAAGATGCTATGGCAGCCAGCAAAACAAGATGATTGAAGACCAGCCTGAGGCTGGTCACACCAGGATGGGTAAGGTGCTGGAGAGTAGAGTAAATCTCGCTAGGGTGGCTAATTATAATAATGCTATAGTCATCACCATTGAGGGAAATTTATCAACAACTAGGCCACAGACTTAGCGAAGTTTATCTGCAACTGGGCCAAAGAGTGATGAATTACTTTTCATCCCAACCCACTGACTATACTAGTAAGTGTTGACAAACAGAGACCAAACTTTTGCTGATGAAATGAAGAGATGCTGGAGAAATCTGGAAAAGAGAGATGTGAGCCTTTTATAATTCCAGGAAATGGCCAAATCATTCTTACATTTGGGAGTGTGGGGTAAAAAGTCAGAGTTCAAGGAGTCATTACCATAATTCCAGCTTGGGAAGTTTTGTCTGCCCCAAATCCACCCTTTCATTGAATACATGGATCTAAAGGCTGCAAATGATTTTTCTGTGCCATTAATTCATTATTATTTTTATGAAAGTGAAAATCACTGTGATTCATACTGAAACACAGACACATATATATCCACATACAAACCCACACTATAATCTGGTCAAATAATCACATGCGCAACTTCATTTGAGGCATAAAAGACTTGTTTTGAGGGTAGAATGAAATAATGCATTATCCCTAGGGCTGTCACTGAGTAAGACTGTAATGAACATTTCTACATTACTTTCTTTCTTGCATCTTCAAATAGAACAAATGGCTTAATGATTTGGAGTGAGTCAGTTTAAGAAATTAGGTGTCTTTGCCGCTAACCATGGATTTCCCAGGGACAAATGTTCATATTCGTATCTTCAGTGCCTAGAATAGTGCCTGGCACACAGCAGTCATTCAGTGAGTGTTTCTTGGGATGAAGCAGAGTCTGCTCCCTGAATATTACTATAGCTATTTCCCATGTTCACTTTCCAGGTATGTTCCCAAGCAATTTACTAAGGGTTCCTACAGCCAATGAAACATACATTTTACCAATCCCATTCATGAAAGGAAATCATCTTGGACATATGTCTTCAATGAATTAGTGTTTATCAAATACTGATTATTATTATCCGACATCTGAGTCAAACTGCAGCCAGTAGCTCCAGTCTACACATAGTAATCTGAATTAAAACAACAGTATTTTGTTGTGCTGACATCTGTGAGGTTAGGGACATAAATACATATGATGTGGCTCACGTGATACAGGGAGAGCAATGGTTAAAAGTCAAGGGACTTGGCTGCCTTAGTGAGATGGGGATGGGGAGTTTAGGTGGAAGGTGCTCATCATGGGAAGGGTAATAAGTTCTTCCAGACAAACTGTAGAACACACACATTCAGAGAGACTGCATAGAGAGAAAAGAAAGCTCCAAGCCCACAGCAAGAGAAAAAGAAGTCCTTCCTAGGGCAGTACCTGCAGCAATGTCTGGCAAAGAACATGCTATAGACTGGATATTTCATCTTCCCTAAATGCAAATGCTGAAACTTAATCCCTAATGTTATGGTATTTGGAAATGGGGCATATGGGAGGTGATTAGGTCAAGAGGGTGGAGCCTTCACACATGGAGTTAGTGCCCTTAAGAGGCCCCAGATAGCTCCCTTGCCCCTTGCTCCCTTGCTATTTAAGTGAAAAGACAGCCAATTATGAGCCAGAAAGTGGTTCCTCATTAGGCATCAAATCTGCTGATGCCTTGATCTTGGACTTCTCAGCCTCCAGAACTGTGAAAAATAAATGTTTGTTGTTTATAAGCCACCCAGTCTACAGTATTCTGTTATAGCAGCCCAAACAGACTAAGACAGCACTAGAACAAATCTTATGTTTTAAGTGTAGTTGATAAATAGACATCCTTTACTCGGACTTGGAGCCACTAGAGTCAGAGACTGAGAATTTCCTTCAAATCCTAATAGAGCTGTAATGTAAAAAAAGCTCAGGGCTGAGAGCAGTGCTGGATGCATAAGAGCACTTCAAAGGAGCTTGATTCAACAGAGGCCTCAGGACAGGACCAGGCAAGAGCATTTCACAGATGCTAAGGATGTCCATTTGTCCCTGGTGAGGAGGAACTGGGAACAATGAGTAGAGTCTCACCATTGAGTCTTGCTGATACACTTGGACAGGTGTGCGTGCATGCGTGCTAAGTTGCTTCAGTCGTGTCCAACTCTTCGCAATCCTATGGACTGTAGCCTGCCAGACTCTTCTTTCCATGGGGTACTTCCAGGCGAGAATACTGGAGTGGGTTGCCATGCCCTCCTCCAGGGGATCTTCCCAACCCAGGGACTGAAAGTGCATCTCTGTGTCTCCTGCATTGACAGGCAGGTTCTTTACCACTAGCACCACCTGGAAAGCCCCACACCTGGGCACAAAAGTTAATTATTTACAGTTCTTATTTTAAAATTCTATCAGCCATTTCTTTTATTTTTTTCCCCTGAAAATTTCAGCTAAAGAACTTTATCAGATCATGTAGCAGAATGTACTTATGCTTAAGTGATAGATGCTGAACAATTTAGAGATGAAATGTCATGATTTTTGCAGATTACTTCCAAGTCATGCACATAAATAGAAAAAGCAAGTATGACACTACCTTTTGAATTGTAACTCTCTTCTTCAAGCTTTTTTTTTTTTTTTTTAATAGGTTTAAAAATCTTCTACTAACAAGTTAGAGGTTGGGAGAAAAAGTCCACTTCATATTGGTACAGACAGGTATCTGGACTAGCATTTCTCACTTGTCAGTTTTCATCAAGATTTGGCTTCCCATATGATCAAGCCAAATTCTTCCCCAGTGGCTTAGTGGTAAAGAATCTGTCTGCAATGAAGGAGACATGGGTTCAATCCCTGGATTAGGAAGATTCCCTGAACAAGGAAATGGCTACTCACCCCAGTATTCTTGCCTGGGAAATCCCATGGACGTGGGCTAAGTCTGTAGGGTCTCAAAGAGTTGGATACTGAACAACTTAACAACAACATGATGAAGCAAAATTGGCAACAACTATGACAGAACATTACCCTACAGGGCTATTGGTTTTGTTGTTGGTTTAGTTCATTCATTCATTCAGCAAGTGTCTGTTGAGTGACTATTATATGTAAGTCACAAGATTCTAGGTTCTGGCTAGATAACAGGACGAAAAATACATACTTTCTCCTATGCAAATATGTTAACTACTATTTAACAAAAATGCCCTTTAAGAAAACAAATCTTTTGCAATCTATAGATTTATCTTTAAGAATGTTTGTCCTTAAAACACAATTCTATTAAATGTCCTTCCCAAATTTATATATTATAAGAAAAATGATGAGTTTCTCTGGAAGAGCATAATAAAACACACTTTATGTCTCTCTTTATGGTTTTCTGGCTCCTTTATTTTAGGATTTTGCCTCAGGAAGAAAGACTAAACTTTCAAGTCCTGAGAGTATCAGAGGCAGAAAAATAGGGAAAGTCTTCAGTTTATATTAAATGAGAAGGTGTACAGAGGCCTGGCATGCTGCAGTCCATGGGGTCGCAAAGAGTCAAATATGACTGAGCGACTGAACTGAACTGAACTGAACAGAGGTTGTGCTCGGTAATTATGATTATTTATTATTGCTATCTATTTATTTATGACTGCACTGAGTCTTTGGGTGGGGGCTACTCTTCATTATGGTACACAGGCTTCTCGTTCTGGTGGCTTCTCTTGTGGAGCACGGGCGCTGGGCATGTAGGCTTCCGTAGTTGCAGCCCGTGGACTCAATAGTTGGGGCACATGGGCTTAGTTGCTCTGCAGTATGTGAGATCTTCCCGGACCAAGAATCGAACCTGTGTCCCCTGCATTGGCAGGCAGATTTTAACCAGGGAAGTCCTTCGGTAATTATTTTAACAGAATAATGGGATAACCAGAATGAAATAAGTAATAACCTATTTACACTTCAGTTCAGTTCGGTCGCTCAGTCATGTCCGACTCTTCGAGACCCCATGAATTGCAGCATGCCAGGCCTCCCTGTCCATCACCAACTCCCGGAGTTCACTCAGACTCACGTCCATCGAGTCAGTGATGCCATCTAGCCATCTCATCCTCTGTCGTCCCCTTCTCCTCCTGCCCCCAATCCCTCCCAGCATCAGAGTCTTTTCCAGTGAGTCAACTCTTCGCATGAGGTGGC
>NW_011494762.1:2753663-2766913 GCF_000754665.1 Bison bison bison
GTGATGCTTTCTAAGGCCCACTTGACTTCACATTCCAGGATGTCTGGCTCTAGGTCAGTGATCACACCGTCGTGATTATCTTGGTCGTGAAGATCTTTTTTGTACAGTTCTTCTGTGTATTCTTGCCACCTCTTCTTAATATCTTCTGCTTCTGTTAGGTCCATACCATTTCTGTCCTTTATTGAGCCCATCTTTGCATGAAATGTCCCCTTTGTATCTCTAATTTTCTTGAAGAGATCTCTAGTCTTTCCCATTCTTTTGTTTTCATCTGTTTCTTTGCATTGGTCACTGAGGAAGGCTTTCTTCTCTCTTGCTATTCTTTGGAACTCTGCATTCAGATGCTTATGTATTTCCTTTTCTCCTTTGCTTTTTGCTTCTCCTCTTTTCACAGCTATTTGTAAGGCCTCCACAGACAGCCATTTTGCTTATTTGCATTTCTTTTCCATGGGGATGGTCTTGATCCCTGTCTCCTGTACAATGTCACAAACCTCATGCCATAGTTCATCAGGCACTCTATCTATCAGATCTAGGCCCTTAAATCTATTTCTCACTTCTACTGTATAATCATAAGGGATTTGATTTAGGTCATACCTGAATGCTAGTGTTTTTCCCTACTTTCTTCAATTAAATCTAAATTTGGTAATAAGGAGTTCATGATCTGAACCACAGTCAGCTCCTGGTCTTGTTTTTGTTGACTGTATAGAGCTTCTCCATCTTTGGCTGCAAAGAATATAATCAATCTGATTTCGGTGTTGACCATCTGGTGATGTCCATGTGTACAGTCTTCTCTTGTGTTGTTGGAAGAGGGTGTTTGCTAGCAGTGCATTTTCTTGGCAAAACTCTATTAGTCTTTGCCCTGCTTCATTCCGTATTCCAAGGCCAAATTTGCCTGTTACTCCAGGTGTTTCTTGACTTCCTACTTTTGCATTCCAGTCCCCTATAATGAAAAGGACATCTTTTTTGGGTGTTAGTTCTAAAAGATCTTGTAGGTCTTCATAGAACCGTTCAACTTCAGCTTCTTCACAGTTCCTATCAAATTTATACATATATATATATAAAATCCAGTGCACCCTGTGCTGAGTGTTCATAGCTACACTGTGGTATCCTAAGCAGGCTCCCTTGGGCTAGCGCTCCCTCAGATACTTGTGGCTGTTTTCTCACTTACTCCTGAAGAGTAGTAAGCCAGAAAAATTTACCCCTGCCTGTTTTTAGATTTGTTGTGACATCCCCATCAAAGGACAAACGATACCCTTCCAAATAATGTCTTTAATTTGCCAGATTTCACATCCCAAGGAACCTCCTAAAAATGCATCTGACTTTCCCCATTTCTGCATTCTTCCTGTAATGGGCCAGAAACAGATCTACCCCCTACCAGGAACTGAAGAGTTTTTGATTGAAGAATATGGGAAACAATGATTGCTATGTTGAGCTTATATATTTTGTTTGCAAAATAATGGGTTTTAGGTTAAATTGAGGCAGGTGTGCAAATGTTCTGGGGAAGTCCATTGCCACCTCCCTCCCACCCCCCGACAGCACACCATAAAAAGAGTCTGATGATAGTTGTCACCAGCGTCAGTAATTGTAACAAGGGCCTGGAATATCAATCAAAGGGAAGACAAGCATTTTGATAGCATTAATCAGAGCTGGCTTCCTCCCGCAAGGCGTGCCAGCGCTCTTGGATCCCTGCCTGTTCCCATTGTGTTCCGTCGGGTGGTTTGGACGCAGATCCTTTCCCCCTTCCCTACCATGGCCGTCATGAAATTGGGAAATTAACTCAGAGCAGAGTTGTGCTAGTTTGGATGTGAAGGTAAATACAAATGGAGAAATTTCAAATTATTAAGAAGAACAAACAACCCTTGTTACGAAACATTAGCTGGCAAATGCAATAGACATGTACGATGGGCAGAAATTATGGGTGATTTCCCATACTGGCCTAAAGGAAAGATGGTCACAGGCTACAAGGCCTGTGTATAACATCCCCAGGAAGAGATTTTAGGTTTTTCCCTTTCAGCACCCAAGCCAATGTGTCGAGTCTCATGATTTTGGATAATAGTCTGCCATCACTCATAAAGAGAGTTTAGGGGGAACGATATGCTTGGATTTCTTCAGTTATCATCCTGAGCTGTTCTGTGCAACTTCAGAGATGCTGTGTGGACTGATTCAATCTTTGCATTTCACTTTATTGCTGGGTAGATCTTCTTTCAGATATGTGATCTATTTGCTGTGCTGTGCCAAGTGACTTCTGTTGTGTCTGACTCTTTGCAACTCTATGGACTGTAGCCCACCAGGCTCTTCTATCCATGGGATTCTCCAGGCAAGAATATTTGAGTGGATTGCCATGCCCTTCTCCAGGGGATCTTCCTGACCCAGGGATCACACCTGCATCTTTTATGTCCCCTGCATTGGCGAGTGGGTTCTTTACCACTAGCATCAACTGGGAGGCCCCATGGAATCTGTACAGGTCTATTTATTTATTTTAGGTCCCACCTGGACAGTGGGATCTAAATGATAGTCAAGAGTATGGCTAGAAAATTTAAACACTTCAGGACTGGAATTTCCCAAAATAATAAATGGCTTTAAATATTGCTTAAATTCAAATAATGACATAATTTTCTGTTAAGAGGAGAAAATGAAACAAAGGAGGTGAGTTTTCAAAGGATCACATGTCAGTGAAAGATAATGGGTTAGAACCAAAAAATCTGCCCACTCAGTTGGAAACTTCATTCTAACTTCCTCTGTCAAAGTGCTACTTCTCTTGGATCTATTCAAAGAGGATGGTAAGAAGAGTCCATGAACCCAAGAAGCAGGAACAACGCTTTTTATACTCTCTGCCCTCACATCAAGTACATTATATACAAAAAATTCTAATATTATGTTCCTTTTCATGGGATTGAAACGATTGGAACAGAAAAAGAATCCATCCACCATAAGTACATGTATACATACTTATATGTATACCTACACAAAGCCAAAATAAATGGTTGAAAAATGAGAAATTCAACCCACTGGCTGATTTGTCTAAGTGGTGTCAAACAATCATTTTGATTAATATTTTTTCACTGAATTGACTGATATTTTTTAGTGACTAGAATGAACTGAGATATTGTGTAGACATCTCATATATGGAATTGCTACAGCTCCTTGGAATATTAATTGATCAACTTCTGCCATAATGGATAACAACCTATGTTAGAGATATCTCACATAAACAAATTATTATCCTTTATAGCATAAGCTGGCTAATGAATTTTCTAGGGAACTCCAAGTCTTACAAACTATTATTAACTAGTGGTAAGTAAAAATGTGTCTGAATTTCAAATGTTTGAGTTTCTTATGC
This sequence comes from Bison bison bison, assembly GCF_000754665.1. Lineage (NCBI taxonomy): Eukaryota > Metazoa > Chordata > Mammalia > Artiodactyla > Bovidae > Bison > Bison bison. Next base: position 2,757,001 of record NW_011494762.1, read on the forward strand.
CTTTTATTTCATAAGAAGGGGTTCATTTTCTCTAAGTGCTAATAAATAATTGCCTTTAAGACAGAGTCTAAATTGGACCTTTTCTTATGAGTTTGCTTCTTGTTCTTTCCTGCACTAATAAAAATCACTCTTTAGATATGAAGCACACACACATTCTGGATAGACTTTGGAAAGGATAATTAAACCATTATGAAAGAAAATGCTACCCTCAAATTATATTTACCTTAATTTGAAAAAAGATAAGGAAAGTATAGAGGAAAACTGAAGAACAGGTAGAAACAGCTAATGGGACTTATAGTCCATAGTGATCATTCTATGTAATCTTGTCTTTCCAAGAAATTGTAGTTTTAGAAAATTAACATGGCTCATGTATTAATATTAATGTTTTCTCCTCAGGGGCCTCCCCTCTCAGGGCCCACATGGCTCCATCCTGACTGAGCTTTCACTGTCCTATTTGGGCAATCAGTGCCTCCACGGCTTTGTTTCCTTGATGAGTTCTGTTTTCTGAATGGCAAGTTTAGACTTTAAATCTTCCACCTGAATTATTACAAGAGAGATTTGGTAATTAAGTTCTAACAAGATTTAAATGATATTAGAAACAGTCAGTTAAAAGGAAACACAGCCTTGGGCTTTGTTGTAAATTTGTATAATTATTTTTAGTCCTCTAGAGGACGCATAATTATGTTTCTGTATTTATAAAACTACTGCCTCTGAGGCACCAAAATGAATTTTACAGTATGCTGATTTGCATATTAATGTTATTCTTTGTATTTCGAAATTTCTTTGGCTGAAAAAAAAAAGATTTTCCAGGAAATTTTCAAAGTAACCACTAGGAGCATAAAGCCTTTTGATCTGTGCATCTGACAAAACCACTACTCAGGGAGAAAGTTTGATAGTCCAAGAATAGAAGAAATGTAAGAAAGTTAGACATATAATACTAAACCTCAACTTTAATTTGATCTTCACTTGGAAGGGGGTACAGTGACATAAACCAGGCATAATAGCCAATAACACTGATTGAGTACTTATTATTGGCTACGTGCGATCTAGTCACTTCAGATGGTATGAGGTAGATACTATTATTTTTCCCATTTCAAAGATGGGGAAAACTGAGGCCCAGAGAAATTAAGTTAATGGCTTAAGGACACATAGCCAGTATTTTAACCTAGGCAGGTTGATGCTCGAGTTTTAACAATTATACTATGTTGTCTTCTGAATAGAAGCGTAAGGAAGCATTAGGGCCTCTTTCTGTTCTGATGGAGAAACCATTTTCCTGTGAAACACAGACAAGACTACCTCTGCCTCCTTCACACTGGGTCCACATTGAAGGTTGGAAACACCACATAATTCAGGCCTGTGTGCCCACTTTTTCCTGCATGCACTTTCTTATCTGTTTTATAAGAAAGTACTCTCTCTGCACCAGATTTTAAGCTCCTCCAGAGCAGGAGCTGAAATCATTGTTTCCTTCTCTGCTTTTTCTTGCACTTAAGATTCAGATTTAGAGGGGCTGCTTATTAAAATGAAAACAGGCAGTGAGTCTGTCTCTGTCCATTTGGGCTGCTGTAATAAAAGTACCATAGACCGAGGGATTAAACAACTAACGTTTATCTCTCATAGTTCTGGAGACTTGGAAGTCCAAGATCAAGATACCAGAAAACTCTGAGTCTGGGGAGAACCCGCTCCCCCGTTCATAGCTGGCCATCTTCTTGATCTGTCCTCACAAGGTGGAAGGGTGAGGAAGCTCTTTGAGGTCTCTTTTCTAAGAGCACTGATCTCATTCATGGGAGCCCCACCTTTATGATCTCACCATCTTCTGAAGCCCCCATCTCCTGATAGCATCATATTCGGAATTATTCAACATGAATTTTGGGAGGACACAAACATTCAGTCCATAGCAGAGTCCCGGGAGACACCTGAGGTCTTTCTTCTGGTAGAGTAGTTATTTTTCATATTGTGGTAAAATACACAGAACACAACCATCTAGCCATACGTAAGTGAACAGTTTAGTGTCATTAAGTACATTTTCATTGCTGTGCGACCATCATCGCCAACTATCTCCAGAACTTGTTCATCTTCCCAAACTAAAACTCCGTGGAAAAAGTACTCCCCATCCCTCCTCCTCTCCAGTCCCTGGGGAACATTGTTCTACTTTCTGTCTCAGTGAATTTGACTATTTACGGAACCTCACCTCACTAGCAGAGAAGGCAATGGCAACCCACTCCAGTACTCTTGCCGGGAAAATCCCATGGACGGAGGGGCCTGGTAGGCTGCAGTCCATGGGGTCGCTAGGAGTCGGACACGACTGAGCAACTTCACTTTCACTTTTCACTTTCATGCATTGGAGAAGGAAATGGCAACCCATTCCAGTGTTCTTGCCTGGAGAATCCCAGGGACGGGGGAGCCTGGTGGGCTGCCGTCTGTGGGGTCGAACAGAGTCGGACACGACTGAAGCGACTTAGCAGCAGCAGCAGCAGCACCTCACTAGAGATAATATTAAATTGAAGGTAACTTTTACTTGAGGTTCAGTCTGGAACATTTAAACACAAGACAGTATGCTTCTGTTTTCTTAATTTATGTTCATACTGTGAACAGGAAGTGGTTGGAGCTAGGAAGAGTCCAAGGTGGGACTGAGGGGTGTAGGTGGGGTGTTGCCCACTTTGTAGGCTGAGGGGCAGCAGAGGGTGAGCTCTGGGGCTTTTCTGAAGGCTTCTTTGCGGGGAGGGCTGCCCAAGAGATCGGGGCTCCCTGACTGCAGTTCTCACCAGCATTGACCCATGTGGAGAGATACATGTTTTAGCAATGAGTAAAAGGAAGAGAGGGGCTTCCCTGATGGCTCAGATGGTAAAGAATCTGCCTGCAATGTAAGAGACCTGGGTTTGATCCCTGAGTCAGGAAGATGCCTGGAGAAGGGAATGGCAACCCACTCCAGTATTCTTGCGTGGAGAATTCCATGGACAGAGGAATCTGGTGAGCTACAGTCCATAGGGTCGCAAGGAGTTGGGCATGATGGAAGCAGCTTAGCGCACAAACACACACACAGACACACACACACATATGGCCCAAACTGGGAGTAAAACTGTCAGGGAGAAAGCCATTCCCATGCTCCCCAATCAGACCAGATGTAGTGGTGACAGCCTAGGTCATGGACAGCAAGGGTATGGACAGTGAGCAGTCAGATGAGCCCAGATGGGGAGGCCGATATGGAGGACTCCCTGGGGCCTGTTTCACACACAAGGAGGCTGTGGCCCAGGGCTCTGCTGGGAGTAGCTTCCTGAGGGCTAACTCGCAGTGCTGTTGGCTGTTAGGGTCATGTGCTGTTATAATTGGGTTATGGATACTGGGTATATTATGTATACTGTAAAGTGGACTATTTCCTGCCATATCAGTAAACAGGGAAGTCACAGACATAGTGATTTCGGGGCTCCAAATTTCTGAACCCAGAGGGCACCCAAAAGGGAGAACAGTGTCTCTGATCCAGCTGCTGTCAGCTGCCGCCACTCCCTATGGTGACCAAGGAACTAAGGATGTAATAAAATCAAGAAGCAGGATGCTGGCCCCAGATAGGTGAGGTGCATATGAAAGGAATGATTTCAGTAAGCCCAGATGCTTGCATCTTCCCATACTTAGAAAAGAGCCCTAAATCCCTTAACTTGAGATACTTGGTGTTCCTTAATTGCCAATAATCTTTTAAAAATAATTTATCTATTTTTAATTGAAAGATAATTGCTTTACAATATTGTGTTGGTTTCTGGCATGTATCAACATGAATCACCCACAGGTATATGTATGTCCCTTCCCTCCTGACCCTCTCTCCAACCTCACTCCCTGTCCCACCCTCTAGAATAATCTTTCGGTGTTCAGACTATTTGCCCCTTGCTGCAGACTTCTGTGTAACCTGACTCCTCCCCCTGCCTCCTCGGAACACTTCTCTCAGGGCCCCTTGAGATGCTGACTCCCAGGCTTGAAGTCCTAGAATTCCCAGTAAAACAACTCTCCACTCTTAGGTTGTGACTATATTTTGTTACCTCATCTAGTGCTCCCAACATAACTATGAGTTGGTTGGTTTATTGGTCTTTTACAGGTGATCACAACCTGATTTAAAGATATCACTTGCCCAAAGTTATAGCTTCAAATAGCAGAGCAAGGATCTTAACCCAGGTCTGACTTCAGGGTCTTTCCACTGTCACCCTGTTGCTTCCAGGACTAAGAAAGAAGTTGTAAATTTGTGTATCTATCCCACTCACGTTTCTAGTTGAGGTGAGAACTAGAAAATTGGTCTCTGAGGAGTCTGAGGTTCTACAATGTTGCTATAGAGCTGTGCAGACTTAGCAGGGAAGGGACTGCTAATAGACATTATTTGGCCCAAGCTCTTCGTATCAATGGGACAGGGCTGGCCAGAGCCACCCGGGGCTGGTTACAAAGCTAAAATGAACTCTAGTCCAAAATCCTAATCCATGCCCTTCTCTTATGTAAAAAAGAAGAGCACTCAATATTGGTTTCCTCTGTCATTGAGAAGCAAAGTTGATTTTTAACGTCTTCCGTTTCTGTTATCAATATCCCATCCATACCAGGTACCTCTGCAACAGCCTGCTTTCAGCTGGTTGTCCTTAACATCTAAAAGGAGATAAGCTACTAAGAAAAATGTTAGCTTATAATACTTTTAACCCTTCAAGTTCTCATTATAGGGACCTTTGCCTTTTAACTGGAAACTATTAAGATTTTTCTGAATCCAAGAAAGTATATTTTATAACGAGATAATTACAAGCAGTAGAGCAGTCTATCTTGGGCAGTGTTCCTCTTGTAATTATACTCATCAATCTGCTTCGAAAGCTGTGCTAGGGAGCTCAAGTCACTACTTACAGGACCTTAGGAAAGTTGCACAACCTCTGTGAGCCTCAGTGCTCTGCTTTGTCAAAAATCGCATTAACAACATTTACCTTGGAATAGTGAGAAGGGTATGAATGTGTGAGGTAAAGTGCCTACAATAGCAGCTTAATAAATGTTGCATCATTTTTTCTTCTCTCTCAGAGCCCCTGTGAAGGCAGTTTGTGAAGAGCTGTGCTGATTGCAAACCCATTTGCTAACCTAGTTCTGGTTGTACCTTTTACCACATGATATTTTATTTCTTATTTGCACAGGAGGAAATAGCAGTCTAGGGTTAGACAGATGGCCTGGTTTATGGCTTAATTTCACTGCCCCCAAGTGTGCGTTCCCGAGCCTCCACCGCTAGGGTGACCACCCGGCGGCCTACTTTGTCCAGCACTGAGGGGTTTCCAGGACAGGAACTGCCGTGTTAAACCTGGGAGCATCTCAGGCAAACTGGGACAGACTGGCCACCCCACCTAGTACCTCTGTGTTAAAGATACAGCCCTTGCTGCTTTTCTAGGATAAGTACCCCGGGCTCCCAGGCTTCTTTTCTAGGTGGGGAGGTGAGAACGGTGATTATTCTGTGCCTGTATAAGCAATGGGAGACTTTACTCCAACCAGCAGGGACCGGGAGAGTAAATCTCAAGCAAAATTGCTGACTGGACATTTTAATTCCATCCAGGTGCAAAAAAACTTAACTTAGATATTCTCCTTATAGAAATCATCATCATCATCATTATGTATGATTACACTTAGATGAGGCCCTTGGAGTAATGCAATTCATAGATGGAAAGTAGAATAGTGACTTCTGAGGGCTAGGGAAAGGAGGGAGTTAGTAGTGAATGGCTACAGAGTTTCAGCTGCGGAAGATGACCATTCTGGAGATGGACTGTGGTGATGGTTGTATAGCATTATGAAGGTTTTTAGTATCACCGAACTGTGCACTTTAAATGGTTAAACTGGTAAATGTTATGTGTATTTTACCACAATGAAAAAAGATTGAATTGTTTGTATTTATCAAAAAGCTTCAATTTTGGTGCTGCCTCTGCCAGTTCTAAGCAGTCACCTCTTTTTGACTACTGCAGTGGTGAATACATTTTTCATCTTGTTGATGGGCAGATTTAGGTACAGAAGAGACCATTTGGGGCCACTGGAGTCACAGCTAGGAAAATAGCTTCTTTAGAGGCTTTTAAAGATGCTGAAAGGACTGAGGAATTTCTTATAAACACTTGGCCTCTTTATAAATGAGAGAGTAAACTTTCTGAGAATCAAAGGTCTGGGGTTTTTAGAACTCATTTTCGGATCTTTTCATTTCCGGATCAATTCCCTCTTCAGACGCCCTTCTTGGTCAGGCTGGATAAATGGGAGAGTGTGGCTGAGGGGAAGCTCTACTTTCCTAAGGGTTTCATGGTCAGTGATTCAGGTAACTCCATCTGTGCTCTTGTGCACCGAGGCTATACAGGTACTGCTCTAAGCGTTCACTTGAGAAACAGAAAGCAAACTGGAAGTAAACAGTTTCTGCAAATGCTCAGCAGTCGATATTTAAACAGTTCCCTTTCACATATCCCCCACCGGCACCCCGAGGTTAGACCAGCTGCTGATACCATTTGCTGACTTGAAAGACTTGTGTAAAAACCATTCCAATCATCAACAATAAAGATTAAGAGACATAAAATGTTGCCAGTGATGGCTTGGATTTTTCAGAAATACATTACTAAGAAATTGATGTCCTGAGTTTGATCAATAACAGCAATACATGCGAATGCTTCTGGACCCCCTTATTAAAACCACTAAATTAGGTCTTCGGAAACCAATTTGTTTCAAACCACTCAATGTTAGAAAAGTCTTCCCCAGCTCTGAGTAGGTCTCTGTCAAGCCTGCATGCTGCTCCATGTGCCCAGCACTATCTCTATTCTGGACAGTGCCATCTTGGAGTAATAGATCACTGATGTCCTGGACGTGGGTGATGCATTGCTCCGATGTGTCAGAACAACAGCTGGCTGGGTTTCTCTGTGCTGGGCGCACAGCAACAGCTGATTGCTATGATGGATGACATGCGCGTGCAGCCTATCGCTGTAATACATCAAGACACAGCACTGATTTGAAGGTGAATTAGTCAAAAGATGGAGTTCCTACAAGTTCTGAACCCAAGAAAAGGAATCCTCTTTAATTATAAGATGAAAGACAAAGTAGTTGGCATGAGGTTTAGCGACTGTCAAAAGCAGGGCTATTTCTAAGATGTAATTCACATGAAGTGTGCAGCGAGCCCAGATGAGGGTTGATCATTGCTCTGCTTTCTCGAGATGTGATTCACATCCTCTATCAGCACACCACCCCCGCTGGAGCAGCTGGACCAAAGTTGGGACATCTTTTTTCCATGTCCCTTTATAGAGACTTTCTAAAACCAGCTCTGCTATGAAAAATCAGATTCTCTCTGTCCAAAGGTCAAGTATTCTTTTCATCTCTTTCTCTGCCCTGTATCCTTTTGCTCCAAATCTACACAGGACAGAATGAAACTATAAAATGATAAGGTCTGTGTCACTCTACTTCACATGAGGTTGTTGAGCCCTTTGACATTCATTCACTCAGTTATTCATTCAATAAGTATCAACTGAGCATTGAACTTCTTAAGGTATTTCAACTGCGAATGATAATTTAAAAACTGCAGTGGTTAAAAAGTAAGGACATGTAGTAGTTCACATAATGAGATGTCCAGAAAAGACAGTTTCAGGATGGAATAATGCACTGGCTCAATGACACTGTTGAGGATCCAGGTTTTTTCCCATCTTTATGTTCTGCCATCTGATTTTTGTGTTTAGGCCTTTACCTTCATGGTTGCACAATGGCTGCTGCAGTTCCAGCCATCACATGTAGACATAAGGACATTGATCCATGGAAGAGACAGGAGGACATTCTCGCACATTCTTAAGAGTGAGTAAAACTTTTTCAGAAGCCCACATCAGACTTCCCTTCAAGCCTCAATGGCCATAATTATGTTCTTTTACAGAGTCGAACACGACTGACGCATCTTAGCAGCAGCAGCAGCAACCATGTGCAAATCATCACTGGTAAGGAGAATGAGACTATCATAAATGGCAGGCTAGATAGAACTTGTCCTCACTGAAGGCCACAAATGGTTGGTAGAGGGTGAATAAAACTGAGGCTCTGAAACAAGGAAGAAGAGAGATGGGTGTGTGCTGGTTGGAAGGCAATTTATGGTGTCAGCTACAGGCTTCTAGCTCTGAAGGCCAGGGAAAGCCTTGCCTAATATCCTTGGTAGCCTCCAGAGGGCAGGTTGGGTAGACGGAGTGACGCTCCACCCAGTTCCCCCTTCGGAAATAAAAACCTTATTCTACAAGTTTCTGGACAGCCCCAACCAACATCTCCCTTCAAAAGAAAATGCTCTTGCTCAAGGTCATGCTCTTTCCAGGCTCAGCCTATATGCAGTGATCAATCAACACAAGGATAGAAAACCGAGATCCTCTGGTTTCACTGGAGCAACTCTGAAAGGTCATCCCAACTTCAGGGCTCCCTGTGTCTGCATCCTAACTTAGTGTCTGCTGCCCAGTCCTCTTCCTCTATCCGCGTGTGTTGATACCAAGAACATGCTGCTTGCTGATCTCCATTTCAGACTCTGCTTTCTGGGAAATCTCTTCCTGACCTTAACTGTCTCTTTGGACTCTGTAACGTGGAACTGCCTAGAGACGTGGCTAGTTTTCCAAGCCAGACACTCAGTGATTTGGAACATTGCTAATAGGTAGCTGAGTCCTGGATCCACTGAAGATTCTAATCTGCTGAGAAGATTCTCTGCCACCTCCAGTAGTAATAATTTCTGATTGACTTTAGCTTCCTGAAGAGGTATAAGATGTGAAAGCTGATTTGACTTTAGGGATTTGTCAGAATTATAGTTGTGTTTCTGCTATTGTTATCAACAGAAGTGGATCCACAAAGAGGATATTGTCGACGTGACACAGCATGAACGTGATCTGAGCCTTGCTCCTCAGGGCATAGTCCATGGGCTTATAGGATCCACACCACCAATATCACCAGGCAGATTGTCAGAAATGTAGAATCCCGGCCATAGCCACAGACACTCTGAATCAGAATCCGAATTTTCAAAAAGTGAATCACGTGCACTACTTTACCTGCAAAAGAAGATGAGAAGCACAATCTTTTCTTTCTAGCTGGCCGTGAGCCCATCAAAAACTAGAGGTTCTGTTGAGAAAGAAAGGGAAAAGTGATATTGGAGGGTAGAGAGCAGCCATACCTAGTATACGTGAACATGACGTGAAGTCGCTCAGTCGTGTCTGACTCTTTGCGACCCCATGGACTGTAGCCTACCAGGCTCCTCTGTCCATGGGATTTTCCAGGCAATAGTACTGGAGTGGATTGCCACTTCCTTCTCCAAGGGATCTTCCCAACCCAGGGATAGAACCCGAGTCTCCCGCATCATAGACAGATGCTTTATCGTCTGGGTCACCAGGGAAGTCCATACCTAGTATACTTCACAATAATAAGATAGATAAAAAAAGGACCAAAGAGGGAAGAAAAGCACATTCTCCACCATATTCCTCTTTTTAAATAACTCCTAACCAATGCAATAGACATGAACTTGGGCAAACTCCAGAAGATGGTGAGGGACAGGGAAGCCTGGTGTGCTGCAGTTCACGGGGCCTCGAAGAGCTGAACATGACTTGGTGACCGAACAACAACAACGACTAGGACCCAACTCTGGATGACAAGCCTCCCTTTCATGTTGAGTCCAGATAAATTCTCAGTGGGGTTCATTCCTTTTCGTATTTATTAGGTTGGTGAATAGAATGGTGGAAAACCCCTACTTTTCAAACACAACGTTTACATCACAGCAAGATTATTTCTAAACAGTAAGAGTGAAAAATTCCCCGGGTACAGGACAAGATGCTGTACAAACTGAATCGGTGGTCAGTGAGGATGGTTGAGGGCTTCCCAGATTGTGCTAGTGGTAAAGAACCTGCCTGCCAGTGCAGGAGATGTAAGAGACTCGGGTTCGATGTCTGGGTCAGGAAGA
>NW_011494762.1:2767013-2767302 GCF_000754665.1 Bison bison bison
TGCAAATAAAAGAAAACCCAATCAAACAGCAGCTTAAACAATAGAGAGGTTTTTGTTGTTGTTTTTTTTTGGTCAGGTCACATGAAATCTAGAGATGCATCAATGAAGGACTGGTGTCATGAAGAGAGGTTTTTGTTGTTGTTTTCTTTTGGTCAGGTCACATGAAATCTAGAGATGCATCAGTGAAGGACTGGTGTCATGAAGAGAAGTTTTTGTTGTTTTTTTGGTCAGGTCACATGAAATCTAGAGATGCATCAGTGAAGGACTGGTGTCATGAAGAGAGGTTTTT
>NW_011494762.1:2767402-2769284 GCF_000754665.1 Bison bison bison
ATGGCAACCCGCTCCAGTATTCTTGCCTGGAGAATCCCATGGACAGAGGAGCCTGGCGGGCTACAGTCCTCGGGGTCTTACAGAGTCGGACACGACTGAAGTGACTTAGCACTCATGCAGGAGGTTGGCTGAGAATTGTAATGCAACTACTACCTCTCCCTCTTTTAATTGCTCTCAGGAGAGGAAAATGGAAATGAATGCTCATTCAAGATCACACGTAAGCAATGAGCATGTTGCAAGACCAACAGGTGCCATTGATTTGTGGTCCATATAAAAACTAACAGTCCTGATGAAAGACTGTCTAGGCAGTAGCCATTTGGGGACTCTGACACTTGCCCACAAGCGAAGGCGGCAGGATGAACACAGACGTTCTAAAACAGATATTGACAGTTGGCTTTGAGACAGATGTCACTTGCATTGCTGTGCACAACGGGAAGGATGATACAACACGACATGATTAATAACCAGTAGGGTCTGAATCACTAGGGGCCCTTACACACACTTCATAAAGACGAACAAAAGCTCCCCCTGTAAGTAATGCAGATTTAGCTGTGAATGTGAGTTGGTGTGTCTTTAGCCACGGCAACACATTGCTTTTTTGTTGCTGGAGATTTTACTGGGGAGATGAAGCAGTGGGACAAACAAAAGAAATACAGAATGAGGCAGATGAATATTAGAGTTTTTATGTTTGGTTCATAAAGACACAGCACATATGGGTCAAGTAAAGTAAGGATAAAGATGTGGGGTTATTGGCAGGGAGGGAGAGGAGATGGCAGTTATTGAAGCTGTTTCATCCTCTCTTTAAAGGCATCATTGTGAATACTAAATGAATTTCTATATGACACACATGGTTTCCCCCTCTTCTCATCAGTTTATATTTTATAATTCAGGGGGCTCATAAAGGATAAATACTGTTCCAAGGTAAAAAAAAAAAATTGTGGAAACAGCTGAAAAATTTGATGAATTTCTGGGGGAGTAATATAAATGAGTTGCTCTAGAGCCTTTAATCATACCTTGTGTTTATTTCTCATCAATGAGCAGCATCTTGCCCTAAGAGTGAGGCCTGCTTATGTGACTGTTTTGGGGTCTAGTCTCAGCCCTTCCTATTTTTCCAAGATCCAAGGCACTTAAACAATTTAACAAAAACAGAAAGACGCTTGGAAGATGAAAGTGGGCATGCTACTCTGGCTTCTGCAGAACAGAGGTGGATAAAATTGACGGAAGTGGTCCCAAAGCTTCTCCATCTCTATCTCTTTCCCTCCGCCCACATGTAAAGGGTACTGCCATGTGCCAGACACTCGGGAGATGGAGTCGAGTAAGCTATCGTTCAGGTTCTCAACATGCTCAGTCAGGTGGAGAAGACAGACCTATAAATGTACAAATTATGATATACTGAGCGATGGGCTTAAGGAACCACATACAGAATGTTCTGAATGCACAGAGGATGGACAGAATGAGGGAACTAACTGTCCGTGGAGTGCCCTTCGGCAGAATTTTAAAGTCCAAGTAGGAATTTTCTGGATAACTAAGGAGTGAGAAGCCCTTTTTCTGGCAAAAGGAACAGCAAGAGAAAAGGTTTAAAGGTTTGAAATAGCAAAATATATTTAGGAGCAACAAATGGGTCAGTGCGAACCCAGGCAGGACATGAATGGAAGTTGAAAATGAGACTGGAAAGACACCTTGGTGCTCTTCTAAGGAGTCTGGGGGTTTTTTTGTTGTTGTTTGTTTATTTTGTTTTTTTAAACCTTTTTTTTTTATTTTTGGCTGCACTGCGTGTCTTATAGGATCTTAGTTCCCAACCAAGAATCAAACCCATGCCCCACTGCAGTGGAAGCATGGAGTCCTAACCACTGGACTGCCAGGGAGTCCTCTTGATTTTTAA
>NW_011494762.1:2769384-2770495 GCF_000754665.1 Bison bison bison
GATTTTTAATCTTATAGGTGCCAGGATTTGAGTGGAGGGAGAAGGTCGGGCTGACAGGGTCAGTGACTAGAGGGGGCTGTCACTGGCTTCCCTTCTCCTTCCACTGGGGAGCTGAGCAAACTACAGCTGCACGATCTTGATGATAGAGAGATGTGAGAGAGGTCAACAGTTTGGAGTTCTAGAGAGAGAAGTCCAAACTAGGAACTGGTAGGTGGCCACCGGCCTGGTGACTCAGAGGGCAGTTGCTGTGTATATCATTCAGGGTCCAGTAGAAAGTGGAATGCATTCCAGAAGTTTCAGGTGAAGAGATTTATATGAAGGGACCTTCTCAGGGGTGCAGGCAAACACAGGATATTGAGGCCTCAGAGGCTAGTCACCACAGGAACTACTTCTTGAGCTGAGAAGGCAAAAGGAGGAAGCCATGAATAGAGCCCAGTGAGGGCTGAGGCCTCCTGGAGAGGCTGCAGTCATGGATGGACGTAATTATGGCGGGAGACGTGATCCAGAGATTTGACACCCAGGATGGGAGTTTCGGGGGCGGGGGGAACTCCACTTCTCTTTTCTCCAGGCCTTTGACCCCTGCTGGTATCTCAACTGACATCTCTCAACCAGAGCCATTTGATAAGGAAGCCCAGTTGATGGAGTTTATAGAGTTCTCCTCCCAGAGCCCACAGAAGGGCAAAGAAGGGTGAGGAACGAGCTGCAGAAGAACTGGTAGAGAATTATCAGTTTGTGATATATCTATCTGCTCTTTCCCCCTCGGGGGAAACCTCAGGGACGAGAAACTGAATCTAATAGTCATCTTAGTCCTTTTCTTTTGTTGTCAATTAATCTCATATAACATCTGGTCTACATCTTTTTGTTTGATCGACCTCTTTGAGAACCTGGTGAAAACAACAGGCCCTCTTACCATTAAAAAAAAAAAATCACATCTGGATGAAATTTGCATTCAATGTATATACCCTCTGCTGCTGCTGCTGCTGCTGCTGCTAAGTTGCTTTAGTTGTGTCTGACTCTGTGCGACCCCAGAGACGGCAGCCCACCAGGCTTCCCTGTCCCTGGGATTCTCCAGGCAAGAACACTGGAGTGGGTTGCCACTTCCATCTCCAAT
>NW_011494762.1:2770595-2771097 GCF_000754665.1 Bison bison bison
GTCACATGAAATCTAGAGATGCATCAGTGAAGGACTGGTGTCATGAAGAGAGGTTTTTGTTGTTGTTTTGGTCAGGTCACATGAAATCTAGAGATGCATCAGTGAAGGACTGGTGTCATGAAGAGAGGTTTTTGTTGTTGTTTTTGGTCAGGTCACATGAAATCTAGAGATGCATCAGTGAAGGACTGGTGTCATGAAGAGAGGTTTTTGTTGTTTTGGTCAGGTCACATGAAATCTAGAGATGCATCAGTGAAGGACTGGTGTCATGAAGAGAGGTTTTTGTTGTTGTTTTGGTCAGGTCACATGAAATCTAGAGATGCATCAGTGAAGGACTGGTGTCATGAAGAGAGGTTTTTGTTGTTTTTGGTCAGGTCACATGAAATCTAGAGATGCATCAGTGAAGGACTGGTGTCATGAAGAGAGGTTTTTGTTGTTTTTGGTCAGGTCACATGAAATCTAGAGATGCATCAGTGAAGGACTGGTGTCACGATCGCCTCACTCT
>NW_011494762.1:2771197-2797723 GCF_000754665.1 Bison bison bison
ATGCATGAAAGTGAAAAGGGAAAGTGAAGTTGCTCAGTCGTGTCCGACTCTTAGCGACCCCATGGACTGCAGCCTACCAGATTCCTCCGTCCATGGGATTTTCCAGGCAAGAGTACTGGAGTGGGGTGCCATTGCCTTCTCCAGATACACCCTCTAGAGCCTTATTACTCAAAGGCTGATCTGTAGACCAGGAGAATCAGCCTCACCTGGGACCTTGGAATGCAGGCTCTTTGGCCCTATTCCAAGCCTCCTGAGTCTGAATCTATATTTTAACAAAATTCCCAGGTTATTTATATGCACATTTCTAGAAAAGCACAGCTCTAGAAATCCACGGAACCCAGCTTCATCATTACAAGTTGTGTAGATATGGGTATGTTGGTTAGGATGTAGGTTCAACTGCAAATAAAAGAAAACCCAATCAAACAGCAGCTTAAACAATAGAGAGGTTTTTGTTGTTGTTTTTTTTGGTCAGGTCACATGAAATCTAGAGATGCATCAGTGAAGGACTGGTGTCATGATGGCCTCACTCTGCATCTGTACTTCTGCCCAGTCTCCGTAGCATGTGGCTTTGTCCTTGTGACTGTCACATGGGTCCTAGAACTCCAGACATCATCTGCGCATTCTAAGCAAAGGGCAAAAGGGTGAATGAAGTAGGCAAACCAGTGAGCCCTTGTCAAGATCATTTCCATAGCTACCTCCAGAAACTTCCACTGGCTGTAATTCAATATAGCTGACCCTGGCTGCAAGAGAGTCTGCAAGAGTGAGTTTGTTTTTAACCCTCAAATAAAATGGAGGTTATGTTAGCCAGAAAGAAGGAGAAAACGGATATTTAGGAGGCAACTGTCCAATCTGTTCATTGTACATAATAATTATTATGTTATGAAAATTATTAGTTATTAGTTCTGAAAATCTCTCATTCCATCGCTCATCACTAATGAGAACCTGTTACCTGTATTCTGAGCTTTGGAATCTCCTTTTGTAGGATAATGTGAATTCAGAACTTCTTAGCAGAGGGCCAAATAGAATTATAGAACTAAAAAGTGGGAGATAAAAATTTTAAATGATTAATTTGGGTTTCAGTTACTCATGATTGGTAGTAATTTCTTTAAATACCAGAACTGAAATATACTTTTGATCCATTAAGAAATAATTGCCTAAATATAACTAAGAAGACAAAGAACACTTTAATTTCTTAAAGAAAGTGTACCTAAATTTCATTTGTGTGGATATTTGTATGCTGTTCTGGAAAGAAGGGTTACAACTTTCAGTACACCATTCTAAGTTAAAAACCACTGATTTAGAATTCTTATTCACAAGCAAAGGACATCCTAATTCTGTGTCTGTGTAACTGAGTTGTTAATGCCAATACTCTCAGAGATATCCTGGCCCATTCAGGTGTGTTCGTACACATGAACAAAACTCTGATTTTAAAACTTCTGCATTTAATTTCTTCACTAATTTGGACAGACTTTCCCCACTTCATCTAAATTAGTGATTTTTACTGGACTCAAGTAACCAGCTTTCCTAGGCTTTAGAACTGGCTGCCCTAGTAACAGAGGTATATATTATCTTAAATATCACCCAGCTAAAGAGAACTGAATTCTAAGGAGACATGAAACTTGGCTTAATGTTCTGGGTTCTAAAATTAAAAATTGCTGCTGAATGCTCTCAAAATACCTGTAGTCTTTTACGGGTCTCCGTTCAGGGACATTTGAGTATAGTAAGGTCACAATTGGAAGGTCTTTTTTCTCATGGAGTCAGAGCTCTCAGCAGGACACAAGGGAATTGTTGAGCATGAAACCTTAAGCTTAGGTTAAGACACTGTCAGAATGGAGCTCTGCATCCAGGATTTAGAACCAGCTACAGACCATCAGGTCTTGGAGCTACAAGGACCAGCCATTACAGTCATCTGAGACTTTGGGCAATAGGTGTGTTCTAAGATACGTTATGTTGCCATCTCCTTTGACCAGAAATCTGGAGAAATACTTGATTGAGTGACTGCACTTTGGTTGGTAGGCTCTGTCCATTCATTCAGCCAACTCAGCACCAACTATTATTTTCTGTCTGCTTGAGCCTGGTAGGAGGAGGAGAAGATGCCACAAGAAAAAAGTGGTATCTTACTCTCCTACCTTCAAGAGATGCATGTATATGTAACTGGTCATAATAGGCATACACCTAATGCTAAAGAGTTTGCAGATCTAAAGTGTTTCCACACTCCCATGCAAGCCTGCTATGATGTTGAATACATAAAATACAAAGCTATGAGATTTTGATTTAGCTTTCTAGGTTATGAATATGTTGAAAAGAAATAGTCAATATCTAACGCTTATTAGTAACAGCTAGTTTTAAAGAATCTGTACCAAATTTTACCAAGGTATCTTTTCAAATCTAAGTAAGTTGTTGGCACCAAGTTTCTGCAGACGCATTAAATTTACAGGATCAGTGCTTATTTCAACTGTGTTTGGACAACTGGATTACAATTTTTGAGAATTATACCTTTTGCTTCCATAAAAGCCATTTCTTGTATTGACTTCAACCCATTTCCACAAGTCAGTCCATGCTCCTTGGTATTATCAATGCTCACATGATGTAACATTTTTCCCCATGGTTTTGGGAAGAGCCCTTCTAACAACAGGGGCTGCCATGTGACATGCTGTGCAGACTCAGGCTCGATTCGTCCTGTTTCCAAGGCGTCTGTGGTGTTATTGGCATGTTAATTATTACAGCAAATGATAAAATGTGCAAAATGGTACCCCCCTTCTTAATGACATAAATAAATGAAGCAATTAATTTTACACAATAAAAACAAGCAATACAATAACTTACAAATTTGGAGTTTCTTCATTATTACATCAAATTGCAAAATGGAAACATGTAATTTCAAAAGGCTCATAAGTAAAAATGGAAACACAGCTGATGCCGCGTCAGCTTGTGGGCTGCAAAATAATGTGGGGTTTGCAGAGTGTGGAGCAGTCAACATCTTTTGGATATGTCAGGCCACATACGATTCAGAAACTACATAAATCTTTCTAGAACTGAGCCATCCCAGTGATCCAAGCTATTTGTGCACTCTAATAAAAACACAAAGCCAAAAAAAACTTTTTTTTTTTTTCTCTCCCTTGTTTTCCCTCATATTATTAGTTTGGAATTCCAGCAGCTACTTTATTTAGGACCCTCGTCTCCATTTATCAGCAGTTGCAGAAGCTAGAAGCCTATGATTGATCTTATAACTTCAATATCTAGAGAGAGATAAGTAGAGAAGCAAATTTCCCGGAAGGGCTGACAAGAGTTTTGAAAATGAAACGTGTACACACCAAGCCTGACATCCTCTATTGCCCACCATCTTTGAAACCGTCAGTTTCAGGGCTGACATTTGGTTCTGAGTGTTTGTTTTGGTGAACGAGAAAGTAACACGTATTTTCTTTGACATCTTGTGCAATTTTGCAAGTATTCAGGGCACACTCCCTACTTTGCATGGAGAACGTATTTGCACAGTTGTCAGAATGACGGACAGTGGCGCGAGCGGCGGGATGGAGCGCTGATCTTTGCTTGTTATTACATACAATAGCCTGGTAGGAATCGTGATGTGTTGGTGAGACAAACTGTGTCCCATTCTGGAACATATTAAGTTTGTCTCCAGGACACACATGACTTCGCTAGGGTGTCGAACCTCATTCATAATAGATGCTAATCTTTTCAGGGCTGACTGATGACAGCACTTCCTGCCCTTCACGGAATTAGAGCTGGATTTTATCAAAGGACTCAAACTGCCTGCTAATTAGACTAATTCCCTTCATCATGAATTATTTATTTCCATTGGTAACCGATCACTGTGACATTAATGGGTTCTGCTCAACTTGGTTTCATACTAATACACACTAGGAGTTAAATGTTTAAAAATTCCTGATACCTCACTCCAGGTCAAGTGTATCTTCGGCTAATATTTGACAGACTTGATGAAGTCTCAATGGTTATGTTTTAGTTACAAACAGAATGGGACAAAGCTCCATATTTGATTTAGACAGGAAAACAAATCCACTTCTTTCTCTGCTCAGGGGTCTCCTGACTTAGCTGGAATGGGTTCTCTCATTCGAGGACATGCTGTCTGTGCTGCGTAATATTTTATCAAGGTCAGACTATCACGTGAAGTGCTGGTGACCCTCTTTAGAGTAATAGTGTTTCGAAGCTGGAATACTAAATTGGACAAAACGTCAGCTAGTAAAGTTGAAGTGATGCTTGAATTGTTGATAATCTGCTAATAAAAATCAGAGTGCAATGTCTTATTTGCATGAATGCATGCTAAATTGTCTCAGTCATGTCCAACTCTTTGTGACCCCATGGACTGTAGCCCGCCAGGCTCCTCTGTCCATGGGATTCTCTAGGCAAGAATACTGGAGTGGGTTGCCGTGTTCTCCTCCACAGGATCTTCCCGACCCAGGGATCGAACCTGTGTTTCTTACATCTCCTGCTTTGCCAGGCCGGTTCTTTACCACTAACATCATTTAGGTAGCCCTTAATATCTTGTTTACCCATTGGTAAAATGCAGAATGTGCTTTTTAAAAAAATAGTTTATAGATTGAATCTAATGGTGCGCTTGTCTGAGGCTGTATAGGTCAGTGTGTCTCAAAGTACAATCCAGGCACTTCTTGTATCCTGGAGGTGTTTGTGAAAATGCAGATTCCTGAGCCACATACAAGTCCTGTTAATCTCTGAGAAAGGGATCCCAGAATGTCCATTGTCAAAAAGCACCTCATGTGATCCTTGAGCAGCAGGAGGATCACTGACATCAATTATGATGAAAAACCCTATAAACATTAATAATCAATTATTTTATCAGAAATACTGAAGTATCTCATCAAACAGGAACAGGACACTGGCTGACAAGGTTAGAACTGGTGTCAGGAATTGGCTTCTGCCGTGGTGTCATCAACACACATAAACTGAACATCAGTTCTACTGGCTGATAAGGCAGGTCGTCAATTAGGTCTGCCAATGATAGAAGTGAATGCCGGGCATCACGCCTTCCCTCAGAGGACATGCGTGAATCAGGTGTCAAAATAGAGGCATAAGCAGTCGTGGTTTGGCAGTGCAGTGGGTATCAGGTGGGAAGGCTTGCTGTATGCACACACTGAGGCACGAGGCATGCATTGGTGCTAGGCAGTTTCGCTATCAATTATTGCATTTTGGATTCTCATTAGTTATCTATTTATACATAGTATCAATAGTGTATAATATCGGGGAACTCTACTCAGTGCTCTGTGGTGACCTAAATGGAAAGGAAATACAAAAAAGAGGGGATATATATATATATATATATGTATATGAATAGCTGACTCAATTTGCTGTAGAGTAGAAACTAACAAGACATTGCAAAGCAACTATACTCCAATAAAAATTAATTTTAAAAGTATTTCACTTTGGAAACTGGTAAAAGAAAAAGTAAAAAGAAGACAGCATAGTGAGTGGCAGCTAGAGATGAGGGACAGACGCGGAACAAAGGCATTGCCGAGTCCATGTGCAGTGAGGCAAAACCACAAGCAACGGGTTCTGTTAGAAGCAGCTGCAGCTCCAAACCGAAGGTGGGTTTCACGTGAGTCCAGAGATGGGTGCTCTCAAATCACGTGTACCTGTGTGAGCAGAAAGCAATGTCTTCAGCAGAATTAGGGTTAAACGTAAGGAGCCATCCATTGTGCATACATTAACTCCCAGTAAATTCTATAATACTTTTAATTCGAAGCATAAATAATCTGTTCTTTCAGATTTTCTAACAAAAGTGGTACTGTTGCATAATATGAGCATTTTAATGCTCAAAGACATGAGATCAATGTAACTGAGAAAACCAGGTTGTATGGCATTGGTTTTTAAGCTATGCAGTACACTCTATCATTGTCAGGAATTCATACATTAAACGGATACTTGTGAAGTACCTGCTGGGTTCTAGGTACTTATATCTGATAAAACTAGTCTTACAGACATATACATGGAGAGATTATCGATTATGGGGTTTATAGATGTTTTTTGAACTATTTATACATGCAAATACCTCATTCTACCTAAAACTACAGACAGTATTTTTTGGCTGCACCCCACGACTTGTGGAATCATATTTCTCTGAAGAGAAATTGAACCCCGCCCTGGCAGTGAAAGCTCAAGTCCTAACCTCTGGACTGCCAGGGAAATCCCAGCATTTTTTACTTAAGAAAAAGTTGGGAAAAGTAAGGCTACCAGTGAAATGGAGAAATGTTTTTTATTTTGTTTTGTTTTCTTATGGAAATACTTAGATGACTTCAGCTTTATATTTCTCTCTCTCCACCCTGCTCCCCATGATAATTCACCTACATCCACATGAGCCTTGAATTTTATTCCACTGTCTTACATCTTTCCTGTGCCAGCACTTTTTCCTTTATTTCATGAATCTGCACTTGTTCACTTACTGAATTGTTTCCTCTTTCCTCTGCTTCCCTTTCATTTCCTCTTAAAGTCACATTGCAGCTGGAATGACTTAAACTTGAGAAGTTCATCTGTGTGTTAAAATTTGGTAATTTGAACAAACCCTACCCTCTAAACTTCTACAAAATGTAGTATCAATTAATTAATCCCAGAAATGAAGATTTTCTTCAAAAGAAAAAAAAAAAAAGACATCAGAGGTTCTGGTGAGGGATGACAAAGTATTTTGTGTAATGCTGGCTTGATTGTGTTGTGTTGGTTCTCACATAACTGGAGATGGGCTACTGAGACTTCTTAAAAATATTTTATCATGGACAAATGACATGCTTAATAAATATTTATTACATTGAACCAAAGCTTCCAATGGCTTCAGCAAATCATATTTCAGTCTCTCCTTGTATATCTTGGAAATTTTGTCAGACTTTCAAAGAACTCTTTTATTGCCTTTGAATTGTATTTTCTTGCTTAAAAAAAATTATTGTTAGTGCAATATTGAAAATAGTGGCCAAAGGAAGGCAGAGGGACAGGGTCTGAGGTATGAAAGAGAAGTCGGTGCCTTGGGGTGCCATGAAGAATTCAGAGCCCTGGAGCTGGAGGCGCAAACTGTGATGATATGACCCGGTCTTCCGCCCTCTACCCCCCGGGAGGTAATGTGACCTGCAAGTTGGTGAGTCCAGGGACATTTGGGCCACACATGCAAGTACCTGTGAGGATTCTGTCACATATTTGTGGAGAAAAACCCCTAAAAGTTACAAACATGTTGCCAGTCAAGTAATTGGAGGTTTAATGCATTGAATAAGAAATGGATTAATTGTATTAATTTGAGACTTAAATATTGGGAGGAATTTTGCAGTGTCATTTCTTCTGGTATCTAAATTTTCCAATCAACGTGGGATACTTAACAATAAGTATTAACAAAGCATAATTCAAAAATTTAAATAATCATAAATCCAAAGAATAGATCAAACCAAACTCACTAAAAGATGAGCCATTTGAAGAAAAATAACTATATTATATTCAGTTCAGTTCAGTTCAGTCGCTCAGTCGTGTCCAACTCCTTGTGACCCCATGAACTGTAGCATGCCAGGCCTTCCTGTCCATCACCAACTCCTGGAGTTCACTCAAACTCATGTCCATCAAGTCGGTGATGCCATCCAGCCATCTTACCCTCTGTCGTCCCCTTCTCCTCCTGATCCCAATCTCTCCCAGCATCAGAGTCTTTTCCAATGAGTCAACTCTTTGCATGAGGTGGCCAAAGTATTGGAGTTTCAGCTTTAGCATCAGTCCTTCCAAAGAATACCCAAGACTGATCTACTTTAGAATGGACTGGTTGGATCTCCTTGCAGTCCAAGGGACTCTCAAGAGTCTTCTCCAACACCACAGTTCAAAAGCATCAATTCTTCGGTGTTCAGCTTTCTTCACAGTCCAACTCTCACATCCATACATGACTACTGGAAAAACCATAGCCTTGACTAGATGGACCTTTGTATTAGGAATGTACTGCTGCAGCTGCTGGTAAGTCACTTCAGTCATGTCCGACTCTATGCGACCCCATAGACTGCAGCCCACCAGGCTTCCCCATCCTTGGGATTCTCCAGGCAAGAACACTGGAGTGGGTTGCCATTTCCTTCTCCAATAGGAATGTACTAAGCCTATATAATCATCTTCTCTGACACCCTTCATAAGCCTATTCCCCTTCTAAGGATCACACTCTTTAAACAAAAGTTTTCCAAAGGAAGACTAATTCCTGAAGACATTAATAGATATTCTGAAAGAAGTGTTGCATAGGAATTTGGGAAATTTGGGAAATGTTATGATGACTTTCAAATTTTAAAAATTCCTCGAACTTCTGTTTTATTTTAGAATAGAGGCACTGGGGCCTTTCCACCATAAATAAGTTGAAAACTGGGCAGTTGATGAAACAATTATTTTCAAACATTGGACAGAGGCAGCTGTGATTCCTGAGAGATGTGAATCATACAGGATGAGGCCCACTGTCACCTGGCTTCCACTCGGAGGTGATTTCTACCCTGTAGTCCAGGAAGAGGAATCCCAAGCAGAACACAGTGGGCTTGCTCAGTAGAGGAAAAGGAGATCGGGAACTCTGTGGAACGTGGACATTGCAGGTCATAGTTTGAGGAAGAAGGTACTATGCAGAAATAGAGCTAGATAAATCCTCATGGAGGGCCCCTTGAATCTTGCTGATGATTGGGTTGTATGTGCATGCATGAAACACTCTAAGGCAAGGGAAAATGCAATCTGGGTCTGGTAAGTTCACCAGGGCAGTGAAATGTTTACAGTCCAACCAGCCAGAGTAGAGAGTCTTCATTGGTCACCCAGGACTTGCGGTGGAGATCAGAGGGAGCCATGCCTTAATGGCCTGTAAGGCTGAACACCCCTGAAATGAAAATAAAAGATGTGTGATTGACAAGCTAAGAAAACAGGTCTAGAAGGGATCAAGCTGAAAAGCAAGCAATTGCTTACCAAAACAAAGCCTGATGCGCTTTAAAGGAAAACAAACAAAAATCCAGGCTTTCAACAATGTAACATTCATGATGCCCTTAATCCAATTTAAAAAATCATCAGACATGTCCCAAAGCAGGGAAGTGTAACCCATAACCAGAATAAAATCAGTCAATCGGCATGGGTTGGTTCTATAGATACAATCAGCAGAAAAAAGTGTTAAAACAGCTATTATAAACATGCATGATCAAACAGTTAAAGTGCATGAACATAATGAGAAGACAAATGGAAGATAAAAAGAACCAAATGAAATTTTTAGGGGTGAAAAATACAATATTAAAAAAAATTAGCATGTGAAATTAACGGAAGACTAGGCACTAAAGAAGAAGGATCAGTGAATTTGAAGACATAGGGACGGAATTGGTACAAAATGAAGGATATATAGAAAAATCACTGGAAAAAAGCAAATAACAGAGCAGTGATGGCTTGTGGGATAATATTAAGCTATTTACCATGTGTGCAATTAAGTTCTAGAAGAAAAGGAGAGAGAAGAACAATTTATTTGAATAAATGATGGTTAGAAAATGATGAACTCTTTAGGCAAAAGAAGCTCAATGAACTCCAAGCAGAAGCAACTTTCTCTCTCTCTTCCTTTCTCTTTTGCTCTCTTTCTCTCTGTCCTACTCACAGCATGTCATATTCAGATTCTTGCTGACCAGAGTAGATCTCAGGTAGAAAAGAAAGGCTGGATGTTTAATGGGTAAGCATGATGTGCAGTGGTCTTCAGGCCCACTCCTGGCTGCCTGACACTCTCCTCACTCCCTCCTGCAAAGAGTTTTTATGGACAGCAAGGTCCTGTGGTCTTTCCTCTGCAGCAGTACAGGCATGGAATAAACCTATCTTTAGGGCCCAGAGAATAATCAGGACAGGGCTGCAAGAAGTCAGACAATGGACATACTAGAGGGCTCAAGTCCTCTGCTGGCTTTCTTTGTAGTTTTCACAAATTTTCTTTGGAATTCTGTTTTGTTTGTTTCCAGAAAACTCAGGTCATCGCCTGAAAACAGTTGATACGTTTTAGCCCATTTCCTTGGGCAGGAATAGAAAGAATGTGAGAGGGGTTTGAAAATTCAAGCAAAGGACATGGATTACCATCACAGGGCAAATACAGCAGAAGGATTCATTGTTTAGGAGGCAGCCATGGTGTGGTTGCTGGGTTTCCCAGATGGCTCAGTGGTAAAGAATCTGCCTGCCAGTGCAGGAGACGCAAGAGTTGTGGGTTCAATCTTTGGGTCAGGAACATTCCCCCAGAGAAAGAAATGGCCACCTGCTCCAGTATTCTTCCCTGGAAAATCCATGGACAGAGGAACCTGGTGGGCTATGGTCCATGGGGTCGCAAAGAGTCAGAAACAACTGAGGGACACACACATACACAGTGTGGTAGCCAGAGTGGACTCAGAAGTAGCCTGAGCCACCTTTGTCTCTTACTTTCCACAAAGTGAAGTCGCTCAGTCGTGTCCGACTCTGCGACCCGTGGACTGTAGCCCACCAAGCTCCTCCATCCATGGGATTCTCCAGGCAAGAATACTGGAGTGGGTTGCCATTTCCTTCTCCAACTTTCTACAAGGTATTAGGCAAATTTCTTATACCTCTGAGCTGTGGTTTCCTTATTTATAAAATTGAAAGAGGGAGGAGAAACTTAACATAAGGAGGAGAAACTCTTTGAGAAAAATTGCACGATATTCTACCCTATCTTCATAAACAACCTGATCACACTTGGATTTTCTGGGAAAAGTCACTTCTTTATAGTGTCTCTTTTGTTCTGCAGTTCTAATAGAAAGCCCATTTTCTCTTAAAAGCAGATGCTCCTCTGCTCCTATGTAATGGTGTCCCTGAAGATAAATGCACCATTTAGAGCTCTCTATATGTTCTGTAGCCTGCACACACTTTCTAAATATAGTAGCCAGATGATTACTTAATTTAGCTAGAAATGGCAGATTGTTGACAAAGAATCCCTGCTGGGTTCCAATGCTTTGAAATGCAGCTTTTATAAAGCAAATAATATTTGAAGGAATGACTAGCAATGCCATTTGCTTCATATAGTGACATAATATTTAGCTCTGTCATGGAACTATAATTGCCTTATTTTTACAATGTTCATACCCTATTGATAAATATAGATTACCTGGAACAAGTCAGAGCTGCTGCAGGGAGCAAAGCACTTGCAAAGAGGGGAGCTTTTAGACGAGCAAACTAGCTCATGCTCAGACACACCATCTGTTCTCTAGCAGCTGGTTGCTCAAATGACACAGATTCAGTTCCTTTATAGGATCAATTCATGTAGCATCATTTCATAGACTCACAATTTAATAAGTATGAAATAAAGAAACAGAAGCCAGTGGCTTCACTCAACAACCAGGGATGAGAAGGGTCCTGCAAATACACATCTTGCTGCCCATTTGCTACTTGGTCACAGCTGTGTGGAGGGAGTGGTGGGGATTAGAATGAACATGCCTCCTACTGCTCCTACCTGTGGGAAAGATACGTGCTTCCCTATGTCTCTTTCCCCTGAACTTGGCCTTTGACTTTGACGAGAGTGGGCATCATCCCTCAAGAGTATGGAAACACAGTAGAGTGAAAAGAACCCAATTTTGACTATTTAGGCAAAAATGGAATTGATTAGATAGAACTGATAGAACTGAGTAGTCCAGGTGTCAGTCAAATCCATCTGTGTTTCTCTCCACCTCTCACGTCAGCTTTCCTTGTAGATGGTGGCTCCCCGTGGATACAAGATGCCCATGGGTAGCACCCTCAATCTTGGGGTCTTGATATTTAAATCGACATTGTAAATTGCCAGATTGGACCATGGCAGATAATTAAAGAGCTGTGACCAGAGAGTGTTTGATTCCTCACCTAGAACTGCTGTTGCTGAACAGCACTTTGAGGTTATACCATCAGCTACGTTGACGTGTTTTCCAGAATTTGTTCTTGGAGAGTCTCTGTAGCACAGTGAGAAATTACTACAGGAAAAAGTTTTCTCAGTAAAACTGTTCTTTCCTGTGTAACAATTTTTGTTTCTTTTCTTCCTCTCTTTTTAAAAAAATCTGTTGGACTTCATGAATCTATTAGAGGTATGTTTCCCTCTTTGGCTAATTTGAGAGGTCAGAGACAAATCTGTTGTTCACCTATAGCAACTGCACAGGATATTATGAAACCATTTTATATACTTTTTCTTTTATTTATTTTATTTTCTTATCATTACTTTTATATTGAGTTCATCCATTTATTTAATCTTATTTATCCTACATAATATTAAATTCACTGCAAATCATTTTTGAAAGTGAGGTATAGATAAATAAATTTATTATTAAGGCAATATATCAAACACTCATTTAAAAGATTTAAGAATGTTTTGCATTTACAGACTGACCCTGTAGGAATGTTTTCTTGGATCCTTTGGTGGCTCTTCTCACAGACACTTCAGTGGTAAAGGAACTCTGTATCATGAATTATTTTAATCAGTTGACCTGTACATTCTCACTCAGTGCCTCTAGAACAGAAGGGCAAATGCAAGTTTGAATAGGAAGTTGTCCTGATTCTGGCCAAACCCTTATGTGACCAAGACCTTTTCTTGGAAGCAGCCAGAATTCATCCTGAAGTCCAATGACCCCAGAAAGCCGGGGTGTTCCTAGATGTATCCTCCCCTCCTCATGGTTGAAACACTATTCAGTAAATACCAAGGACTCATGGTGATTGCAGATTCGTCAAGAATTCAAGTCTCAACATAATATTCCGTACATAGATTTCTGGAAATTTTTTTGCATATAATTTTATTGATTGATTTTTGTCTGTGCTATGCGGGCTCTCCTCTAGTTGTGACAAACCGGGGCTGCTCTCTCGTTGTGCACAGGCTTCTCACTGTGGCGGCTCTCTTGTTGCAGAGCACTGGCTACAGTAGGTGTGGCTCCCAGGCTCTAGAGCACAGACTCAGTAGTCGTGGTGCACGGGCTTAGCTGGGCTTCCCTGATGGCTCAGGTGGTAACGAATTCGCCTGCAATGTGGGAGACCTGTGTTCAATCCCTGGGTAGGGAAGATCCCCTGGAGAAGGGAAAGGCTACCCACTCCAGTATTCCGGCCTGGAGAATTCCATGGACTGTATAGTCCATGGGATCGCAAAGAGTCGGACACGACTGAGCAGCTTAAACTTTCACGGGCTTAGTTGTTCCACGGCATTGGGATATTCCTGGACCAGGGATCAAACCTGTATTTCTGCATCTTCTGCTTTATAGGTGGATTCTTTACCACTGAGCCACCAGGGAAACCCCTGGAAGTGTTTTGAGGTCTCTAGTAATTAGAGTTATTTAGGAGTGGCCCCAACATTCCAGTCTTACTTTTGGGGATGAACTCTAGGGATTTGCATGGAAAGTAGCTAGACGTTTATGGATGGCACAATATCTATTAGCGTTTAGTTGTATGTAAGAGAAACTTACATCAGCTTAAACAACTGAAAGGAATTTATTGGCAGAGAAATCCAGATTTAGGGAGAATTTTATGCGAGAACTGATCCAGAAGCTCAACAATGTCACCCATGTCATTCACTCTGCTCTGCCTTGCACTGTGTCAGCTTCTTTTAAGACTGGTTTTCCTCATCACTGTGGAATGCTTGGCAGCAACAACCAGGGTTAGATGGATCTTAATTCTCATCTCTGGGGAGAAAACATTAGCTTTTTCTACCCATCAGAGCTTCCTTCTGCTTAGATTAACTTGCGTCACATGCTCACCTCTGAACCAATCAGAGGGGCCAGGCGATTAAGGCCAATTAGTTCCAATTGGGGAAAGGTCAGGAACACCCAAATTATGTAGCTAGAAATTTGGGGACCCTAGCAGGAGCAAGGGAAGAAAGGAAATGAATGCTTGGAGAGTGGGAGCTGAGGGAAAACAAAAAGCTCACTGCCATCACTAGAGTCTCATGGAAACACTTTAGTTTACTTCTGAATCCCTGGCAACCCTCCAGTGTTTTCCTATAGAGTATTGCATGGCTCTGACAGTTTGAATTAACCGCATCATTGCTATTATTTTAACTTTCTGCACAATATTATGCAGGAAGAAAATCTATAGTTTGGATCTGGACAATGTGTTTTAGGGGAGAAAGCAGATTATGTTAAGGGAAAAGGAAAATGGATTTGTCTCACTCATACTAAACACATTTAACTCCTCATGCACAGCCACAGTTAGAGAGACTAGTAATCAGCTGGAACCAGCAGCCTGTGATTCAGTAGGTCTGGGATGCCTTACTAGACTTAGGTTTAAGCTGCAGGTATCCCACAGCCTGGAAGTTTCTGTTGGTGCAAATGACACAGCTGACTATATGAGAGCCCTTAAGATAAACCTTCCTTCCATCCATTTCTTCTTGATCACAAAGATCTTGACTGGGCTCAACCTTTGTTCCAGGTGTGGAGCCTGGCTTTTTAATCCTTAGTTTAAAAAATCATTTTAATCATATTTTGCAAAATCATTTCTATTGAATCTCTCTTCTTGAGGTCTTTCTGGCTCAGAAACGATTTTGCAATGTATATCACAGCCTTTGTATTTGACTAATTGTTTGCATG
Source organism: Bison bison bison (assembly GCF_000754665.1). Lineage (NCBI taxonomy): Eukaryota > Metazoa > Chordata > Mammalia > Artiodactyla > Bovidae > Bison > Bison bison. Next base: position 2,785,714 of record NW_011494762.1, read on the forward strand.
AATAATAAAACCTTCCAGGAGTAAACAAGCTCATATTTTTGTCATCTGTAAACTTTATTGCTATTATAAAATCAATGTTTTGCAACCAGAACTCTTGACAGATCTTAAGGATGGTAAGTGGGCGCTGTCAATAGGCGCAATGGACTTTTCTCCTTCTCGGTATTTTCTTTTCATATAAAACATTAGTGTGATTTTATATATGTAATAATCACTCCTCATCATAAATATCTCAAGACTTAGGCAAGCAGTGGTGTACTAATGATATGCCATCAGTGTGTATACTCACGGATGAATAGTCCTTCCCATCACAGACCATAGACCTGGCTGAAATATGGCCATCTCAGGAGTGATAAAGGCTTCAAATGTGGTGAAGCTTAGAAACATGTACCCTCTAGTGGAGGCTCTTTTCAGATACTTGACCTTTCTTCCTTGACTTAGAATTGTCTGGATTAGAAACTCCCAGAATTACCTTGTCTGTTTCCCAATTTTGCCTTGTGCTGATTTCTTATGTGAAATCTTTGAGTTGTTCTCTAGTGCAGACATTCTTAAACATGTTTGTGCTATTATCTGATATTTTCTTTTTTCATAGTGATTTAAAAAATAATGTATATACATGGAAAATAAAATTTGAAAAAGGACAGAAGAGAACAAAATGAAAAGATAGATTTCTCTTCCTGCCTGGCCTTATCTCCTAATTATTTTAACAAAACCATTTCTGTTTTATATTCTTCTTCTGGTACTTACCTCTGTAATATTCAATAATATGCTTATACTTTTATTCACAGTGTTCGTCAAAATATTTAATAGCTGGTAAGGGATTTCCACGGAGAAGGCAATGGCACCCCACTCCAGTATTCTTGCCTGGAAAATCCATGGACAGAGGAGCCTGGTAGGCTGCAGTCCATGGGGTCGCTAAGAGTCAGACACGACTGAGCAACTTCACTTCACTTTTCACTTTCATGCATTGGAGAAGGAAATGGCAACCCACTCCATTGTTCTTGCCTGGAGAATCCCAGGGATGGGGGAGCCTGGTGGGCTGCCATCTCTGGGGTCGCATAGAGTCGGACATGACTGAAGCAACTTAGCAGCAGCAGCAGCAGCAGGGTTACAGAGAGATTTGAAGGGGTATGTTTTCTGTAGCTGCTGTAATAAACTGCCACAAACTTGATGTATTAAAATAGTGCTCCGTAGTTCTGGAGGCCAGAAGTCTGAAACCAAGGTGTCAGTGAGCCTCACCACCTCCCAAGGCTCTGAAGTAGAATCCTCCCTTGTTCCTTCCACCTCTGGTGGCTCCAGACATTCCTTGGCTTGTGGCTACTCGCTCCAGTCTCCACTGCCATCTTTGCACATGTCTATAAAGATGTGACTTTACCTGGAGGTGGGGAGGCAATGTCTAGTTGCTTCTGTATTTAGTTAGTCTCTATTATTGCTTTTCCTTAAAAAAACAATTTCTTAAGTACATGAAAGAGATAGAAAGTGAGAGCAACACAAAGTTTGCTAGTGTAAAAAGGGGAGGCTCGCAGCAGCGTGCACACTGCTGTGAATCTGTTGGCTTCCCTTGTGGGTGAGGCAGCCACCAGCCTGCAGCTCCCTTGACTCCTGGGCAGGTGCTTGAGGGTGCTGAGAGATTCACATGGGTTCCTGCACTTCCTCCCAGGTCCCCATCTGTCCTTGCCTCTCCCCGACTTGATGTCCCTTGTCCCATTCTGTGACTGGACAATGGACTCCTAACTTCCAGTCCTCATCAGACACAGGGACAGCAGATTCACATAACTGCTTAACACACTCCGATGATCCGGCAAGGTCTAATTCCTAAAATAATGGCTTAAATCACTCATAGTAATTCCACTTCAAATGCCAAATTGATTTCATTTCACTCTGTGTCTATTTCCAGCTTTACTCATCTCCCCACTCAGGATGGGGACAACTAACTCTAAGCACAATCCCAAAGCCATCTGCAAATGAAGGAGTGACTCTAAGTAGAATATATGGCAGTTCTTTTCCTCCTTGAGGCTGAACACTCAAGCACAAAGCTCAAGAGGACCTACAAGAATGAGCCACCATGAGGGAAGTTTTAGAATTTCCATGTGGGACCTAATTTGAGTATCTGAATGAAATCTCAGCTATTTCTTGAAATTTCATTATTTCTTGAGCCTAGAAAAAAAAGCAGAAAATAATTTTTTGAGAAAAAAATTTTAAAGATATTTAGAAGTTCTACTTATAGCTCAAGTTCAAGCCCCAGGTTGCTACTGCCCACTACCTTCCTGGCAGCCAGGTTCTTACTGAATGTGGAGCATCAAAGTAACCAAAGAAAAGAAAGACGATCTATTAATAGCTCTCAAGGACTCCTTGAAACAAAACAGAACAAAATTCCTTCTTTGTTCCCAGTTTGATTTTCCTTCTTATTTGAAACAGAGAGGATCATCCATCTTTCTTTAAAATAAGGACATTTTAAAAAGACTCTTTGGCTGAAGATTAGTTTGGAGTATCAGATGGAGACAGTAAACCAGCCCAGATAAGAGTTTCCAAAGCTATCCATCACTGGAATAAAAGCCAAGCAGCAGTTATTGATCCTAATCCCAAAGACAGGCTAAAAGGAGGAGGTAAGGTCACAGTGTTGAGGTTACTTGGGAGAATTAAAGAGGTGAGATTGTGATGAGGACACCCTGGGCAACAGGAATGAGCCATTATGGACCAGGTGGAAAGACATTTAAGAAACACATCAGGCATGACCTGAAAAGCCCTGTGGCTGCCCATATGTCACCCAAATTGGGGACTGCAAAATGGAAACCAGTGGGATTGGATTTTCTTGGTGTCTAAGACAGGATCAATTGTTAACCAGGGTGAGTCAGAGAAGAAAATTACACTCTCAGGCCATGTCAGTGAGAGCACTACCTTGATTCTGGCACAACCAGCTTGCAGGCCACTTGATAGTATGTGAGTCTTCGTGCACCAGGCCAACACTCTCTCTGGGTGCTCTCCTTACCTTTTGGGATCTATAGCTCCTTTGTAGATAATTCTACTGCTTACTCACTAAACCTTAGAATTTCCACCAGCTCCACTATCCTCACTTTATATGCTTTCCTGGATCATAGTCATGATTTCCTAGACTCCCCAAACTGTACAAAGTGCAAATCTCAGTACACAAACTCACATATGGAAAAAATGTAGCTTTCTTGATTTTTCTATAACTTAATTTCTGTTCTGCATCACCATTCTACTGAAGTGGCAGAAATGTAATCTCAGGCATTTATTCTTGGTCTAGGGTTTCTCTTACAACAAGCAGACATCTTTGCCAAAATAAGAGCCTGCCCACTTCCCCTACACTCACCCTGCAGCCCCAGCCCTTATGGCTGCTGCAGGACAACCATCTCCAAGGCCACTGACATCCGGGGTATTCCTAGTGCTCCTCTTCTCCCCACTTTTGCTCCCTCAGAACAACCCAGGCATATCATTTCTGGTCTTCATGTTCTTGGGGCAGAAGATGGGGGAAGGTGACCACTTCTTCAATTCTGAAATGCTGTGACTGAGACCTTGATCTCTTTGTTCTGTTCAGGTATATGGGCTATTGAAATACACAAACCCAAGAAGAAGCTCCCAGAATCTCCTTTTCTGTCCTGTCTGAGACAATGAGCTCAGGGAAAATTTCAAACAGAGGTCAGGCAGAGTCAGGCGTGGGGAAACAAATGGGTTCAGTTCCAAAGTGGTATCCTATAGCAACACCTGCAAAAGCCAGCAGTTTTTGAGCCCACCCCGTGGATCTTTTTTTTTTTAGTCTCCTGTCACACTGTAGTTCACCTTCTTTTGTAACTATTAAGGACACCTTGCCTTCTTTCATCTTCACTTTTTTAAACTTCCCCAAGAGAAGCCACCCACTGTCCACCCTTATGGTCTAATCCTGTTCTTTCTCTGTCTCCCCCCACAGACACTTTTAAGGACTGTATTTGTCTTTATAGTTGATCAGAGGTTGAACTTATAGCAATAGAGGATGTCATTGTTGATATTTATGATTGCACTGATAACAAATAAATACCACATCTTGTGTCCCATTCCAATCAGAGACTGTGATGTTTCATATATAGTATTATTCTGGAGACCTGGAGCTTGTCCACTTTAAGTTGTACATTTTTAAAAAGTACACTAAATAACCATTTTAAATAAAGTTCATATTATAACCTTTAAAATGTGTTTTAATATAAATTTATTTATTTTAATTAGAGGCTAATTACTTTACAATATTGTATTGGTTTTGCCATACATCAACATGAATCAGCCACAGGTGTACACATGTTCCCCATCCTGAATCCCTCTCCCACTTCCCTTCCCCTACCATCCCTCTGGGTCATCCCAGTGCACCAGCCCCGAGCATCCTGTATCATGCATCGAACCTGGACTGGCGATTCGTTTCATATATGATATTATGCATGTTTCAATGCCATTCTCCCAAATCATCCCACCCTTGCCTTCTTCCATAGAGTCCAAAAGACTGTTCTACACATCTGTGTCTCTTTCGCTGTCTCGCATATAGGGTTATCGTTACCATCTTTCTAAATTCCATATATATGTGTTAGCATACTGTATTGGTGTTTTTCTTTCTGGCTTACTTCACTCCGTATAATAGGCTCCAGTTTCATCCACTTCATTAGAACTGATTCAAATGTATTCTTTTTAATGGCTGAGTAATACTCCATTGTGTATATGTACCACTGCTTTCTTATCCATTCGTCTGCTGATGGACATCTAGGTTGCTTCCATGTCCTGGCTATTGTAAACAGTGCTGTGATGAACATTGGGGTACATGTGTCTCTTTCAATTCTTGTTTCCTCAGTGTGTATGCCCAGCAGTGGGATTGCTGGGTTGTATGGCAGTTCTATTTCCAGTTTTTTAAGGAATCTCCACACTGTTCTCCATAGTGGCTGTACTAGTTTGCATTCCCACCAACAGTGTAAGAGGGTTCCCTTTTCTTCACACCCTCTACAGCGTTTATTGTTTGTAGGCTTTTGGACAGCAGCCATTCTGACTGGTGTGAAATGGTACCTCAAAGTGGTTTTGATTTGCATTTCTCTGATCATGAGTGATGTTGAGCATCTTTTCATGTGTTTGTTAGCCATCTGTATGTCTTCTTTGGAGAAATGTCTGTTTAGTTCTTTGGCCCATTTTTTGATTGGGTCGTTTGTTTTTCTGGAATTGAGCTGCAGGAGTTACTTGTATATCTTTGAGATTAATGCTTTGTCAGTTGCTTCGTTTGGTATTATTTTCTCCCATTCTGAAGGCTGTCTTTTCACCTTGCTTATAGTTTCCTTTGTTGTGCAGAAGTTTTTAATTTTAATTAGGTCCCATTTGTTTATTTTTGCTTTTATTTCCAATATTCTGGGAGGTGGGTTATAGAGGATCCTGCTGTGATTTATGTCGGAGGGTGTTTTGCCTATGTTCTCCTCTAGGAGTTCTATAGTTTCTGGTCTTACGTTTAGATCTTTAATCCATTTTGAGTTTATTTTTGTGTATGGTGTTAGAAAGTGTTGTAGTTTCATTCTTTTACAAGTGGTTGACCAGTTTTCCCAGCACCACTTGTTAAAGAGATTGTCTTTTCTCCATTGTATATTCTTGCCTCCTTTGTCAAAGATAAGGTGTTCATAGGTGCGTGGGTTTATCTCTGGGCTTTCTATTTTGTTCCATTGATCTATATTTCTGTCTTTGTGCCAGTACTATACTGTCTCAATGACTGTGGCTTTGTAGTAGAGCCTGAAGTCAGGCAGGTTGATTCCTCCAGCCATTCTTCTTTCTCAAGATTGCTTTGGCTATTCAAGGTTTTTTGCATTTCTGTACAAATTGTGAAATTATTTATTCTAGCTCTGTGAAAAATACCATTGTTAGCTTGATAGGGATTGCATTGAATCTATAGATTGCTTTGGGTAGTATATTCATTTTCACTATATTGATTCTTCCGATCCATGAACACAGTATATTTCTCCATCTATTAGTGTCCTCTTTGATTTCTTTCACCAGTGTTTTATACTTTTCTAAATATAGGTCTTTTGTTTAGGTAAATATATTCCTAAGTATTTTATTCTTTTTGTTGCAATGGTGAATGGAATTGTTTCCTTAATTTCTCTTTCTATTTTCCCATTATTGGTGTATAGGAATGCAAGGGATTTCTGTGTGTTGATTTTATATCCTGGAACTTTACTATATTCATTGATTAGCTCTAGTAATTTTCTGGTGGAGTCTTTAGGGTTTTCTATGTAGAGGATCATGTCATCTGCAAACAGTGAGAGTTTTACTTCTTCTTTTCCAATTTGGATTCCTTTTATTTCTTTTTCTGCTCTGATTGCTGTGGCCAAAACTTCCAAAACTATGTTGAATAGTAGTGATGAAAGTGGGCACCCTTGTCTTGTTCCTGACTTTAGAGGAAATGCTTTCAATTTTTCACCATTGAGGATAATGTTTGCTGTGGGTTTGTCATATGTAGCTTTTATTATGTTGAAGTATGTTCCTTCTATTCCTGCTTTCTGGAGAATTTTTATCATAAATGGATGTTGAATTTTGTCAAAGGCTTTCTCTGCATCTATTGAGATAATCATATGGCTTTTATTTTTCAATTTGTTAATGTGGTATATTACATTGATTGATTTGTGAATATTGAAAAATCCTTGTGTCCCTGGGATAAAGTCCACTTGGTCATGACGTACGATCTTTTTAACGTGTTGTTGGATTCTGATCGCTAGAATTTTGTTAAGGATTTTTACATCTATGTTCATCAGTGGTATTGGCCTGTAGTTTCCTTTTTTTGGGGATCTTTGTCAGGTTTTGGTATTAGGGTGATGGTGGCCTCATAGAATGAGTTTGGAAGTTTACCTTCCTCTGCAATTTTCTGGAAGAGTTTGAGTAGGATAGGTGTTAGCTCTTCTCTAAATTTTTGGTAGAATTCAGCTGTGAAGCCGTCTGGACCTGGGCTTTTGTTTGCTGGAAGATTCCTGATTACAGTTTCAATTTCTGTGCTTGTGATGGGTCTGTTAAGATTTTCTATTTCTTCGTGGTTCAGTTTTGGAAAGTTGTACTTTTCTAAGAGTTTGTCCATTTCTTCCAAGTTGTCCATTTTATTGGCATATGATTGCTGATAGTAGTTTCTTATAATCCTTTGTATTTCTGTGTTTGTTCTGATCTCTCCATTTTCATTTCTAATGTTATTGATTTGATTTTTCTCCCTTTGTTTCTTGATGAGTCTGGCTAATGGTTTGTCAATTTTATTTATCCTCTCAAAGAACCAGCTTTTGGCTTTGTTGATTTTTGCTATGTTCTTTTTTGTTTCTTTTGCATTTATTTCTGCCCTAATTTTTAAGATTTCTTTCCTTCTACTAATCCTGGGGTTCTTCATTTCTTCCTTTTCTAGTTGCTTTAGGTGTAGAGTTAGGTTACATAATAACCATTTTTAGATTTTTATGCTTATAAAGCACTTTTTGTGGTGGTAAAATTTAATCACATAAAATTTATCATTTGAAAAATATTTTAATTGGAGGATAATTGCTTTACAATGTTGTGTTACTTTCTGCTGTACAACAACATGAACCAGCCATAAGCATACATATATTCCCTCCCTCTTGAACCTCTCGCCCACCCTCCCTCTATTTTAACCATTTTTAAGTGTACAATTTAAGTGGCTTTAAAGATACTCACATTGTTGTGCAACCATCACCATTATCCATTTCCGGAACTTATTCATCTTTCTAAATTGAAACTCCGCATCCAGCTATTGTTTAATAACTCCCCATTTACCCCTCCCCAAGCCTCTGGTAACCAGTATCCTACTTGCTGTCTCCATGGACTTGACTATTTTACATACCTCAATTAAATGGAATCATACAATGCTTGTCCTTTCCTGTCTACCTGATTTCACTAAGCATGTATTTGTACAGGCTGAGTAATATTCCATTGTACACATATACAACATTTTGCTTATCCTTTCTTCTGCCTATGTGCATTTAGGTTGTCTCCACCTTTTGGCTATTGAGAAGAATACTGCTATGGACAGGGGTGTACAAATCTGTTCTCTATTTCCTGCTTTTAATTCTTTTGGGTGTATCCCAGGAAATGGAATTACTGGGTCATATGATAATTCTATGTTTAATTTTTTGAGAAACTGCCATACTGTTTTCCATTGTGTCTGTGCTATTTGACCTTCTCTCTGATAAGGCACAAGTGTTCTAACATCTCTACATCTTCACCAACACTTCTTATTTTTGGTTTTTTAAATAGTAGCCATTCTAATGGATGTGAAATGGTATCTTGTGGCTTTGATTTGCATTTTGTTCATGATTGGTGATGTTGAGCATCTTTTTGGGTTCTTATTGGCCATTTGTATCTCTTCTCTGGAGAAATGTTTATTCAAGTCCTTTGCCAATTTTTTAACTAGGTGGTTTATTTTTGTTGTTGTTGAGTTGTAGGAGTTCATTATATATTCTGAATATTATGCTTATCAGATATATAGCTTGTAAATATTTTCTCCTATTCCATGAGTTGCCTTTTCACTTTCTTGATAGTGTCCTTTGGTGCACAAAAGTTTTTAATTTTGATGAAATCCAATTTATATCTGTTATTGTTCTTGGCTATGCTTTCAGTGTCATATCCAAGAAATCATTGCCAAATTCAAAGTCATGAAGCTTTTCTCCTGTTTTCTTCTAAGAATGTTATAGTTGTAGCTCTTATGTTTGGGTCTTTAGATCCACTTTGAGTTTTAAGGTAAGGATCCAAATCCATTCTTTTGTATGTGGATATCCAGTTTTCCCAGTCTGTTTTGATGAAATGCATTTTTAGATATTTAAAATGCATATTGCACACCATTCTTTCTTAAACAATATATAGAAGACAGCAAACATGTTCATGAGGACTCTTAGCTGCCCTAAGATCATTAACTCTTGTTCTATGCTGTGCTATAGTGACTATTTCGGGGTTTCCTTATACTAGTGACCTCACACTCCTGGGCTTTATTTGTTCCTCTCTAGGTTTTCATTGCTTTTATTTCTCCTTCTTTGTCATCAAACTGCTTACAGTCAATACCTTAGCTGTGATGTCTCTCTCATAACAGTGTGCCCTCCACATTTGTTTCTACAAACAAACCTGAGAGTCAAACTTAATAAAAACTGTATATAAACTTAAAGTCAATATTCTCTAAGGAAGGATCTAGTGGATTCATTAATACAGTAAAGGAAATGTTATATGGTGTTATGAGAGCTATTGACTTTGCTAAAAGATCACTGTCATTTATGTTGAGGTCTTTCTTCATCTTTCTCTGATGTCTACATAATCAGGCATGACTCACTGGTGTGCTGATAATGTTTAAAAGCCAGCATTCAAGGTGGGGAGAGGGAAATCTTTATTTATAATGGTTGCTGATTTCTATGGTGTAAATACTCCCAGTGTGACCGATTGCAAGCTACCAATGTGATGTAACTGAAAGTACAGATAGGAAGAGATACACAGTAGGGAGTCATCAGATAGTATTTTGTTACACAGATACAACAGGCATAAATAACTCCAAGAGCAGAGTTTAAAACAAAATGTAGCGAAATAAATAGATATGATGCGTTTTGAGTACTTATTGTTTATTATCTTGTTTTCAGTATAATTCTTTCAATGTAAGTTTATGCAGTTTAAATCTTAATAAAAACCATATTATACAACTGGCTCACAAACTTCCTGAAAGTTTAACAATCAGCTCTTGTGAGTTGGGACAAGTCAGTACCAACAATCAACTCCTTTGCACTAAGGGTAATAAAATCATGAAGTTTATTATCCCTAGAATTTGCACAGACTCAAAATGTGAATGAAGCTTTTAAAGGTTCAGATTAATTAATAAATGACATGCATGACCAGTTACTAATGGAAACAGGAATATTTTGATGGTATTCTGCAGAATATTAGATAACTAACAATTTCTGTGTTCTTATTTTGTGCCAGGCACTATGATAAGTTCTTTATTGTCAATATCTTGTTGAATCCTGAAAAAACCCTTGGATAGGTTTTATTATCTCCACTCTATAGATGAGGCAATGGATTGAGGAGGTTCATGTGTTCAGAGACATACTAGGTTTTGAACTTGTATCTGCGTGTTACAATGCATTCAAGAATTCTTTATTGAAAGCCCATTGTTTACCTAATAATGAGCAGTAAGGTGGACTGAGAGGAGGAGAAAGTGGCTGGACAGAGATTTAAGGAGATTGTGGTGTAAGATGAATCTAGATATAGCTGGGTGACCAGACCAAGCAGAACCTTCTAGACCACATTAAGGAGTTTGGTCTTTATTCAGGAGCACTGAAAGCCGCTGAAAGATTTTAATTACAGAACTTGAAATTTGTTCAACTCTGCCTTTTGATGGAACTTTCTGTGTGGAGTGGGGCTCAGTGTACATAGCAGACCAGTTAAAAGTCATTACAGTTACCCTGGCAAGAGAGGATGAAAAATTGGTTTAGGGTGGTGCTGGCTTCTGGTTTCTGCAACTGGATGCATGGTAGCATCACTCAGAGACAGAGCAGCACAGGAGACATGTCCCTGGAGGAGAAATCAAGATTTGAACTTGGCACATGTTGACTTTGAGGTTTCTGTAAGAGTTTGAAGAAGTTCAGTGAGAAGTTGGACACCGAAGCTGGGGAGATGCAAGCCATTCTTTCGATCTTTGTGCTGCACTAATTATATCATGAATTGGAGCAGATGAATCCTGAGAGCATTTGAAATCTTGGCATTACATGACATTACATTTCCTGATGTTTGAGATAGACATGAAAGAGCTGCTACCTCTTTCCATGTATGTCTCTGTGTGCTGCTAGTGAAAAGAAAATCTTTCTTTGGATGGACTTTGAGACTTATCTTCAATGTCATTGCACCATTTTTATCTTGAAATGTCATGCAGGAAGGTTATGCAGACCAGGTACCATCACAAGGGGCTTAGACTTGACCATGTAAATCAGTCTTTAATGCCAAGCATACGGAAGGAGCCAGAGCCAATTAATATGGCTGTGGAGAGAAGAGATAGAGGACAGGTGATGGTGAAAAAGCTGTTATCTTTCTGTAGGATATTTTTTGTTGTGGTTGAGTATAGTTCCTTAACAATACTGTGTTAGTTTCTGCTGCACAGCAAAGTGTATATATATATATATATATATATGTATACACACACTCCTTTTTAGATTTCCGTACAATTTAGGGGAGGCCTTACAAATAGCTGTGAAAAGAAGAGAAGCAAAAAGCAAAGGCGAAAAGGAAAGATATAAGCATCTAAATACAGAGTTCCAAAGAATAGCAAGAAGAGATAAGAAAGCCTTCCTCAGCGATCAATGCAAAGAAATAGAGGAAAACAACAGAATGGGAAAGACTAGAGATCTCTTCAAGAAAATCAAAGATACCAAAGGAATATTTCATGCAAAGATGGGCTCGATAAAGGACAGAAATGGTATGGACCTAACAGAAGCAGACGATATTAAGAAGAGGTGGCAAGAATACACAGAAGAACTGCACAAAAAAGATCTTCACAACCAAGATAATCACGATGGTATGATCACTCACTTAGAGCCAGACATCCTGGAATGTAAAGTCAAGTGGGCCTTATGAAGCATCACTACGAACAAAGCTAGTGGAGGTGATGGAATTCCTGTTAAGCTATTTCAAATCCTGAAAGGTGATGCTGTGAAAGTGCTGCACTCAATATGCCAGCAACTTTGGAAAACTCAGCAGTGGCCACAGGACTGGAAAAGGTCAGTTTTCATTCCAATCCCAAAGAAAGGCAATGCCAAAGAATGCTCAAACTACCGCACAATTGCACTCATCTCACACACTAGTAAAGTAAGGCTCAAAATTCTCCAAGCCAGGCTTCAGCAATACGTGAACTGTGAACTTCCAGATTTTCAAGCTAGTTTTCGAAAAGGTAGAGGAACCAGAGATCAAATTGCCAACATCCGCTGGATCATGGAAAAAGCAAGAGTGTTCCAGAAAAACATCTATTTCTGCTTTATTGACTATG
>NW_011494762.1:2797908-2833819 GCF_000754665.1 Bison bison bison
CAGTACCAGACCACCTGACCTGCCTCTTGAAAAACCTATATGCAGGTCAGGAAGCAACAGTTAGAATTGGACATAGAACAACAGACTGGTTCCAAATAGGAAAAGGAGTACGTCAAGGCTGTATATTGTCACCCTGCTTATTTAACTTCTGTGCAGAGTACATCATGAGAAGCGGTGGGCTGGAAGAAGCACAAGCTGGAATCAAGATTGCCGGGAGAAATATCCTTAACCTCAGATATGCAGATGACACCACCCTTATGGCAGAAAGTGAAGAGGAACTAAAAAGCCTCTTGATGAGAGTGAAAATGCAGAGTAAAAAAGTCGGCTTAAAGCTCAGCATTCAGAAAACTAAGATCATGGCATCTGGGCCCATCACTTCATGGCAAATAGATGGGGAAACAGTGGAAATAGCGTCAGACTTTATTTTGGGGGGCTCCAAAATCACTGCAGATGGTGACTGCAGTATGAAATTAAAAGACACTTACTCCTTGAAAGAAAAGTTATGACCAACCTAGATAGCATATTCAAAAGCAGAGACATTACTTTGCCAACAAAGGTCCGTCTAGTCAAGGCTATGGTTTTTCCAGTAGTCATGTATGGATGTGAGAGTTGGACTGTGAAGAAAGCTGAGCGCAGAAGAATTGATGCTTTTGAACTGTGGTGTTGGAGAAGACTCTTGAGAGTCCCTTGGACTTCAAGGAGATCCAATCAGTCCAGAGATCAGTCCTAGATGTTCTTTGGAAGGAATGATGCTAAAGCTGAAACTCCAGTACTTTGGCCACCCCATGCGAAGAGTTGACTCACTGGAAAATACTCTGATGCTGGGAGGGATTGGGGGTAGGAGGAGAAGGGTACAACAGAGGATGAGATGGTTGGATGTCATCACCAACTCAATGAACATGAGTCTGAGTGAACTCCAGAAGTTGGTGATGGACAGGGAGGCCTGGCGTGCTGCAATTCATGGGGTCACAGAGTTGGACATGACTGAGCGACTGAACTGACTGACTGACTGACAATTTAGGTCATCCACAGAGCATTAAGAAGAGTTCCCAGAAGCTGCTGCTTTTCTTTTTTAAAATTAGCTTCTATTTTTCTTTAAAAAATACATGCCAATAGTTAAAAAAAAATCAAATAGCTTCTAAAAATCTTATGATAGAAACTGATCCTTTGCCCAACCCATCCCCACCTTCAGTCTTATTTCCCAGATCCTACTTCTTTCAACTCTTTTAACTATTTCTTACAGGATGTGCTGTGCTGTGTTTAGTCATTGAGTGTCCTACTCTTTATAGTCCTATGGACTGCAGCCCGCCAGGCTCCTCTGTCCAGGGGATTCTCCAGACAAGAATACTGCAGTGGGTAGCCTTTCCCTCCTCAAAGGGATCTTCCCAACTCAAGTTCAAACTCAGGTCTTCCACATGGCACTCCATTTCCTCTGTGTCCTTACAAAGAAGAGGTCATGTGAGCACCCAGCAAGATGGCAGCTGCTTGGAATCGAGGGGAGAGCTGTTACCAGACATCAATCCTACAGGCACCTTGGACTTCCAGCCTTCAGACTGTGAGCAAATGCATTTCTGTTTGGTGAAGCTGCCCAGTCTATGGCGTTTTGTTATGGCAGCCAGACTAATACTCTCCTCATGCTTGACTGATATTTTGGTAAATATAGAATTTTATTTTGAAAATCCTTACCTCTCAGAATTTAGAAGATGATGGCATTTGATTCTCATCTTTGTATGTGACTTTTTTTCCTGTTTGGAGGCTTTCAGAGACTTCGTTGCATCTCCTGTGTTCTGACGTTTTACAACGCTGTGGCTTTGGTGCTTGTGTTCATCGTTCATTCACTGTGTTGAGCACTTGGTGGTTCCTTTTGATCAGGAGATCCATGTCTTTTGGGAAATATTTCATATATCATTTCTTTGATAATTTTATTGTCTCCATTTTCTCTATTCTGTGTTTTCAGAAACGTTATTAATCATGTTAAGAGCTTGGAGATTGATTCTCAATTTCATTTAAAAAAATCATTTATTTGCTATTTTCCATACTTACACTTTTTATTTAGGTTTGTAGAAGAAATTAACTTTATAGAACAAAGCTTATACTAAATATTTTAATCCCAAGTACTGTATTTTTAATTTCTTAAAGGTTTTATTGAACTCTGTTTTTTTTTCCCCCTCCGTATCTTGGATTTGTTTTATGAATACATCGTTTGGATCAGAGGTTGATTTTCTTTCTTTGTTTAAGGTTCCTTCTGCGCCCATATTGTCTCTGCTTCCTTTTTCTGTTTGTTTAAGTTTGGTCTCTGTCTTATATGCCAAAGATTTTCCTCAAGTGTTTGCTGATCCTTTACTAGTATTAGAGACTGAAGCACTGGACAACAGTTTGGAAAGTCTGTGTGTGTGTGTGTACTGGGGGGAGTAGGGGGCTGGGCTTGCTGCATGGTGAGTGTCACCATGGGATGGTGGTGCTTTAAACCAGCCCTTCTGTTGGGAGAGTCCTAAATGTCAGCTTCTGAGCTTTTTTCTTAGAGGCTATTCAGTTATGGTTTTTTTTTTTTTTTTTTTTTGTTTTGTTTTTAAATAGAAGCATCAGTCCTCCAGTCTCCTGTTTGAGAGACTTGGTTGCTGGTATTCAGGGAGTAGGACAAAACCTAGGGGCGGGGGGGCTGGGTCTCACAATTCTGTACATAAACTTCACTTTGTCCCTCTGTTTGAGGTCAGGCCACACTCCAGTCTGGCACTGACCCCCAGGGCCTGGATCTGAAGCCATTTTTAATCAGTTTCTCCAACATGGACCACACCTCTCCCACAGAGTTAGTGTCAGGATGGGATTGGGTGCACAGGAAGCTGAATCACTGCTTCTGGAAATCGCTCTGCAGCACTTTTACTGTTACTTACTCAACTCTGCTAAGTCGATTGCCACCTCTCCAACTCAATTGCCATCTTCAAGAAACTTGCTGAAATCTCTCCTTCACTTTTGTCTCCTCTTTCGTTCTCTCTGTCCACATATGCTAATACCTTTTATTCCTTTAGTGTTATTTTAGGGAAGTTTGGAAGGGAAGAAGAGAAAAATGCATGTTATAATTCTGCCATATTTAACTGAAAGCCTCTCTCCTTTTTCTCCCTGCTTTAAGATTTGGAATCTGTATAAGTAAAAAAAAATAATTATAACCTATATACTAATTATTAATTGTAAGAATAGGACAACGTCTCATTTATATGAATCACAGTTACCAGAAACAAATCAAAAAAAATAATAATAAGTTGAGGATTTTCCTCCTCTAATCCTCCAATTATACCCCAAATAAAAGACATTCTGTTAATTAACCAGACACTGTTAATCACAGAATATTTGTAGATAAAGTGTCAATAGGGAATGGACTCTAAGAAGAAAATCCACCTTTGAAAATTTCTTCAAATTCCCCTTTTCAGTGTCCGATGTGGCACATTCCCATGACCACTTTGAGCTATTGTGAGTTTATCTGAGACAAGTAAGGTCATTTTGATCAATGTGATGAGTCCTCATCATAAACATTTCCTTTGATTGGTACATGGTGGTGCACTTTTCTGCTAGTTGAGGGGAGGGGAAGCAGCATTTTTGTTGGCATTTGAAGCGAGGTGCTCATCTGAGGGCCCCTGAAAGTGGTAAAGGAGCTGGGGTAGCAGTAAAAAGCACAAGGTTCCTATGGTGCAGTTCTGGATAAAAGCAAAAAATTAGCTCTCAGCCACAGCAAAGGAGCTGAGCAACTCTGAATAAGCACGCCCATCCTTCTGATTGAAGTGGAAGAGAAGGAGGTAAAAGAGCTTCTCCTGGTATCTGAGTACCAGGCAAGTCAAATAGAAAGGAAAAGGCTTTCTATCTTTTTTCGGCACCTCAAGAGCAGTTAACAAACCCTGACAGGGAAGGAGAAGTGGGCAAAATTGAACTGCCTGAAAGTTTTATTGAGAGAAAAGAGCAAAGAGCTTTATACACAGGGTGAAGAAATGACGCTCTTGGTTGGTAGAAAAGATAATAATGTGAGTTACAAGAAAGAACTGGTAAGAAACTGGAACTTACAATTCACAAATTTTTATAGTAAGCTACATGTAGCATTCAATACTTTAATAAAACAGAATAGATTTTAAAATATATAGCCAATATAGGAAGGGTCTTTCCAGGTAACTCAGTTGGTAAAGAATCCTCCTCCAATGCAGGAGACAGCCTGCAATGGAGGAGACCCAGGTTCAATCCCTGGGTCAGGAAGATCCCCTGGAGAAGGGAATGGCAATACCCACTGCAGTATTCTTGCCTGGGAAATCCCATGGACAGAGGAACCTGGTGGGCTACAGTCCATGGGGTCACAAGAGTTGGACACAACTTAGTGACTAAACCCACCAATATAGGAAGGGAATTCCATTCTAAAATTTGTAAGAAGATATTCTGAGCTTGGGGAGGAATATCAGGTATATTTAGTGATGATGAAGTAGACATAGCTGATGACAGGTTTTTATTGACAAAATTTGTCAAGAGCCAAAGATGAAAAGAAAGACCTCAAGGATGAAAACATTTTTTCCTCTAATCAACAAAGAATCCTCCAGGAATGAATTCTCATAATAACAATGTGTTTGGGAAATTATTTTCATTAGTAATAATGAAATAATGAAAAATCCATCCATTGATTTTTTAAATGGGCAGTACTCAGGTATTAGGGGCCTTAAAAACTCATGTATTTAATCTAGAGATACTGTGAATAAGATGGGTTAATTAGAGAATGAGGAAACTGCAAAACTGGGGGTCTAAACATAATTTTATCATATGGTTGGCATAAGAAAAAAAACTAAAATATCATTAAAGGGAAATTTAAGGAATATTAAAAAAAAGCCACTTATTCCCTATTCTAACACTCCTCCCCCAACTCTCAACTAATTGATAGATGCCTCTCTACGTCTGGACAGTAATGCTCATTGGGATGTGTAAGGAAGAATTGGGTACATGAGTTCCCAAAGGACTCTCAAAAGGATTAATTTGGGTTCTTTATGTCTTAGCATTAGGAATGTGCTATGCTTGAGAGTCCTCACATTCATGTTCCTTGAAAATGGTGCTGTTAGTTGAAACAAATCTGACTTAGAAGCATAGAATCACTCCCATTCAAAGACCCTACGCCCAGGCTCTCCAGAGATACCTCAAACACCGTATTTCGTGAACTGTAAGTGACACCAGAAAGTGAAGTACATTCAGCAGCTTGATTAACAAGATCACACTGTGACCCGATAACATCACAGAACACAGAACATACTGCTAAACGTCCACCTTCATAATTCCTGCTTATTTTTCCTGGTAGCAGAGCAGAAAGTGAAAGAACTCCTTCAGGGCTATTAATATGGAAAGTCTTCTTTAGGGGGAGATTTTCATTTCTTTTTAAAGGAATTTGGTGGGTAGTGGAACAACCGTTTCGAATCCTTCTTGTATCTTATTTTATTTACTATTTATTTTTTAATTGGAGGATAATTGCTTTACAATGTTGTGTTGGCTTCTGCCATACAACAATGATAATGTCATAATTATATATATATATACACACACACCAGAGAAGGCAGTGGCGCCCCACTCCAGTACTCTTGCCTGGAAAATCCCATGGATGGAGGAGCCTGGTAGGCTGCAGTCCATGGGGTCGCTAAGAGTCAGCCATGACTTAGCAACTTCACTTTCACTTTTCACTTTCGTGCATTGGAGAAGGAGATGGCAACCCACTCCAGTGCTCTTGCCTGGAGAATCCCAGGGATGGCAGAGCCTGGTGGGCTGCCGTCTGTGGGGTCGCACAGAGTCGGACACGACTGAAGCGACTCAGCAGCAGCTTATATACACACACACCCTCCCTCTTGAACCTCCCTCCCCCATCCCATCTCATCCCTGTAGGTCATCACAGAGCTCAAGGCTGGCCGCCCTGTGTTATATAGTGGAATCCTTCTTGTAAAACAGGTATAGGTGGTTGTCACACCATCATCTTTTATTTCCTTCTCTCTTTCCTTCCTTTCTTCCTCCCTCCCTCCCTTCTTTCATTTCTCCTTCTCTCCTTCCCTATCTTTTCTTTTTCTCAGTATTTCTTTTTAAAGAATTGCCCTTATAAAATGAGTGTGTTTCAGCTACTAACACTGAGTAACAAATCACCCCAAAACTTGGTGACTTAAAATAACAACAGGGAGGCGGTTGAAGTGAACTGGATGCAGAGCTGCACAGGAAGATTAAGGTCTTAGGTCCAAATGCTGGCCATGGTTCGTAATACATTAATGCCGGTGAGCAAGTCTGCACCTGTCTGAATACTTTCTTCTCCAAATTAGAGCGCTCTAAGGTGCCCCCGCACCCCGCCTGCCAACTCTAAAATGGTTTTATTCTATATCTAGCCCTAGCCCCAGGCCTCTGAGTGATTAAGTTTTTGAGCACTGTCTTTCTTTAAAACAGAAAGTCTTCTTCCACTTTGAGTGCCATCCTATCAGGCAGTGCAAGGTATACTTGGCTTCACATGACCCTATCCTAATACGCATGGAATCCTTTATCCTTTGATCTATTACCACACTTTTTACAAAGGCAGATAGTTTGAACGATGACCATATGCAGAACTGCAGAATCTTACAGCTGGGAGGGGATCTTTATATGATCCATAGCATTTGAACCTCAATCCACAGAGTTAAAAGTCATAAGTTCTGGCCTTCACGGGTGGTACGGTGGATAAGAATCCATCTGCCAATGCAAGGGACACGGGTTTGCTCTCTGGTCAAGGAAGATTCCACGTACCTCAGAGCAACTAAGCCCGTGTGCCACAACTACCGAGCCTGCGCTCTAGAGCCTGTGAGCCACACTGCAACCTGCGTGCTGCAGCTACTGATGTCCGCACACCTAAAGCCTGTGCCCCACAAGAGAAGACACGGCAGTGAGAAGCCCGTGCACCACCACGCAGAGTAGCCCCTACTCTCCACAACTAGCGAAAGCCCGCATGCAGCAACAAAGACCCAGCACAACCAAGATAAGTACATAAAAACTCACACGTTCCATACCTTTTCTTAAGATCGAAGATTGCAACAATCCCTTGAACGATGATTTTCCCCCCTTTATCAGATTTATTTAAAGATTATATGGGTATAAAATTGTAAACAATTTGATTTCACTTTTAATGAAAGTTGTCCTTGAAAAGAATCTTTTTAGGAGACTAAACACTTATTCACAGGATGTTTTGCTTATTCAAAGCATTTGTAGGGTTCTTTTCATTGCTTTCAGAACTTTTTTTTTTTTTAACCAAATCAGCTCTTTTTACTTGATTTTTAAACTTGATCGTCCACTTGCCATTTCCTCTTTCCCGTTCTTTGGGCACTACCCTTTGGCTCTACTACCTAACCTCATGGCTTTGCTGTGTCAGCAAAGATATAAGAGACCCAGGAGCAGACAGGGGGCCTTGGAGGAGGTAGGATTTTGACTATGAATGGAAATCTAGAGAAGAGTTTCAGTAAGCAAATAAAAAGCATATGGTATGGAAAAAGTTCATCTCAAAATGTTGATTTCTACTTTAATTATTGTAAATACTTGTGACAATGGTACAGTGTTCTTCTAGAAATGGGAAACATTTACTAATAAACTGTTCATTCAATCATCACAATGCTAGGTGCTAGATATAAATCAGTGAATAAGACAGAGGAGGTCCTTGCTCTCTCTCTTCTTTTTGTTTTTTTAGCCACACTGTGTGGCTTGTGGGATCTTAGTTCCCTGACCAGAGATTGAACCTGCACCCTTGGCATTGAAAGCATGGAGTCCTAACCACTGGATCACCAGGGCATTACCTCCTGCTCTTACTGAAGGGAAAAAGAATAAATAAACAAAAAGAAACTATCAAACGGAGTTAAGTGGTAAGGAGAAGAATTACAGATGAGATGTTGTGATAGAGAGTAACTGAGGGGTAATCTTGGAATGGGACCAGGGGGAACCTTGCTGAAACCTGAATGAGAAGTGGTCCATGTGAATATTCAAGGGAAGAGCATCCTAGTGTGGGAAGCAGATGGTACATTGGCTGTCAGACAAGGACAGAGAGAATGACAAAGTGAAAGGAGCACAGTGGGGGAGCTGAGAGGGGCAGGCAGGGACCAAATCATTAAGGCATTAAAAGTCAGAGAAGGAAGTGTGTGCGACAACAGAGTAACCAATGTTCTGGCTTCTGTGTTAAAAAGTCACTGGAATTTGAAAGCAACCAAGACATCCTTCCATAGGTAAATGGGTAAGCGAACTTTAGTACATCTTTACAATGAAAGACTGTTCAGTGATAAAAAAGGAATGAGCTCTCAAGTCACAAAAAACATAGAGAAACCTTAAGTACATACATCTAAGTGGATGAAACCTGTCTGAGAAAGCATCACGCTGTGTGATTCCAACTATATGACATTCTGGAAAAGGCCAAACTATGGAAACGGTACAAGGAGTGGTTGCAAAGAGCTCAGGTGAGCGTGGGAAGGATGAATATGTGTAGTACAGGGATTATGGAGCAGTGAAATTATTCTGTATGATGGCTTAAGGGTAGATACACGTCATTACACATTTATCAAAACCCACAGACTGTGCAAAACAAGTGAACCTTAATGTAAAATATGGACTTTAGTTAATAGTAATATATCAATATTGGTTCATCAATTGTAACAATTGTACCATACCAATGCAAGATATTAATAATAGAGGAAACTGAGTCAAGGATGGGGTGGTGGTGGTGAGGAGACTAGGGAAATTCTCAGTACTTCCTTCTCAATTTTTCTGTAAGCCTAAAATGCCTCAAAAACATAATCTAGTAATTAATTTCGTTAAGTCACTGGAGTTGATATTTAAAAGCTGGATGGTAGAGGGCAGAATGGTTGCAAGAAGACCTGTCTGGAGGCTGTTGATGCAGGCCAGAGGAGGCATAGGTGACCTGGATTTGGGGGCCAAGTGGGGAGGAGGGAGACAATGGGGCAAATGGATAGCCCTAGAATGTGTTTTGGAAATGATCTTACTGGGACTTATAGAGGGCCTGCAAATGACAGGGAAAGCAACACAGGATATCGGGTTTAAGCAGCTGGGTGAATGAATGGTCCTACAGTTTATGGAGGTGGGGAAAGTGAGTATTGCCAACCAGACCCATGCAGAGGGGTGGGTGGGTAGGTGGATTTGCAAATTTGGAATTCTGGGCCGAGGTCAAGATGAAGATGGAGATCTGGTTGTCATCAGAATCTGGAAAATGTCCAGTCTCACAGGACTGGATAAACACAACTCGAGTGTAGATAAGGTGGAGCAAACACTAACAGCTGAACAGCTCAGCACTGGAAGGGAGCTCAGACAGCAGCTGCCAAAGGAAGCTGAGAGGGAGCCTCCAGGAGATGGGAGAAATCCAGAGGCCTGTGGTGGCAGAAAGCCGAGGGAAGACTTGTTCTCACCCTGAAGGATTTATCTAAGCGCAACTCTGAGGGGTGCAAGGACCTACGCAGGTGAAACACCCCATCAGACAGTAGGCTCACATTCTCCAAGTCACTTCCAGCTCTTCAACCAGGGGACTAAAATGCAACTCATCTGGGAGCTGAAGCCTTACCCTTTGGTCCTGATATTTAGTCTTCCTTTTTGGGATTCACACAGCATGTCAGTTTAGAGCAGACTTTGGCCAAGTACAGCCTCTGAACCCACTTGTTTTTCTACAGCCCACAAGCTAAGAATGGCTTTTACATTTTTTAATAGTTGGGGGAAAATCAGAGGAAGAATATTTTGTGGCATATGAAAATTATAAGAAATTCAAAATGTCAGTGTCTATAAGTAAAGTGTTTATTGAAACAAGCCATGTTCATTTGAATGCTCATTTTCTGCCTGCTTTTGCATAACAAAGGTAGAGTTGAGTAACTGGGACACAGATTTGCAAAGCCTAAGATACTTGTTCTCTGTCCCTTTACAGAAAGTTTCCTGGCTTCTGATTTAGGCACAAAATCTATATTACCATGTGTGAGAAATGGCATGACACAAGCTTATCAATCCTCATCATGGGTTCTCTTGGACACAACTTAACTTGAAGTTCATATATGTATGTGTGTGTGTGTGTGTGTGTGTGTGTGTGTATATATATATATATATTTCCCGCCCCCCCCTACCGTATCTGACTCATACCCTTGGGGTCCTCATAGGACCATGTCATTCAGTGACTTCTGAACTTCTGCCTCCAGTCCTGCCCTCTCCCTGCAAGTGCAACTGCCTGCTAGATTTATCCATCTGAGTCATCCTTAAGCTCATCATATACAAAATGGAGCTAGCTACCTTCTCTTGTGGCTCAGCTGGTAAAGAATCCACCTGCAATGCTGGAGACCTGGGTTGGATCCCCGGGTTGGGAAGATTCCCTGGAGAAGGGAAAAGCTACCCACTCCAGTATTCTGGCCTGGAGAATTGCATGGACTGTGTAGTCCATGGGATCTCAAAGAGTCAGACACGACTGAGCGACTTTCACCTTCACCTTCCTCTGAAAATGTATTTTATGTTACCATTCCTTAGTAGGATAGAGCAAAAATATGTCTTTACCTTTGCTCCCCTTTCTGACCGAGTTTCAGAAACTCTTGGAATTTGCCCAGCGTTGGGAGCCTCTTTTGTTGTTCCTGAGGGAGCCCTTTCAACCGCATCTGAGTTTATGCTGACAAGGTGAGCCCTGGTGGGCCCGGGGAATTTCAGAAGATCGGCTGGCCACACAAGAAAGACCAAGCCAGTGACGAAAGGGCTGGAACGCTCATTCCCTCACTCTCCTCCCACCTCCACGGAAACAAAATGCGCTGGGGATTGAGTGGTTGATTACCAATCCTGTCTACCTAGTGAAATCCCAGAAACTCAGAAAAACTCTGGAATAAGGAGGTTAGGGGGAGCTTCCTGGTTGGTGGACGTATCGGTGTACCAGGAGGATGGTGCACCCCAACTCCACAGAGGGCAGAGGCTCCTACGCTCAGGATCCTTTCACATATACCCAATGTGCCACTTCATCTGGCTGTTCATTTGTGGCCCGTAAAACAGCCATTATCAAGTATTGTGCTTTCAGTGACTTCTGTGAGCTGTTTTAGCAGATTGTTGAACATGAGTGGGGGATTTGGGGAACACTCACATTTGTAGCCAAGATAGAAATGTGGGTCACCTGGGGACTCCACCTGTGGCTGTGTCCGAGCAAAGCAGTCTTTTGAGACTGAGCCTTTAATTTGCCAAATCTGCTCTCAATTCTCTGGTGTCAGAACTGGATTGAATTGTAGAGTCTCCAGTTGGTGTTAGAGAACTGGTGTTAGAACCTGCTGAGTCATGGGCTTCACCATCCAACCAGTCACCCAAGAGAGAAATCTGCTAGTTATTTTAGACTTGTTTTTTACTGCATAGTCCATACTCCACATTCAATCTCTGAGCAATGCTGACTATGCACTGACTCTACCTCCCTACCTCCGAGCCTCTGTTTCCCTCTCCCACGTTCACTGCCCTGGCTTAGACACTCAGCAACACTCACACAGATTGTGATAATAGCACCCCAGTGATCCTCCCTAACACTAGTCTTGCCCTATCTCAAATTGATACAAGGTTTGTTTTTTTTTGTTTTTGTTGTTGTTTTGGTCGTGTGGCTTGTGGTGTCTTAGCTCCCTGACCAGAGATTGAACCCATGCCCTCAGCAGTGAAAGTGCAGAGTCCTAACCACTGGACCATCAGGGAATTCCTGGTACTAGGTTTTAACTAGTGATCTATTGAAAAAAATACAGACTAGCCAAGTCTTAAAACCATTTAAAGACCGACACTTTGTACAGCAACAATTCTCAAGCCTGATGGACATCATGATCACCTGCGAAGCCTTTGAAGTCTCCAGACGTCTGGGCTACTCATTCATTGATTCTGAGGTCTAGCTAGGTCCTCCCCAAAGGACAACAGGATCGCTTTTCCCTGGAGTTTCTGGATTAGACATGAAGTATTTGGAATTTATGCTGATGAAAGATTAAATCATGAAATCTTTGAGTTATTTTGGATCAGACAAAGAGGAAAATCTTTCATCACACCATTTAGCATTTTATGGCATTTCATCATTCAGGAGAGTTCAAAGTGCAGATATTTTGCAAATCCTTTACATCCAGTCTTTGAGTTTTTTTGGATTCAGGCTGCAATCTGGTGACTGATCAAAGCTTGCAAAACTTGATTTCGAGATTCCAAATCTGACAGCATCTTACCTGGGGTAAATCCTATTACAAGGCAATTTTAAACTGCCAGAAGACTGTGTTTTCAGTAGTGGGAAAGGTTGCCTTCAACCACAGAGCTCTCTCTTGGGAACTGGAGTGTATTTCCAGTGTTGAGTGTTAGAAGAGTGCAGATGCAGGATTCCAGCCATTCTTCCTCTGGGTTGTTGCTCTATAGGTGGGGATAATTCTGTAATATCTCACCCACATGGATTAGCCATTCCTATAACATCCGAGGTAATAGAAGCACTACTTCTGCTATTTTAAAAGAAATCATTCATTTTATCAGCAATACACAGGTGATTTGACCTTAAACTTAGGTAATTATAATAATTAAAGAGCTAATGCCACATGCGCAGGCCTGTGCAGACCCTCTCTCACTGCCTATTGTCTAGAAACCATTTTGCAGCGTGTAGCTCTCTTTCTGTTCCCTGTTTCTTTGGCGCGCTTCCAAGACCCAGTCTGTTATTATTTAAACTCTCTCTGAATGTTGGTATGTTGGTATTTTTGTGCTCTGCCTCGTATGACTTATGGATTTTTGTTTCCTTCTCTGTGAGATATTTTCCATAGCCATTCAAAACCATTATTCATTCCACATGCTTCAAATATAATGCCCACCTAATCAATCACCACTTCTGCATTTGAAAATAAAACCATCCTTTCTTTATTATATTAGGCAAATTAGTCAAATGAGTGTTTTCTAAAACTTGCTGCCTTTTTAGGGCCCTTGGCGCTCAGCCTGCCTTTCTCCACTGCCGCCTCCTCCCTTTCTCCTCCTCCTGTTTGCAAACAGTATCCGTTTCCTTTTGTGGTGTTCCGAGTGGATTCTGATCCTCCCTGACTGTGTCGTCTGCTTCCACGATCAAGCCTCCTTCCTTGGGAGCACTGCCTTCCAGATGGCGGGGTAGAAGCCTTCACCTCTTTCTGCCCTGTGACTGAGCAGCAAAGCCCCTTGGAATGAAGCAGACATTCCTCTCCTCTCGGGCAGGTTTTATTTTCAGAAAGCACAGCAACCATACAGTCAATATGAATCACCAAAATTTACAAAATGCCTTTGTTGATGTTTTGCTGAGATGGGGTAGTAAAAGAAAAAAAAAAAACGGAGCAGCTTACATCCTCAATTCTTCCTTTCTCCATTCTACCCCCGCCCCCCGTTACATGTTTCCCTTAATTTCTCTGTTTTCGTTTAATTTTAAGAAGGATTCCTTTGTTTTAAGAAACCAGGGTTCTTTTGTGCCAATCCCAACATTCTTATCAGTTAAGCCTCTTGAAGAGACAGACAGAACATAGCGTCTGCTGCCACAAGAAGTCATGCAGCCAAAGCCTGTTAGAGAGAACTCTAACTATTGTCCTCGCACAGCAAATGGCCCTTCAAATCATGATTCTTTCTAATGTATGTGTTTATAAGCAATTAAACTCCAGTTTTAGGGAAGACTCACTAACAGCATACATTATTTTAATAGACATACAGTACTACTTTAAACCGTCTTCGCCATCTGCTCATCGTGATTATAAATGCAAAAGGAACATATTTTACATTAGCATCAGAAACTAGTGTGATATTAGGGATGGAAATGCCCATATATGCTCTTTGTACTATACCGAATGCATCTGTGCTATTTTCCTTTTCTTTCCACAGTACAAATCAGAGGAAGAAGATGCTTGTTCCTTGTGGTCTCTTTCCTGGCATGGAAGATAATTTTCAGGATGGAAATTCATTAGGAGGGGATTTTGACTTAGTATTCAGACAAATATTCTTTGAAAGCTATATGAGCTGATGCGTCTGGCTCTGGCTGGCTCTATAGAGTTATCTTATCTCTCAGCCAATAAGGGGGAAAAAACACAATATACCAGGGGCAGTAAATCTACTGCAATCTGCTTTAATGTCCATTAGAGATACAATGCATAATGTATAATGGGGAAAGTGTTTTTTCTTCCTATAAATAAAATTTAGAAGAATCATGGGATGCATGTGCCTTGGTGGAACACTTAATATAGAGTTGAAAGAGCATCTGGGTAGGCATATGCTGTGGTTTTCATCTGCATCTTTATGGGTGGGTGATCTTTCTAGATGGAGAATAATGCCATCATAATGTTAGAGAAAGGAGGAATGAAACACTCAGTTCCATTTTCTTAGTGGGGTTGGTCAAAGCCACCATATAAACATATTCGTTTCATAAGAAATGGTAGAGATGAGTCTATTAGACTCTCCATTAACAAGGATTTTTAGCCAGAGTTTAGATAGGTAGCCCAAGGGAAAGGATACTCAGGATGAGTGAAGAGAAGTTCAACAGTAGAGTCTACTTAAAAGAATTTGTCCCTGCTCTGCAGCAAAGTGGATTCATCATTTACTAAAAGAACTCAGTTTACACTTCATTTCCAGGTCAACTAGTTTAAGAACAAAGGGCAATACCATTTCCCCTGAGCTTATTAGTGTGTTTCTGTCTCTTGTTTTGCATCCTGGCCGTATTGGACTCAGAGAAGGCAATGGCACCCCACTCCAGTACTCTTGTCTGGAAAATCCCATCGACAGAGGAGCCTGGTAGGCTGCAGTCCATGGGGCCACTAAGAGTCAGACATGACTGAGCGACTTCACTTTCACTTTTCACTTTCATGCATTGGAAAAGGAAATGGCAACCCACTCCAGTGTTCTTGCCTGGAGAATCCCGGGGACGGGGAAGCTTGGTGGGCTGCCATCTCTGGGGTCGCACAGAGTCGGACACGACTGAAGTGACTTAGCAGCAGCAGCATATGGGACAGTGCTGAATGATAAAGGCTTGTATTTTAGGATGAAAAATGTTTCATGCAGGTGAAGATGAAGATGTACCTGCTCATTAGTAATGAGTGACTCTAGGCTCTGATCAACTGTATGGAATAAAGTAACATCACCAGAGGTGACTGCTCCCATTTGGGCAGGACCAAGACCTGCAGTGGTCACAGAACAGCTGCTGGAGGGAGAAAGCCATCACTCTTCTCTTTTCTCAGCTCTGGGTTAAAAGACAAACACTACTTAAAATACAGTATGCTACAAGAAAAGATCTGACTTCCTATGAAATAGCCCAACCCTATAATTCTGTGAAAGGCTGCCTCCTGGTGTGGCTTCTGTTATTTTGTGTATGCGCTGATCTTTTTGAGTCCCTGTCTCATAAGCGTGTACAATGAGCCAACCCAACTACAAGACCAACATCCCTAAAGTACCACATTCACCATGTTACTCCCTGCTCAGAAATTTTCAGTGGCATCCACAGCTGACATTTGAAGTTGCTGCTGAACCCTCTGTGGACATGATTTGCTGGCTTTTCATTCTAACTCCTGGAATTCTCTGGTCACTGCCTCAAGTCTCCCTTGCCCCTCATGGGATCATGAGGGGACATTTGCATCTCTGCAGGCAGCCTATAGGGATCTGGGGAACTCCATCTGGGATCCTCTCTGGCTAAACACACAGTGCTGCCATATTCTTCTGCAGCAACGCTTGTTGGTTTAGGGACCTGCATGATGGTCTTTTCCCTGAATGTCAACAGAAAGCAAGCCCCATGCCCCCTGTAGTGTATCTTGGGTTTCTGTCACTTGATCTCTCAAGCTGAGGGCCAAGACTAAGAGACTCTGGATTCTTCCTCATGGGTTGATTAGGGCTTTGTCCCAAAGCTTGTTTCCTCCAAATGTCTCTTACCTCTCCACAGCTCCGCCAGCCTTCTCCTTCTTGATATGTCTTTTCTCCCACCAGTTCTTTCTTCCTTCAACAAAGGTTGGCTTTCTGAAGTAAAAGCCTGGGCTTTCACAACTTTTGTGTTTGAAACAGGGAAGAAATATTGTTCTTCCTACAAAGCTGGGCTCTGCCTTTCTCTAAAAGAAAGATTACTTCAGTTCCAATGGATGGAGGGTCAAAAAGCTTCAAGAATTGGGGGAAATAAAGATTATGTGGGGTTACACTTTAAAATGGTGGACTTCCCTGGTGGCTCAGACGGTAAAGTGTCTGTCTACAATGCGGGAGACCTGGCTTCGATCCCTGGGTTGGGAAGATCCTCTGGAGAAGGAAATGGCAATCCACTTCAGTACTATTACCTGGAAAATCCCATGGACAGAGGAGTTTAGTAAGCTACGGTCCATGGAGCCGCAAAGAGTCTGACACGACTAAGCGACTTCACTTCACACTTTAAAATAATGTTTTACTTCATATGCATTAAGATCCAATTCAAATTCCATCTTCACTAATCACACATTTTAAAAGTGGTTTCTACCACCTCTAAACTCCTGAAGTGTACAGCCCTCATACAAGCCTTTAGAGCTTTGCCTGCAGCCATTTCTCCCTTATCTCTCCACAGAAGACTGTAATCTTATTATTCTCCATCCTGCCTGAGCTTAATTAAGAGTTACAGAGCAGTAAGCATTGTCTCCTTGCTGATAGACAACCTTCTGGCGTCTCCCTGGGGGTAATCCTGCATCTCACCTGGTGGTAAATATGCAAGTAACGGTGGTAAAGCCACCTGGAAACCTTAGAGGTGAGTTTGTAGCTGGTTCAAGTCTTGCCTTTCACACTTGCCCTGCTTTTTAAACTTAAGATGTTTTAAAGTTGAGAGCCACAGCAGTGCCTCAATGTCAGCCTTATGAACTTGATTTCTGGACACTAAGTAGAATTATTAAAAGAAGGAGATTTAATATTGAGAAAAGTGGACCCCTAAAAATAGTCTTATAAGGTCCCCATATCTGAAATTTGGAAGGAATGCATCACACTGGTCACAAAGGTATATAGTCCTGTTTCCACAAGATTTGATAGTGTTTAATATATACAAGACAAGTAAAATAGGCTTCCCTGGTAGCTCAGCTGGTGAAGAATCCACCTGCGATGCAGGAGACCCCGGTTTGATTCCTGGGTCAGGAAGATCCTCTGGAGAAGGGATAGGCTACCCACTCTAGTATTCATGGGCTTCCCTGATGACTGAGATGGTAAAGAATCTGCCTGCAATGTGGGAGACCTGGGTTCAATCCCTGGCTTGGGAAGATCCCCTGGAGGAGGACTTGGCAACCCACTCCAGTGTTCTTGTATGGAGAATCCCCATGGATGGAGAAGCCTGGTGGGCTACAGTCCATGGGGTCACAAAGAGTCGGGCACAACTGACTAAGCACAGCACAGCACAAGTAAAATATTGGTTAAAATACTTTAAACTGTTCTTTTTTAATTAAAAAATAACTCTGGTACCAGGTCAGAAGAAATTAAGCAACGCTAAAAATTACACGCAAAATGCAAATGTCTACCTCATCCTAAATTTCTTTCTTGTTCCTCCTCCAGCGGCAACTACTATTAACAGCTTCTTTTTAATCCCTCCAGAAAATTCTTGTGCGCATACAAAGTATATTTATGGGGGTATATAATATGCATATGTATATGACCCCTTCCACCCCCAGTAAAAGTAAGCATACTTTATACATGTTATGAACCTTGCTTTATCCACTTAAAAGTGACTCATTTGTATATTTCTATGTCAGTATTTACAGCTCTCATTCTTTTTAACAGGAGCTTTGATCTTGTCGTTCAATCACTCAGTCGTGTCCGACTCTTGGAGACTCCATGGGCTGTAGCACACCAGGCTTCCCTGTCCTTCACGATCTTCCAGAGTTTACTCAAATTCATGCCCAAGAGGTGCTTATGACTGCCTTATCTGAATCTTTCATACTTTATTTGACCAATTGATCTAATTTTTAGGTCAATTATACAATATTAACAAAAATTTCTATCATCAAATTTCCTAGGCCAGGCTGCTGCTGAGAAATCAAGGTCTCAGGTTATACTAAATTTCATTTGGTTTAATGCTCCGTACACTTCAACTCTGCACGGCCAAGGTGGCAGGAAAATATGATAGAGGGGTAGCTTTCCCCAGGCTAATGAAGGACGTAGAGTCTCTCAAGGCCAGTATGGAGCCTTGTTTTGTCTATGTTTGGGTGCTGGCTTCATCGGGTTGTAATGCCAGGTCTCCTCTGGTCCAGGCCTTGCACTTGTCCAGGCTGGTTGGTTCGGTGTGACCTGCCACCTGTCCTCAGACTACCCCAACTTTGTTCTGTTCACTGTCCAAGCCTATCTTCTCGATCATCTTGTGTATTTCACATTTTTTCATCCACAAGGCTTACTTGACCTCTAAGAGCTGACCACCTCTGTCTACTCCAGGCTCTGGGACCCCTCCATCACCCCTCCCCCTTTTGGTTGGTCTCTGACTCTCAGGCAGCTTCTTCCTCTCAGCCCCTCTTGTTGGTTCCCCCTGCTCTTCCAGCCGCATGTTAGAATGCCCCTAGGATCTATTGAACAGGGTCCACTGAACAAGGAAAACACCTAGGAATCATCCTCGATGCCTCTTTTTCTCTCATCTGGTTCACTAAGTCCCATCAACCTCACTGCTACTATTCTAGCTGAAACCACTTGTCTCCACAAGTTGGGTTGGGGTGAAAATAAGAAGGGCAAGAGAACAACTAGCCCAAGGTATAAAAATGTTATTAGCATGGATAACATGGAAGCTGATGTGTTTCATGAGCTTTTGAGCTTCTAATTTGAGCTAAATCTCATTGCTAGCCTTTGTTTCAACTGCGAAGAAAAGGCCAAGTGTTGACTTGAGCACACAGAGTACATGCAGTCATTGCCTACTGCTGCCCGCTTCAGTCCCAGGAAGGTGTAGGTTAAAAGGACTATGAGGCTAGTCTAGGACTACACTATCCAATATGGTAGCTACTACCACCTGTGGGTTCAGAGCATTTGCAATGTGGTCAGTGCCAATGGAGATGTTCTGTAAGTGTAAAAATACAACCATGTTTGAAAGACTTAGGACAATAAGAAAAAAAATAATGTGAAATATCTTATTGATCATTTTTAGTTGATTATGTGAAGTGAAAGTGTTCTGTCGTGTCCGACTCTTTGCAACCCCATGGACTATACAGTCCATGGAATTTTCCAGGCCAGAATACTGGAGTGGGTAGCCTTTCCCTTCTCCAGGGGATCTTCCCAACCCAGGGATTGAACTCAGGTCTCCCGCATTTTGGGCAGATTCTTTACCAGCTGAGCCACAAGGGAAGCCCAAGAATACTAGAGTGGGTAGCCTATCCCTTCTCCAGTGGATCTTCCCAACCCAGGAATTGAACTGGGGTCTCCTGCATTGCAGGTGGATTCTTTACCAACTGAGCTATGAGGGAAGCCCTCTTAGTTGATTATATTTTGAAGTAAAAACTTGGGATATAGAGGTTAAATAAATTATTACTATTAAATCTAATTTCACCAGTTTCCTCTTTTTAAAATTTGGCTATTAGAAAAGGTAAATTAAGTAAGTGGCTTGAATTGTATTTCCATTGAACAGTAATGGTCTGGAAAGTGTGATGACTGGGGTTTTGAGAATTCAACAGAGTTTTTACATTTTAAAGACATCCTGTCCCTGTGAAGACTAATTCCTGAAAAGTTTCCATTGTTCAAGAAATGTTCAAGTAATTGAACTATATTAAAATAGTCTTCAGAGTCCAGAGCCCTTATGGAGGCACATCTTTGTCCTCTAAGAATGAATTTAATTTCTGCAAAGTTTTCACTCATTTATTTAGCGACAGCATCCATGGAGTGCTTAGTACATGCTGACACATCCAGACAGCAATGCATGTAGAGGTGAAAATGAAAATTTTCTGACCGCAAGGAGTTTATTACATCAGAGAAATAGATCTAAAAATAAACAACCAAAAGGGTGATTTTAATAGAAACATGTACAAAATGTAAGGAATGCCTACTCACTTGGAGCCACTAAGAAGAAACTGGATAATTAAACTGGGGTTCAAAAGAAAACATGTGATAAAGTAGTGAAACGTTACCTTGCACGGCTTGGAAATAAGATGGACCAAAAATGTGAGAAATAGCCACATCATTGTTCGTGTGAGTTGTTATCATTTAGCCTGCTAACATGACCACTTTGAAAGGGACAACATTTATTGTATCTTTTAAGTATTAGCATGCTAGTGAAAATAAAATCCTGTATGTGTCTGGCTCCCAGGGCTTCCTCAGTCCAGCATTCCTGTGACGAGCTAGGCTGGTTCCCGGTGGATGGGACATGTGGACAGGAATGAGCTATTTGAAACCGCTTCCAGGAACTGGAAGCATCTTGTATGAGATACTTAGCAAGCTGGAATGGGAACCAGCAATGGTCGGCCCTGTACCTGCTCATTTTCCTTAGAAAAGTGTGGGGATCATATCCAAGTGTCCTCTAATCTAGGTCACCATAATCTGTCCTATTAGGACATTTCTCTTATTCCAACCCTCAGCGTGTGAATTTCACAAAGGAATTCTACATGGATGCCTATTGTGCACCTCATAATTGGTTCCTTTTAAATGAAAATGTTTTGAAAAAGGCATCACTTTGATGATTAAGGCAGAACAGGAAAGCTTGAAGGAGACACACCTGTAATGGAGGGCTCTGACCAATTGGGGAAGAGTGAGCAGAACAAAGCTTCACAGCCCTGAATTACAGGCTCATCTGATTGATGTACGGTCACACAAACATTTTCACACAATGGTAGATGGTGACAACATCGTACAGAGAGTGGCTGGTCAACTCCAGTGCAAACCATTAACCACATTAGAGAAAATAGCTCTGGAGAGGCATCGCTCCACGGTTTTTAACTTCCAAAGATGTCACAGGAAGAGCCACAAATTATTATTGCTGACAATTTGTACAATTTGTCCCTGGTGAAATGTGTGTGTCCCTACACTGCACCGTTTTACATAACAATATGAAATATTAAAAGGGAAAAACGTTTTGTAATAAACAGCAGTTTTGCTGATTGCAGCTGATTATGTTAAGCGGCTTGTACCGTGGGTGTCAGAGGAGACTTAATCGCTCCTATAACTAACCTCCACCGCTGACCTCTCCCCTCCGCTGATGAAGCCTATTCAAAAACCTGCTGCCCTTTCTCATTTTCAGATCTTATATTTCTGAACTGTTTTGATCATGCATATATTTGCTAAAGTTGTTGTGTTCAGAATTTGTGTGTGTGTTTTAAAAAATATATAATTCATGAAGATTCCTGCCAGAGCTGTCTCATCCATTATTAAAAACAAAACAAAACTACACAAACATGCATATTTGCAATATTTTTATCAGATACCCAAATGTCATTAATTACAGGTAAAAGCTGTCCCCCAGTCTGAGAGATGCTCTGTGAAGGAATATGGTGCTGAAATTTTTTTCTTCCAACTTTAAAATAAAGGGCAAGGATGTCTTTCTGGGGAAGAATGTCCTCTTGGTCATTTCATCAGCCTCAATGGCTGGTACTCAGAAGCAAAGTGCTATTCAATCATAAAGCAATTTCACTTTTCTGATAAAAGTTTTTGATTTAAATGGGATTTTATAGAGCACATTTCAGGGTGGATAACTCCTCCATCAGTAAGTACAGATAAATACGTAAGTGCATATGTGTAAGTGTCTCTAATTCAGTTTGCTCTTCCTTTTTTCCCCAAATTCAGAGATGTTTACCAAACCACAAGGGAAATGTGGTGGGGGTGGGAAAGGCAGAGTTTTGAAAGAGAGAAGACCGGTCTACCCCAGATTATGCAAATGAAACCATCCCGGAAATAAAGACAAAAGAGGGAGGGAGAAAATCAACAATCCGAAAAGTAAAGTGTTTGAATGCAATTTGCCAGGGAAAGGGGTGGACTCAGTACAACAAGGTCACAAAAGGGTTCAGCTTTCTTGGAGACAAATACTGGCTGAAGCCGGCTGATAAATATTTCCTACAGGATTTGAAGCAGGTTGCCACCAGCAAAACAAAAGTCCCTAGGGGGCAGTACATAATTAACAATTTGAAGATGTGGCCTTGTATCGTGTCTCCAAGGGAGCCAGAGAAACCTACCCCAAAAGCACAAAACCCGAGTTGCTATATTAATCTCACGATTCCCGAATAAACGAACATCGGCGTTTCCCCAGAGGCTGGGAAAGCGCCTTTTACTCTTGGCTGGCAAACGTTTCCTGACTAATGGTGTCATTTTCCTGTGATTTTATATCAGCACCACCAAACCTGTTCCTCTGGTCTACGGGAAAGACTCAGCTTGTTTAGAAAAGCAAAGGAATCTTTTTTTTTCCTATTAACCAAGAAAAGAATAAAATCAGGATTCGGAGGAGCAAGCCATTGAGAAGGGGTGCTTGTCTGAGTGTTTAGAGACTTTTTTAAACGGTGACATTTTCTTCTTTTTCTTAAGCAATCGATCTTCGATTAAATCGGACCCGTGGATGAGAACAAAAGCTTAAAAGGCGGTGACAGCACCAGGAAATAAGTCATCAAGAGGTTTTGGTGTGGTTTTAAAATTTCTTTGGTTTGTTTCAAGACGGGTTGGACTTTGGAGGGAGGAAGAGGTTAATCAATTGCCAGAGAGAAAGAATAGACAAAGAAACACTAAACTTTTTATCTTGGGGTGGCACTGGCGTTCATTCAAGAGAAATCAGCAGTGTTTTCCAGGAGAGCACAGCCGGGGCGCGTACTGCATTACATAGGGCAGCACCATGTTTGTGTGTGCCCAGCTCCTGCAATTTAGAAGCAATGCCAACCCCTGCTCCTGGCCCCAGGGTTTGGGAAAGGAGATCTGGACGACATTCCCAGCTCTGACAGGAAAAGCTTGTGTTCCCTGAGAAGTTTCTGAGCTTCTCTGTGTCTTGGTTGCTTCAATTGCAGACTGAGTTCAGATCACTTGCCACCTGCCTACCTAATCAGAATATTGTGAGGGTTAATGAGATTGCGCTTGCAAAGTGATTGCCTCATCATATAACTCCAAAGTATTATTATTCATCATAAAGACACAGCTGCAATAGTGTATATTGTTACATACCAGACACCATGCTTCTATTTTTAGTAACTCTGAAATGAGGCTGTCTTAGAATTATACAGTGGTAGGGGCCTCGCCTTATTACCTGCCCCAGACTCCATTCTGTTCTGGGGCAGGTGAAGGAATAACCACCCAAGACAGCTGGCTATTTATATTTAGTCTCATCTTTACATCTAAGGGCAGAAACTCTTGCATTCTCCCTCGGAGGAAATTCCAATGTTATTATCATCCTGATGGCTAAGAGTTGTTGCTTAAGTCTGAATATTCCCTTGTGTTTTAACTACGGTCAACTTTTTCTTTTATTAATATGTGCATTTGTCTCCCTCACTTAGTGGCTCTTGGCAGGTAGAAACCATGTCCCGTTTGCGTTCTTGGCTTCTGTGATCCCAGCTCTCTGGAGGATCAGGCTGGGGGATGACATAAATCTAGGGGTTCTGGGCTCAGGGGTGGTATGACTATGGTGATGGCTGTGCCCAAATTTGAAAAGCAGGTTGCACTTGAACTTTCTTTCCCTTAGTCATTTCATAAAGCCCTATTGGTTGCTTCCTGGTGTTTTATGCTCTTTGATGCAGAGATTAATGAATGATTCAAATTCCCCTGGTTATCAGTGCTATCTGGTCTATAATTACTATATTAACTCATCTCCACCTCCCATCCCCCATGTGTTTTAAGATGAGATTTGCTCACATTTCCACAAAAACGAACTTTGGCCTTCTTAGTCTTAAAAAAAATATCTAGGCGTTCACAGACTGTCTGCTTGCCATTAGAGCTGACTTCCTTGCATCCAACCACTCTGCACAGATTCTCAGGAAATGTTTTTGGCCCCGGTCTTGTCCAGTTTCAGTTTTTCTAATACAACTGAGTTTTATTGGTCTACAATTCACTCCTAATATTTTAAAAAGTTAGACCCAAGAGATGAATGGCCACCCCTGCCTTTCTTGGTCCTCTCCAGCATTTCGTTCCCTCAGGGAAAACTGGACTCTGATGAATCCTGCCCGGTCTCCTGCCCTGACCTCCTAGCTCACCACCCAATCTCTCTCCAAGGCTGAAGCAGACGGAGGCCATGCTTGGCAAAGATGCGTGGGCTCGGAGCTTGAGCTCTGTCTTGGGAGGTCAACGGGGATCACTGAGAGTTTGCACCAGTCTCTCCTCTCTTAGTTTTACAACTTCTGTGATCCCAAGGGAAGGTCTACAAATACCATTCTTTGTTTATACATACCTCAAATTTTCATTCCAATATTTCAGGAAAAAATAAGGTTGTCAGCTGCTTTCCTTCTTTAAGTCTTTACAAATGTTTAGGGAATTTAACTTGGAATTGCCAAATCTGGGTCAGAGGCTGGCTTGGGTTATTTCCTGATCTCCTGGAGCTGAAGCCTGTGACTGTGTCTTTGGCCTGCCAGCAGGGGCTGGCAAAGGTGTTGAGGGGGCAGGCACGGGCGACGTGTTCATCTTGGGGACCTCCCAAAACCTTGTCTTCACAAAGTCTGGGGCTGCCTGTTGGAAGAAAGATCTGTGTTAACAGATCACATCACTGCCTTCTTTCATAACCCTCCATTCCTGGAAAACCCACCAAAGTTCGGAAAACAACGTCATTAGTAAACCTCATTTTCTCCACAGCAAAAAAAAAAAAAAGCAAGCAATTTTACTTTTCATCTCTCCCTTCTTTTCTATTCAAAGTCAGCCTAGAGAGGAAGCCTTTCCTCCCGTGGCCGAAGAGTTCAATGTCACAACACTAGAGGGGCCACGAGTTCCTGAGCTGCTGGCTCCTTTGCCAAGGTTATTTCATTTATCCCTGGCCTCAGTGTCCACTTGGACATGGGACAAACAGAGATGGATCTAAAATGATTGTCAGGCTGTTTAAATAATATTAATATTGTGAAATAGGAATAACAATAACAAGAGAAATAGTTACCACTAATTGAACTCTTGCTTAGAAGTAGGCAAAATGTGAAACTTTGACTTACATTATTTCACTAAGGAGATATTATTCCATTTTCCAGAGAAGCATGGCAAAGTTAAGCAACTGCCCAAGGATCTGCAGCTGGTTCATGGTGGGAGAGATGGTTCTCAGCCTACTTAAGGCCCCTGGCCTCCAGTAAGAGCTGCTGAAGGATGAACACCACTGGGCTGAGCCCAGAGAATGAAGCCACTGTGCCCACGGGCTAGTTCTAATTAAGTCTTTTCTAGAACAGCAGCAGCTCTAGGTTAGGGTTTCTCAGCTCTCAGTATGTCCAAGGTCATCCCAAAGTGGGCCCAAAATTCCTGAGCCCTGATGTTTCTTTGTCCTGACCTTGGGGCTTGCTAGGCCATGAAACATCTCTGAAACTGATGGCTGTAAAGCTCTTCCATGTTGGCCTCAGTAATGCTTTCAGATACAGTGTTCTTCAAATCCTCTTTATCTTGGTGATGTACATCTGGGGCTGACTTGGGCTGAGGGTGTGAGAGGGGTAAAAGGAGAAAGGCCAGGTAAGGAATCATTTCTT
The DNA here is from genome assembly GCF_000754665.1 of Bison bison bison. Lineage (NCBI taxonomy): Eukaryota > Metazoa > Chordata > Mammalia > Artiodactyla > Bovidae > Bison > Bison bison. The sequence goes on from NW_011494762.1 coordinate 2,823,426, forward strand.
TTTTTCCCATTCTTTTATTTATTTATTTTAATTGGAGGCTAACTACTTTACGATATTGTGGTGGTTTTTGCCATACATTCACATGAATCAGCCATGTGTGTACATGTGTTCCCATCCTGAAGCCCCCTCCCACCTCCCTCCCCATCCCATCCCTCAGGGTCATCCCAGTGCACCAGCCCTGAGCACCCTGTCTCATGCATCAAACCTGGACTGGTGATCTATTTCACATATGGTAATATACATGTTTTAATGTTATTCTCTCAGGTCATCCCACCCTCACCTTCTCCCACGAGTCCAAAAGTCTGTTCTTTACATCTGTGTCTCTTTTGCTGTCTCGCATATAGGGTCATCATTACCATCTTTCTAAATTCCATATATATGCGTTAATATACTGTATTGGTGTTTTTCTTTCTTACTTACTTGACTCTGTATAATAGGCTCCAGTTTCATCCACTTCATTAGAACTGATTCAAATGCATTCTTTTTAATGGCTGAGTAATATTCCATTGTGTATATGTACCACTGCTTTCTTATCCATTTGTCTGCTGATGGACATCTAGGTTGCTTCCATGTACTGGGCTATTGTAAACAGTGCTGCAATGAACATTGGGGTACATGAGTCTCTTTCAATTCTGATTTTCTTGGTGTGTATGTCCAGCAGTGGGATTGCTGGGTCGCATGGCAGTTCTATTTCCAGTTTTTTAAGGAATCTCCACACTGTTCTCCATAGTGGCTGTACTAGTTTGCATTCCCACCAACAGTGTAAGAGGGTTCCCTTTTCTTCACACCCTCTCCAGCATGTATTGTTTGTAGACTTTTTGGTAGCAGCCATTCTGACCGGTGTGAGATAGTACCTTATTGTAGTTTTGATTTGCATTCCTCTGATAATGAGTGATGTTGAGCATCTTTTCATGCGTTTATTAGCCATCTGTATGTCTTATTTGGAGAAATGTCTGTTTAGTTCTTTGACCCATTTTTTGATTGGGTCGTTTATTTTTCTGGAATTGAGCTGTAGGAGTTGCTTATATATTTTTGAGATTAATTCTTTGTCAGTTGCTTCATTTGCTATTATTTTCTCCCATTCTGAAGGCTGTCTTCTCACCTTACTTATAGTTTCCTTCGTTGTGCAAAAGCTTTTAAGTTTATTTAGGTCCCCTTTGTTCATTTTTGCTTTTATTTCCATTACTCTGGGAGGTGGGTCATAGAGGATCCTGCTATGATTTACGTCAGAGAGTGTTTGGCCTTGTTTGAGGAATCACTTCTTAATCATCTTTCCCTTCTTTTCTGTTGACCTCTCTCATTGCCTTTAACTTTGGTGCAACAAGATATCAGGGATCCACCACCCTAGACTTCTTGGGGAGACTGGTCTGCTCTGAATGGCTAGCATAGGAGCCATGTCAGATTGCAAAGCAAATAAATACTACCCAGGCATCAATGTACGGCCAGCAAGTGTGCCTTCCTTGGGCACAATCAAGTGCAATCTGTGGTGAGAGGTGAGATGTACAATGAGGTGAGGTCTGCTTCACACCCTTAGTGCTACTGTTGCAGTGACACTTGGGGGTGGGGTGGGGAGAAGCAACGCTAACCTCAGAACCAAAGCAATCAGTGCTGCACCCTGAACCCAGCTCACTCCCCACCAAGTGCTCAATTCTAATTGCTCCTTGGCCAGGGCTTTATATTAGAATCCCTATTTGGAGGTACTGGTCAAAAAGGGATGGGAAAATCTGAGACTTGCAGCCAGGGGATCCAAAAAAACCCAGAGGCTGGCTCAGGAACCAGGTAATTCCTCACTGGGACATCAGCCTTTGCTATGCTCTTGAGAGTCCTGTATACACTGATGGAGCTTCTCAGCATGTGGATCCAGCGAGGGACACAAGGAAAGGAAAATGTGCACAGGACAGAACTTGGCTTTCTGCTCCTTCAGGTCTTTGTACTTCAGCTGGAGCGTCTGCGTCTCTCAGAGCTGTCTACTCTGGCAGGAGGTGTGCATGGCCTCCCGTCTAGGTCAAGAGGTTGTCGAACATTCATTTCATCTCCTCTTGCACATCCGACTATTTGAGAGGAGACCTTTGTGTCTGCAATTATTAGGTTTAACATCCAAGTGAGTCATAATATTTGTTAGATCCTTCACTTGGGCTTCCCTGGTAGCTCAGATGGTAAAGAATCTGTCTGCAATGTGGGAGTCCTGGCTTTGACCCCTAAGTCAGGAAGTCCCCTGGAGAAGGAAAGGGGATGCCTTTCCAGTATTCCTGCCTGGAGAATCCCATGGACAGAGGAGCCTGGTGGGCTACAGTCCATGGGGCAGCAAGGAGAGGACATGACTAAGTGACTAACACTTTAGATTGTGTTGGCTTTGGGAAAGGCACTTTTAAAATGGGTATTCGAGTGGTTTCTGGGGAAATTATCTTTTTTGCCTCTGTGCTGTGAAAATTTTCTAATTTCAGAGCCTACGTTCAGAACTCAGTGTGAAGCAGCAGCCAACATCTGCCCCCACGGAGTTTTCCTGTGGAAAAACAAAGCACCCAAAGGCACATTGGAAGCCACGCGGGGCTGTGAAACCAGGGAAATCAGAAGTCACTACTTGCCTCAAAGTTTGAAGTATCAGTGTATTTGGCTCCAGGTGGCACCAGCATGATCAAGAAGTCACCAGAGCACATTACCATGAGTCACAAAATATGCCACATTTTTAAGGGCTATTTGGAAGACTTCCAGAAAATGTAGCCCCTTTACTTCCCAGTAGGAGGATGTACCCATAAGAAACTTAAGAATTTAGCTGATAAAAGAGCTAGAAAAAATAAATGCTGTGTCACTCTTTCTATTCATTTGCAGATATACAATTCCAAGTCAGTGTTTCCCAGCTTGTGGCGTGTGAGTCACCTGCAGCAGAATCACCTGGGATTTTTCTGGCGTCACTCCAGTGGGAAAGCAGAACCTCGAGGGTCTGGAAATGGTGGGTGACAGTTCCCTCAGGGGATCCTGGGCCATTGCAAAGGCTGAGAACCCCCTAGAGCAAAACCTGCCACCAGGAGGATATTTTCTTCCTGGCTTGAAATCGATAAAGTCAGAGTCACTCAGCTTAGTTCCATTTAGGGAGCATTTTATTTTGCAACATCAATGTGCTGTGAGGGACACAAGGAAGAGTAGGGCCCAGCTCTTGTCATCACTCATCTGGGAATGGAGTCAGAAGGCTCAGACAAACTCACAAATAGATATAAGGCAAGGCAGAAAATGGTGAGATTTTCCTGGGACAGCTCTGCGTTGTACCAGCAGTCCAGAGGAAAGAGGAGCCACATTGGGAGAGCTAGGAAAGCCAGGGGTTTTGAGATGGGCTGCAAGGGATGGGTAGAATTTCAGAAATGGAGATGTTAGGTGTGTTGGGAAGAGGGAACACTGTGAGGAAAGCAGGAGGAGTGGGATTCTCAGGGACCACTGATGAGTGGGGGCTTGACCTAGAAAGCTAGTTTGAACCATTTCATGATTGTCTGGAATCTTGGGTAGATGAATTTCTTTTAATTGAGAAAATTTCCATGTTATAAAATTCATCCTTGTAAAGTGTGCAATTCAGTGATTTTAGTATATTCAAAGAGTTGTGCAACCATAAGTACTGAGTATTGTCTAATTTCAGGACGTTTTCATCAGCCCAAACGTACTAGCAGGCATTCCCAGCCTTACCTCCTCCAGCCCCTGGCAGCCACTAATCTACTTTCTGTCTGCGTGGATCAGGCAAATGAATTTGTACATAATTAATTCAATCCCTGGGTCAGGAAGAACCCCTGGAGAAGAGAATGGCTACCCATTCCAGTATTCTTGCCTGGAGAATTCCATGGACAGAAGAGCCTATGGTGCTGCAGTCCATGGGATTGCAAAGAGTTGGACACGACTGAGTGACTAACACACACGCACAAGTAGAGAGCAGGGAGCTCCCAACGATTTTAAAGGAGGTAAAATTTGCACATAGAGAAATGCACAGATCTTAAGTGTACAATTCAATGGGTTCTGACAGATGTATACACTTATCTTACTAATTCCTCCAAATACAGACATTTTCATCAACCTAGAAATTTATCCATAAGCAAACCATGGTACTAATTTCTACCATCATAAATTAGTTTTGTTGTTTTCTTATATTTCATGTAAATTGGAACCATGCAGTATGGACTCTTTTGTGTCTGACTTCTTTTGCACAAAATAACATTTTGAAATTAATTCCTGTTGTTGCTGTGTCAGCAGTTCACTCTTTTTTGTTGCTGAAAACTGTGAACGTACCACATTTTGTTTATCCATGCTTCCCTCAATGGACATTTGAATTGTTTCCAGTTTATCTACAACTGTGAACAAATTGTTCATAAAGAAAGAGAAGAGAAATTTCTCTTTGAGGGGACATATGTTTTTATTTTTGCCAGTGAGGGTAAATACCTAGAAGTGGGATTATTGATTAGGGAACTACTGATTTTTTAAGAGAAAGAATGTGATTCCACCAGAACTGAACTTTAATGAACGCAGCAGCAGTAAGCAGGGAGAGTTAGGAGGTGGAAGTTAGGACATCTTTCATGGCGGGGGGAGCCAGAATATACAGAGCTTGGAAAATGAATGGGTATGTGTGGACAGTGGAAACGGAAGTCTTAATGACTATTTATCAAGAGTTTACCCTCCAAGGCATCCTTAGGGTTCAGGCAGTCTGACTGGCAGAGTGATACACTTATTCTTGTTTGTGGGAAAGATAAAGGTTTTGGTTTCAGACAAGGAGATAGATCACTGTCCCCAAAGGGCCATTTCCCTGATGATAATCCAAGCGCCTCACAGGGTCAGTTGAATGAATGAACTTCGAGCAATCATACTTGGGAAGAAGGAAAGGGCATCGGGGAGAGTGGGTGGGCTGAGGCAGAAGCTCACACATCAGAAATTAGCCAACTTGCTGGACTGGTTGATTAGATTAGTTACTTGGGTAATGAGGTAGAGAATTTTATTCATCAGAAATTCTCCTCCAGAATTGCTCCCAAGGAAACCAGTCAGAGCTTGCTCTGAGACTCTCCCCCGCTCCGCCCACTCCCCAGGGAATCTCATGGAACTCCCAGCCGTGTTTGTTCAAAGAGCATATTTATGGGCACTAGAGGCACAAGTCAGCTGTTGAATTAGAATTCAGGAAATGTGTGTGTAGCGGGCCGGGGGGGAGCGGGGATCCCCAGCTGCTATACCAGTTGGGAACAACTTTGATCATCCATCTCTTAGTTTCCTTATCTGTAAAATGGGAATAATAATATTTCATTTTCCTTGAAAATAGATTATAAAAATCAAAAGAGAAGATAATGCTAAAATACTTTGAAAAATGTATGCTTCCCATTTCCAACCAAATAACCAAACAACCTACAGAAGTTCTCAGCTCATCTGTCAAGGTCTCCTGTGACCCACTGGTCTAAATTACTTTTGGTTCACTCTACCGCTACTCCAGCAGTGGTGGCAAGAGCCCCGCAGTTGCCCACAGCCAGGCTATGCCTCTGTCTCTGCTTGTTTGTCTTCTTCCCTCTCTTGGTCCCATAAAATTCTTCCTGAGGTCTGTCACCCACACTGACTCCTTCGGAGAGTCTTCTTATGACATCGTCCTCATCTGCTTGGGGGCCCCAGATTGCAGTGGAAGTCACCTGTCCTGCAGATTTCAATAAAACTGACTCAAGCCAGTCCCTTGAGAAGTTCAACATCATCCGATCTATTTACAAACTCCTGGGCACTCCTGACTCCAAGTTTCCTCTCTCCCTGAATTTTTAAATTTTCTGTCTCACTTTCTGTGGCTCTTTCTTCTCTCAGTAGACCTGAGAATGGCCTTACCCTTTTTAAAAAAAATAAACAAAATAATTCGCAATACACAAGGCACTCCGGGAAGAGGCATCTGGTGTCCAATTTACTAGGGAGTTGAGGCAAAGCAGCAGGTGTATATTTCTGAAACCTATATGCCATAGTAGTAAATCTTGTACAGCCTGACTCTTAAAAGTTCTTTGGTCACCCTGCTGTAAAAATATCTAGTGGGTGACTTTGCTTTACAGGCAAAGCCTCTGCTGTTTGGCCAGCCCTCCCTCCCTCTTTCTTCCCCATTCCCTCTCTTCTTTTTCTTCTTCTTCTTTTTTTTTTTTTTGATGTGGATCATTCTTTAAGTCTTTATTGAATTTGTTACAATATTGTTTCTGTTTTGCTTTTTTGCCTCCAGGTATGTGGGATCTTAGCACCCTGACCAGGGACAGAACACACATCCCCTGCCTTGGAAGGTGAAATCTTAACCATTGGACAACCAAGGTGGAGAAGGAAATGGCAACCCACTCCAGTAATCTTGCCTAGAAAATCCTGTGGACTGAGGAGCCTGGTGGACTGCCGTCTATGGGGTCACAGAGTTGGACACGACTGAAGCGACTTAGCAGCAGCAGCAGCAGCAGCAGGACCACCAAGAAAGTCCTCCCTTTCTTCTTGATTCTCCTTTTCTTACCCCAGAATTCTTTTAGCCAGTACTTTGTCTCTATCTAAACTTCAGTTTTAGGACCTCAACTTCACCACTGGAATAGCATATCAGATTTTTTTTTTCCTAAAGAGAATGTCCTCTTTAAATATATTTTCCATCTTGTGAGATATATTTTTCCCCCGGTTACATTGGCTACAGCTATTTATGATTATGTCTTATTACCCCTGCTGGGTTATATGCTCCTTCATGGCAGTGTTTGTTTCTGATCCATATTTTAAAAAATTTCTCCATAGCATAAACCCAATACCTTGCATATAGTAGATCCTCAAGTGTTGAATGAATGAGTGAGGGAGTGAATGAATGCTGGTATCGTCTATGTAACTCCAGAAAAAGCAGAGTGAAGGAACAGAAGCAGTAGGTTTCCATAATGGGGTATTAATACATTCCACTCACCACCAGAAGAGATCAACACGGGGTACACAGAGTCTCCTATATGGAGCTCATCTTGACCCCAGTGAGCAGGTGAACGCTGGGCGGGGGTCCATGCAGGCTTGGTGGGGGTCCACGTAGGCTTTGTGCTCTCCCTGTTCCCTGGGGAATGAGTATGCAGCACAGATTCTTTTCAGAGAGGCTGCTGACCTCTGGTTGAATGGTAACAATTTATGACCATTACGGATGAGAACTAGAACTGCTCCTGTGACCCGAGGGATTTGTCCTCTCTGTCCCATTTGTAACCCTTCAGATCAGATTTTCTTCAGTGAAATCAGAGTTGTCACAAGGAGTACACATTCAGGGCAGAATCACAAAAACCCTTATACCTACTGATTGGAAACATGAAACGTGTATTTTATTATATATAAAAAAACACCTCTGCCATTCATCCTATAAAAAATAGAGAAAGAAAGAAGACTGTGGCTTGAACACCAGTGAAAGAGACTATACAACAAAGACTGTGCTTTTGAAATTGTTGTTGAATTCTGCTGTTCTTTAGATCCTGAGGGTAAAAAACTATTTGTAGAACTTTATAGCCCACTAGTGAGTTCATTCAAAAGGTGCATGAACTTAGTAAATCTTCTCGATAAGCCTATACGGGAAGAATCAACACTATTCCCATTCTATAGATGAGGGAGCTGAGACCAACAGAGGCCAGTTTTCTCAATGCCACCCACCTAAGGGGCGGCAGAGCTATAACCAGAAACCTGTCTTCTGGCTCCAAATTTTATTTGCTTTCTATCACACCTGCCACCTTGCCTGAAAAAATGTCTGTCCAGACCTGTTTACACACGGCACAGCAGAGTTCTGGGTGCTAAAAATCTAAAAGGTTCACACTATCTTAAGAAAATGTGAGATTTCCCTGGCAGTCCAGCAGTTAAGACTCTGAGCCTCCACTGCAGGAGGCACAGGTTCAATCTCTGGTTGGGAAACTAAAATCCTGTATGCCATATATTGTGGCCAAAAAGGAAACAAAAAAGAAAATGCATAAAACATTGGCTTAATGAGTGATGCATTGGGCTTAGTTACCAACAATAGAGTTATATTCCTAGAGTAATAAAGTTCACTGTATCATTTTGCTCTGCTGTATCCCAGTTTTGACCCTGGAGTAAATCTGGAGTATGTAATACCTGATCCAGGAGAAGAAGACTGTTTCAGAAAGCTTCAGAAGAAAAAAATAGTAGGTGTATGCTTTCTCTCTGCGAACTTCTTCCCTGGCTTACCTTGTTGTAATGGTCAGCAGAGCACATGGTTAAGATTCTATGTTGAGTCTGGCTGGTATGGGTGGGTGTCCTGAATCTCTCATACTATCAACTTTGGGCAAGGAACTAACCTCCCCAAGCTTTAGTTTCCTTTTCCTTATCTGCAAAATGGAGCCAAATATCAGCTGGGTTCTTTGGTTGCAAGCAACAGAAACACACTCACTTAGGCTAAAAAGAAAATTTACTAAATGATTTTAGCTCTCTTGCAGAATCGAAGGGAAAGCTGAGAGATCAGGCCTTGCAAAGAACAGAAGCCCCATAGATCTGAATGTCTGAAGAAACAGACATTCTTGTCTGCACTCTGATGTTAGAAAGACTTCACCCTAGCCATTTTCCATCTTGGTGTCATTCAGGGCCGACTGGAGTCATGTGGCCACACCTGGGCAGAGAGGAGGTTAGAGACCTTGATTGACAGTTCCACCAGAACCCTATGGAATGGAGCAGGGGAAGTTACTTAAAAGAAAAATTGAAGTGATGCTTTGAAAAAACAAGGCAAAACGAAGATTTACTATAGGAATAAAAAATAGTACTTCATAGGGGCTTTTTTAGGGTTAAAAAATACAATGAATTTAAAATGCTTAGCATGATGTCTGTCACAGTAGGTTCTTGATGAGTATTTGTTGTTGTTGGAATGGAACAGGAGTGAGTTGAGAAGGAATATGGGTAATCCACGGAGAAAAATAAAAGAGAAAAGGATTCAACAAGCGGATTGGCAGAGCAAAGTGGAGACCTCCTTCTCCCCCTGATACCATGACCACCCCTAAAATACCATGAAATTTGTGATGAATGCCTTTAATTATTGGAACATCGTATTTTGTATAAAGAACGCTAAGTACAGAGGCACCAGTAAATTCAAACAACCAGAGACTATCTCACTGACTACACTGTATAATAGATGCCTAGACACATCTATACAGAAAGCAAATGGCAATAAAAGTGAAATACAGATGATTCATTTTCAGAAAATTCAGTGTTAACAATCTAAGGAAAAGAATGAATATTTTATAATTGTTATGATGGAATCGCTTAAAAGTTACAGTAAAATGGTTTTCACTTATTCCTCTTTAACATGAATGAAATGTATTAGCAATTAACAATTATACTCTGATATTTCTGCATACCACACTAACTACAATGAACATTAATATTTATGTGTTACCCACACTGTTACTGACTGGGCCAGATTTAGTCCCTAGTTTCTCATTTCGCTATTCCTAGAGACATAAATGGGAGTTGCAAGTGAGTACCTGAAGGCACATTTTCAACTGCTGTAGTTTATCATCCTTATAGTTTATATCCTGAAAGCTTCATAACCGTGGCAAGTCAGCCCTCACTCTGGGAATGGTCAGTCATAAACCTACAGACAGTGCCAAATGCATCTGAACAATCACTCACCTTAGTGGTTGAAATGTGGCTCCATTATTTCTAGAATCACAAATTGTGATTTTGAACAAAACACCTACCTGTTGATCTATTTATTGATCTGTCTGTCTTCATCATAATCTACCTATCAAATCAAATGGATACAGTTTCAGAAATTTACACTATTACTATTGGTATGATACTGGACAATGTAAATCTCTTAGAGTTCTCATATACGCTTGTAATTCTAGACATTTCTCTAGAACCTTTGTTCAAAAGAGTTAATGTATCTATTTGTGAAGATTCTCCAGAAAGGTAGCCCCTTTTACAGCTATCAGAGCTTGCCTTTGGGGATTAAGAAGTGCCTACACTCACCTAGTGGAGAAGGCAATGGCACCCCACTCCAGTACTCTTGCCTGGAAAACCCCATGGATGGCAGAGCCTGGGAGGCTGCAGCCCATGGGGTCGCTAAGAGTCAGACACGACTGAGCGACTTTCCTTTCACTTTTCACTTTCACGCCTTGGAGAAGGAAATGGCAACCCACTCCAGTGTTCTTGCCTGGAGAATCCCAGGGACGGGGGAGCCTGGTGGGCTGCCGTCTATGGGGTCGCACAGAGTCAGACACGACTGAAGCGACTTAGTAGCAGCAGCACATTCACCTAGAGCCAGACATGCTGGAATGTGAAGTCAAGTGGGCCTTAGAAAGCATCACTATGAACAAAGCTAGTGGAGGTGATGGAATTCCAGTTGAGCTATTTCAAATCCTGAAAGATGATGCTGTGAAAGTGCTGCACTCAATATGCCAGCACATTTGGAAAACTCAGCAGTGGCC
>NW_011494762.1:2834212-2852172 GCF_000754665.1 Bison bison bison
GCCCTGCCTCTTCAGAAACCTATATGCAGGTCAGGAAGCAACAGTTAGAACTGGACATGGAACAACAGACTGGTTCCAAATAGGAAAAGGAGTACGTCAAGGCTGTATATTGTCACCCTGCTTATTTAACTTATATGCAGAGTACATCATGAGAAGCACTGGACTGGAAGAAGCACAAGCTGGAATCAAAATTGCTGGGAGAAATATCAATAATGTCAGATATGCAGATGACACCATCCTTATGGCAGATAGTGAAGAAGAACTAAAAAGCCTCTTGATGAAAATGAAAGAGGAGAGTGAAAAAGTTGGCTTAAAGTTCAACATTCAGAAAACGAAGATCATGGTATCTGGTCCCATCACTTCATGGGAAATAGATAGGGAAACAGTGGAAACAGTGGCAGACTTTATATTTTTTGGCTCCAAAATCACTGCAGATGGTGACTGCAGCCATGAAATGAAAAGACGCTTACTCCTTGGAAGGAAAGTTATGTCCAATCTAGATAGCATATTCAAAAGCAGAGATATTACTTTACCAGCAAAGGTCCGTCTAGTCAAGGCTATGGTTTTTCCTGTGGTCATGTATGGATGTGAGAGTTGGACTGTGAAGAAAGCTGAGCGCCGAAGAATTGATGCTTTTGAACTGTGGTGTTGGAGAAGACTCTTGAGAGTCCCTTGGACTGCAAGGAGATCCAACCAGTCCATTCGGAAGGAGATCAGCCCTGGGATTTCTTTGGAAGGAACGATGCTAAAGCTGAAACTCCAGTACTTTGGCCACCTCATGCGAAGAGGTGACTCATTGGAAAAGACTCTGATGCTGGGAGGGATTGGGGCAGGAGGAGAAGGGGACGACAGAGGATGAGATGGCTGGATGGCATCATTGACTTGATGGACGTGAGTCTGAGTGAACTCTGGGAGTTGGTGATGAACAGGGAGGCCTGGCATGCTGCAATTCATGGGGTCGCAAAGAGTCAGACACGACTGAGCAACTGAACTGAACTGAACTGAACTGAGTACTCTCTTAGAATTTGAGTCAGCCTCTCCCAATCAGATATAGAGAAGTATTGAGGCATCAGTGGGCAAAGTGGGGGCAAGTTAGTGGTTAGTAGATAAATACATGCTCATTGATATCTGAAAGTAATAATATATGAGGTAAATAAATAGTAAATCAAACTTTTTAACCCATTGTTTAAGATTTTGCATGATAGTTAATCTCTTTTCTGAATCAACTCTTTTCTCTTGTTCTCAAAATAAGTAAAGTATAACATTTCATCTATCTTTAAAAAAAAAAAAAAAAAAGGAAAGTATCTGAAGGGATACAATATTTCCTCTGAAGAATCATGGTGGGTTTTTTTGGATGGAGCCCATGATCTGACATGTTCCATGACCAGTGACGCAGTACCATCTGGTCCTCTTCATAGGGAGTGAGTATGTTCCCTATCTCTTCTGCTATTTTAGCATTTGATTACATCTTTAGCAAAAAGGTGGCACTGAATCCATGCTCTGTTGTACTACTGTTATGTGGCCATGGGTTTTTCTAAGAAATGTTTAGACTAGAACAATATGAAACAGAAGCAGGGCAAGAAAGGAGAATTTAGGAACCCCAATCATTGTTTCCCAAACTTGAGTTATCCACAGACTGGTACAAATAATTTTTAGATGATCATCAAACTGAAAACATTAAATTTAAAAGTTCTTCCAGAATTTCTAGCCCCTACGCACTTCCCCTTGATAAAGACTGATTTAAACTATTCCAGGTGGATAGATTTATTCTTACCCTTAGCTTTATTTTTCCCTCTGGAAACATCACAAGACTATCTCGGTAACCCATTCCGAAGTGAAAGTATTCTTAGAGCTTGGAGGCGGCTTTTGAATTCTCATTTTGCAATGTCTTTCCTTTGAATAAGTAGTTTTCATCCTCTAGTTAGTAAACTATTCAGGTATTCTAAGACGATAATTAGGTTTCCTTAGGTTTTGCCAGGTAACATATATATCAGATTCCATAATCTTATTTAGGGTTTTATTCTTTTTATTAAAAAAAAGTCTCTACCTGTTTCATTGAAACTCTCTCCCTACTTTCCACTTCTCACCTTTCAAGTTGAAGTACTCTACACTAGACACAAGTCTGACCTGGGCTGACACTGGTCCCAGCTGACCGTGATGTAACCCACGGGCAGTCTTAGAATCGTCTTTACTGTCTATTCTTTTAATGGAGAAAAGTGAAACTACAAAACATTTTTATGTAGAATCAATAAGTGTTACACCAAAATGACTCCATTGCTCTTACCTGCAAGATTTTTCCAACAGCTGTGGGATGGTCGCTGGAGCCTGGATAGTAGGGTGTTAGTAGGGTGCTGTTGGGCAAGGCTCCCCAGCACACTGCCACATGCATTCTCTGTCACCCCGCTCACTTTTATTTGCATAAATGGCCTTTTCTGAACAGCTTACTCCCATAAACATATGGGAGTCTGGTTATGAGAGGCTGCTCCGTAGAAGCAGATGATTGCTTGATTCATGAAAACATGGTAGACCGGTCTTCACTTGTGTGTTTAAATGAGGGACAGAGCAGAGAACTTTCTGTGATGAGGCAGTGTTATTGCCTGGGAAGATGGATCTCTTTCCTCTCTGACTCTTTGTGTAACTCTTCCATGTTGGCTGGAAATATCATGCCCTGTTTCTTGTCTCTAACATGCTTGCTCATTCTCTTCAGCTGGACATCAGTTGTCACTGTGCCTGCCCATGGGGCCATGTGTCTCTGTTCCAGGAGCCGCGATCTTGCCAGAGTCTGGTTTGAATTTCTCAGTGCAATGAGACCGGCAACCATGCTCGCTGCCCCGTGCTGTACAGAAACACCATGGGAGCAGCTGCTGGTGTTTACTCTCCTCCTGCAGTGCGTCTGCTTTTGAGACAAGTGCCGCAGACAGAGGACATGTTCCCAGCTGAGCTACCTAGGAAACTTTTTAACCCTTCAAACCAGCATCATTTCTTCATCACATTCTAGACTTTTTTAACACTGGTTTCAGATTCCTGCCAGTGTCCCTAACAGCCAAAAGAAGCTGTTGTGATGCTCCTGTATTAGTCTCTTCCTATTGTGTATAATTGGGCTTCTCTGGTGGCTCAGTGGTAAAGAATCCACCTGCCAATGCAGGAAACATGGGTTTGATCCCTGGGTCAGGAAGATCCTCTGGGGAAGAAAATGGCAACCCACTCCAGTATTCCTGCCTGGAGAATTCTACGGATAGAGGAGCCTGGTGGGCTACAGTCCATGACAAAAGAGTCAGACATGACTGAGCAACTAAACAACAATTATGCATAATCATTAATATTGCTTGATTATGCTCAATGTTCAAAGCACTCCACATATGTGTGTGTTCGAGTGTGACTAAAGTAAGTTTTTTATTTTTATTTTTTTTTAACTTTACAATATTGTATTGGTTTTGCCATATATCAACATGAATCTGCCACAGGTATACACGTGTTCCCCATCCTGAACCCTCCTCCCTCCTCCCTCCCCATACCATCCCTCTGGGTCATCCCAATGCACCAGCCCCAAGCATCCAGTATCATGCATTGAACCTGGACTGGCGACTCGTTTCATATATGATAGTATACATGTTTCAATGCCATTCTCCCAAATCATCCCATCCTCTCCCTCTCCCACAGAGTCCAAAAGACTGTTCTATACATCAGTGTCTCTTTTGCTGTCTTGTATACAGGATTATTGTTACCATCTTTCTAAATTCCATATATATGCGTTAGTATACTGTACTGGTGTTTTTCTTTCTGGCTTACTTCACTCTGTATAATAGGTTCCAGTTTCATCTACCTCATTAGAACTGATTCAAATGTATTCTTTTTAATGGCTGAGTAATACTCCATCGCCTGGAGAATCCCAGGGACGGGGGAGCCTGGTGAGATGCCGTCTATGAGGTCGCACAGAGTCGGACACGACTGAAGCGACTTAGCAGCAGCAGCAATACTCCATTGTGTATATGTACCACGGCTTTCTTATCCATTCATCTGCTGATGGACATCTAGGTTGCTTCCATGTCCTGGCTATTATACACAGTGCTGTGATGAACACTGGGGTACACGTGTCTCTTTGAATTCTGGTTTCCCCAGTGTGTATGCCCAGCAGTGGGATTGCTGGATCATAAGGCAGTTCTATTTCCAGTTTTTTAAGGAATCTCCACACTGTTCTCCATAGTGGCTGTACTAGTTTGCATTCCCACCAACAGTGTAAGAGGGTTCCCTTTTCTCCACACCCTCTCCAGCATTTATTGCTTATAGACTTTTGGATCACAGCCATTCTGACTGGCGTGAAATGGTACCTCATAGTGGTTTTGATTTGCATTTCTCTGATAATGAGTGATATCGAGCATCTTTTCATGTGTTTGTTAGCCATCTGTATGTCTTCTTTGGAGAAATGTCTATTTAGTTCTTTGGCCCATTTTTTGATTGGGTCATTTATTTTTCTGGAATTGAACTGTGGGAGTTGCTTGTATATTTTTGTGATTAGTTGTTTGTCAGTTGCTTCATTTGCTATTATTTTCTCCCTAAAATAAGTTTTGACACATGTAACTTAGTATCATCTTTGCATTCAAGGGCTAATTCAAGGGTTCCTTGGAAAAACACCCAACTTTGAACAACCTGACTTAAATAG
Source organism: Bison bison bison (assembly GCF_000754665.1). NCBI lineage: Eukaryota > Metazoa > Chordata > Mammalia > Artiodactyla > Bovidae > Bison > Bison bison. The sequence goes on from NW_011494762.1 coordinate 2,838,873, forward strand.
TTAACCTTACAGTCAGAGCATCTGCATTTGAATTGCGGCTTCTCTGCTGACTGGCTCCATGACCTCAGTCAAGTTTCTCAGGTGTTTTCTCTGGTCGCTGAGTAGACGACACTGACCCCACAGAGCAGTGAGGAGGAGTATCTGAAATGATCGTACAAAGTTCTGAGAGCAGCATTTGTCAGGGAGGGAAGCTCTCAGTGACGTGCGTTATTACCAGCTGTGATTCCTCTGTCCTCTGAGGAAATGTTGATTTCTGTATCAGAAGAATGGCTTATGCAGGATTATATAGAAAAAAACCTTTTCAGCAGGGAAAAGCTTTGGAAACTACATGACTGGGAAGTTTCCTTGTGGAGATGCTATTGCTTGCTTGGTGTCACCTTGTGTTCATAAGCCCTAAAGACCCACTTCCACTCACCCTGCAGCTGATCAGGACAGAATGAACAGGACAGCTGTCCACAGGTGAGATTTATGTCAGATTCCTTTGCAGATTCGGTTTTTCCAAAAAGATACAGCAGTGATTTTTGAAGTACATGGTAAGTCTTGCTTCTCATTCCGGGCAGGCTTTCCACTTATCTTTAAACTGAAATTTTCTCTATCAATAGCATGCTTTCTGTATCAATAGCTGCCATTTTCTGGCTCCCCGTGGGTCCACATCTCATCCAGACGTAGAACCACTGGGCCAATTTTTGGCCCGGAAGGGCTGTTTCAGTGCGTGAGGGTACTGTTCTTTTAAGGATGGCTACCACTTGAGTGCAAGTTCATTGTTGGAAACCCCAGCTGCACTCCATTAGGGTAATGACTGCAGAGCAAGAGGAAGGCGGCCGGCCAAAGTGACTCTGGAGAGTGAGACGCTGCTCCAAGAGAATGCACTTTCACAAAGGGCTGCTTAACCTGGACCCGGGCTTTCACGGGCCCAGGAGGGGAATTTTAGTTCCAAGTACTGTGATTCCTTTCACAGGCCCGTGGAAGGAATCTTTGTCAGACCCTCATCATTGTCATAACGTTTGAGTGGCCGCATAATTCCATTCAGTCCTGCAAATAGCCAATGGTGTCAATTATGCCCAGGACACAGAACTGGGTCTTGAGGTAATTCAGAGAAACAAGACGTGGTTGAAGCCCTCTAGTAGCTTACAATTTAGTACAGAACTCAAGACAAGTATAATTACGAATTATTCAAATAAACAGTCATTGGTTTTGTCTCACGTGCCTGGAAATGGGCCAGACTCGGGAAAGCAGGTGCATCACGCCGTCTCTGTCCTCAAAGGATGAAGTGACATATGAGCCACAGGGATTCCTGTCACCATTTTAAACTCTTTATATTGAAATAATTTGGAATTCTGAGAAACGATGAAAGAAGAGTACAACCTGCATGCCCTTTACCCAGATTTCCAATTCTTCAGATATTACCATAGTTGCTTTATCCTTTTCGTCCTGTTATTTATGTATATGTACATAATTTTAATAGAATTTATATAGTTTTAAGTATTTATGAGTTATATATACAAATAAAGCATATATATGTTTTTTATTGTTTCCCATATAACTCAATTGAGGATGAGTTGAAAACTTAAATATTTCACAGTATATTTCCTAAAATACAAGAACACTCTCCTGCCTAATCACAAAACAACCATTATAATCAGGAAATTAATATTGATATAATAGTACTAGCTAATCCCTAGGGCCTCATTTAAATTTCACCAACTGTCCCAATAAATGGTCTTTATAGCAGGAAAAAAAAAATTCCTTTTCTGATCCAATCCAAGATAGCACGTTGCATTTGGTTGTCATGTTTTATTTTTAATATATTGAAGTGGCAAAAAAGTTCATTCAGGTTTTTCCATAGAGCTTATGAGAAACCCGAACGAACATTTTGGCCAATCCAATATCTGTTCAGTTTCCTGATTCTGGAACACTTTCTCGGTCTTTTCTCGTCTCCTGTGACCTTGATGTTTTTGAAGCATACTGGGCAGTTATTTTGTAGCATGTCCCACAATGTAAGTTTGTTGCTTCTTCATGATTAGATTCACGTCATGCATTTCGGCAGAGATATCACCACAGGGACATGTATTCTTCTATTGTAATAGAAAGGACACGATATCACTACAGCCTATCATTGGTCTTCTGAACTGTGATCATTTGGCGATGGTATTGTTTGCCAGGTTTCTCCACTGTAAAGTTATTGTTTTTTAATTAACATGTAATGAGTAACTTTGTAATTAATAAGTATCTTATCAGGTACTGCTTTGATATCATGTTAATATCCTATTCCTCCATAAACTGTCAGCTAATTTTATCATCTTTGGATGATTCTTGTCTGAATAAAATATTATTCTATAGCTGCCAAATTACGATTTTTCTACATTCATTAGTTGGCTTTCTACTGAAAGGAAGTGCTTTCCTGTTTTCCTGGATTATATATTTATTCATTTGTGTATTCCTTTCAGCAAGCTCCATAGATTTCCATTTCATTCAATGATCCATTACATTATATGTTATTTTGTTGTTCAAACTGTTTCATATTTGGCTGGTGGAAGCACCTTAAAGCTGGTTCCTGTGTAATTTTCAACAGATCCCCTTACCTTTTTGAGACTTCCTTACTTTTTGGAACAATAAGGTGTTCCAGACTCATCTTGAACTGTGCCTGCCTCAGTCGTTTCTCCAAAGAGCTCTGTTGCTCCTGGTGGACAGTGGTATTTAGAAACCCAGAACTGGGCACTAGATAAGCTCCTTGCATCTAAGCCCTCTCAGTGGACAGATCTAAGAAATGTATACATGTTCATGCACATGCACCCACACATCTGTATATACGTCTCTCAGTAAACTGTTAACATAGACATCTGTTAAAAATGTTATTTCAGAATGCTGATCTGGCTTGTAAAAGGGTTTCCAGAATGCATCTAATCCAGATATCTGCTAGTAGATACATAAACACGTTAGGAACCAAGAGCGATGGGAATGGAGAGGAGGGCGAGATGACCTCCACATGGAGACTCCCCTGGGTTCTCCCAACAGTGGGAAAGTTGCCAGATTGAGCCCAGTGAACTGCCAGCTTCTACTCAGTCTGACCAGTATAGAAAGGAAATTCCTCAACTTCCTTCTTTAAGTTCAACCCCCTTATATACTTATTCTTTCCCCTACCCCTAGAATGTACCTCCGCACTGAAGACTAAAAACTGACACTTACTGGCCTTAGTTTGCTAGTTGGAATGGAAGAGGGCCGGATTGGCTGTCTCTGGCTCTGTTGTTACAATGCTGTTCATTGCACTCTCTGCATGCCTGTAGGATAATTTAAAGAATTCGAGCTACAGGGTGCCTGTTTTTACATGCGTACCCTCGAACATACATACTTCAATTTTTGTTATGTGCGTACCCTTGAATATACTTCAATTTTTGTTGGAAGGAGCGTGGGACTTAGAATTGGACAGATTTGAAATACAATTCCAACTCTGCTAATCTCTGGAAAAACCTGTTAATTTCTTTGAGTCTCAGTGTCTTTATCCACGAGCAAGGGATAGTGAGATAGAGGTAACAAATTACTGGGCAGCTTCAGTGAAATGATATATCTCGGTGCCTAGCACTGGCTGCCACTTTGAGCACCTCAATAAACACAAGTTCTTTCCAGCCCTTCCACACACTCAGCACAACAGAAGGTGCTCGATACTTACATTCTAGCATGAATTCTAGCCCTGTCTCAGGGTTGTTGGGCACATAATCCATTCCTACTAATTTGAGTGAAAAGGGGATTTATTGCAAGAACCCAGGAGAATCCCGTGGACTGGTTTCCCACACGCTCTTGGTTTGTAAACACCGCGTCTCTCACCGCCACTTTGCCCCACTGATAACAGACGGTGGTATATGAGACTCTGTCTTGTGAGGATCCTCAGATTCTACACGACTTTGAACCTCATTGCCCCAAAGCTGGCCTGGTCAGTATTTCAGTTCTCCCATGTCAATTTCTTGGAGGGAGAATCTTCTAGTTCAGACTTAGTCAGGATTTTGTCTCTAATCCAATCAGGCTCGGTCAAGCGATGAACCTGCCACCTAGGCCTCCTCGACACAAGGCTGTGGGGGGGAGAAAATTGCTGCAGTGAAGGGTGAGGTCAGCCAGGACAGAACTCTCATCTCCCCCAAAGTCACCATGGTTGAATGAAACTCTTTCTTCATTCTATAATTAAGGAGAATCATGACCTCAAACTGACTATGAAAAAATATCATGTATACATTTTATAGAGATACCAAGGGAACATACCAAGGGAAATTAGAGATACCAAGGGCATATTTTATGCAAAGGTGGGCACAATAAAGGATAGAATTGGTATGGACCGACAGAAGCAGAAGATATTAAGAAGAGGTGGCAAGAATACACAGAAGAACTATACAAAAAAGATTTTAATGGGACTTCCCTAGTAGTCCAGTGGCTAGGACTCTAGGCTCCCAGTGCAAAGGGGCCTGGATTTGATCCCTGGTCAAGAAACCAGATCCCACATGCTGCAACTAAGACCCAGCAAGCCAAATAAATAAATATTAAAACTAAAAAAAAAAAAGAATCTTCATGACCCAGATAATTATGATGGTGTGATCACTCACCTAGAGCCAGACATCCTGGAATGTGAAGTCAAGTGGGCCTTAGGAAGCATCACTATGAACAAAGCTAGTGGAGGTGATGGAATTCCAGTTGAGCTATTTCAAATCCTAAAGGATGATGCTGTGAAAATGCTGCACTCAATATGCCAGCAAATTTGGAAAATTCAGCAGTGGCCACAGGACTAGAAAACATCAGTTTTCATTCCAATCCCAAAGGAAGGCAATGCCAAAGAATGTTCAAACAACTGCACAATTGTGCTCATCTCACACGCTAGCAAAGTAATGCTCAAAATTCTGCAAGCCAGGCTTCAACAGTACATGAACCAAGAACTTACAGATGTTTAAGCTGGATTTAGAAAAGGCAGAGGAACCAGAGATCAAATTGCCAACATCTGTTGGATCATCGAAAAAGCAAGAGAGTTCCAAAAAAACATCTACTTCTGCTTTATTGACTATGCCAAAATCTTTGACTGTGTGTGTCACAACAAACTGTGGGAAATTCTGAAAGAGATGTAAGTAGGTAAGGCAGACCACCTTACCTGCCTCTTGAGAAATGTGTATGCAGGTCAGGAAGCAGCAGTTAGAACTGGACATGGAACAACAGACTAGTTCCAAATCGGGAAAGGAATACGCCAAGGCTGTATATTGTCACTCTGCTTATTTAACTTCTATGCAGAGTACATTATGAGAAATGCTGGGCTGGATGAAGCACAAGCTGGAATCAAGATTGCTGGGAGAAATATCAATAACCTCAGATATGCAGATGACACCACCCTTGTGGCAGGAAGCAAACTAAAGAGCCTCTTGACGAAAGTGAAAGAGGAGAGTGAAAAAGTTGGTTTAAAACCCACCTCATAGAATATTGGAAATAAAAGCAAAAATAAACAAATGGGACCTAATTAAACTTAAAAGCTTCTGCACAACAAAGGAAACTATTAGCAAGGTGAAAAGGCAGCCTTCAGAATGGGAGAAAATAATAGCAAATGAAGCAACTGACAAACAACTAATCTCAAAAATATACAAGCAACTCCTATAGCTCAATTCCAGAAAAATAAATGACCCAATCAAAAAATGGGCCAAAGAACTAAATAGACATTTCTCCAAAGAAGACATACAGATGGCTAACAAACACATGAAAAGATGCTCGATATCACTCATTATCAGAGAAATGCAAATCAAAACCACTATGAGGTACCATTTCACACCAGTCAGAATGGCTGTGATCCAAAAGTCTACAAGCAATAAATGCTGGAGAGGGTGTGGAGAAAAGGGAACCCTCTTACACTGTTGGTGGGAATGCAAACTAGTACAGTCACTATGGAGAACAGTGTGGAGATTCCTTAAAAAACTGGAAATAGAACTGCCTTATGACCCAGCAATCCCACTGCTGGGCATACACACTGAGGAAACCAGAAGGGAAAGAGACATATGTACCCCAATGTTCATCGCAGCACTGTTTACAATAGCCAGGACATGGAAGCAACCTAGATGTCCATCAGCAGATGAATGGATAAGAAAGCCGTGGTACATATACACAATGGAGTATTACTCAGCCATTAAAAAGAATGCATTTGAATCAGTTCTAATGAGGTGGATGAAACTGGAGCCTATTATACAGAGTAAAGTAAGCCAGAAAGAAAAACACCAATACAATATACTAATGCATATATATGGAATTTAGAAAGATGGTAACAATAACCCTGTGTACGAGACAGCAAAAGAGACACTGATGTATAGAACAGTCTTATGGACTCTGTGGGAGAGGGTGGGAAGATTTGGGAGAATGGCATTGAAACATGTATAATATCATGTATGAAATGAGTCACCAGTCCAGGTTCGATGCACGATACTGGATGCTTGGGGCTGGTGCACTGGGACGCCGCAGAGTGATGGTATGGGGAGGGAGGAGGGAGGAGGGAGCAGTCTTCAGGATGGGGAACACATGTATACCTGTGGCAGATTCATTTTGATATATGACAAAACCAATACAATATTGTAAAGTTAAATAAAATAAAATTTTAAAAAAATCTTATAAAAAAAATAAAAGAAGTAAGGAAATTGGGAAGTAAAGAAAAAAAGAAAACTAAGATCATGGCATCTAGTCCCATCACTTCATGGCAAATAGATGGGGAAACAATGGAAACAGTGACAGACTTTATTTTCTTGGGCTCCAAAATCACTGTAGATGGTGACTGCAGCCATGAAATTAAAAGACGCTCCTTGGAAGAAAAGCTATGACCAACTTAGACAGCATATTAAAAAGTAGAGACATTACTTTGCCAACAAAGGTCCATCTAGGTAAAGTTATGGTTTTTTCAGTAGTTATGTATGGGTGTGAGAGTTGGACTATAAAGAAAGCTGAGCACCAAAAAAATTGATGCGTTTGAACTGTGATGTTGGAGAAGACTCTTGAGAGTCCCTTGGATTACAAGGAGATCCAACCAGTCCATCCTAAAGGAAATCAGTCCTGAATATTCATTGGAAGGATTGATGCTGAAGCTGAAACTCCAATATTTTGTCCACCTCATGCGAAGAACTGACTCATTTGAAAAATCCCTGATGCTGGGAAGGGGACAACAGAGAATGAGATGGTTGGATGGCATCACTGACTCAATGGACATGGGTTTGGGGAGACTCTGGGAGTTGGTGATGGGCAGGGAAGCCTGGCATGCTGCAGTCCATGGGGTTGAAAAGAGTCAGACGTGACTGAGTGGCTTAGCTGAAGCGAACTGATACATTTTATAATCAAAGTTTTCTACTTAAAAAAGACTTATCATTTACTATGTGCTATTCAAAAGCAGAGACATTACTTTGCCAACAAAGGTTCATCTAGTCAAGGCTATGGTTTTTCCTGTGGTCATGTATGGATGTGAGAGTTGGACTGTGAAGAAGGTTGAGCATGGAAGAATTGATGCTTTTGAACTGTGGTGTTGGAGAAGACCCTAAGAGTCCCTTGGACTGCAAGGAGATCCAACCAGTCCATTCTGAAGGAGATCAGCCCTGGGTGTTCTTTGGAAGGAATGACGCTGAAGCTGAAACTCCAGTACTTTGGCCACCTCATGCGAAGAGTTGACTCATTGGAAAAGACTCTGATGCTGGGAGGGATTGGGGGCAAAAGGAGAAGGGGACGACAGAGGATGAGATGGCTGGATGGCATCACTGACTCGATGGACGTGAGTCTCAGTGAACTCTGGGAGTTGGTGATGGACAGGGAGGCCTGGCGTGCTGCGATTCATGGGGTCGCAAAGAGTCGGACACAACTGAGCGACTGATCTGATCTGATCTGATCTCTGATGGACTATCTCAAGAGTCCTATGAATATTTTTAAAAATATTGATTTATTTTTGGTGGTGCTGGGTTTGTGTTGCTCTGCACAGGCTTTCTCTAGTTGTAGTGGATTCTCTTGTTGCAGAGCACAGGCTCTAGGGTGTGCAGGCTCAGGATTTGCAGCACTCAGGCACTGGAGTGTGGGCTCAGTGGTTGTGGTGCACAGGCTTAGTTGCCCTGAGGCTTGTGGGAATTTAGTTCCTGGTCCAGAGATCGAAGCTTTGTCCCCTGCATTGGCAGGCAGATTCTTAACCACTGGACCAGCAGAGAAGTCTGTCTGCAAATATTGACTCATTCAATCTTGTAACCAGCTGAATGACTCTGAATTTTACAAATTTTATTGAAGGCACAGAGAGGTGGAGTGATTCGCCCACAGACACACAGCTATTTGGCAGCAGAGCCAAGATTTGAACTCAGGCAGTTCAGTGTGCAGAGTCCACCTCAGACCACTGTATCAGGCTGCAGCTCACACTAAGACAACCAACAAAAGCTTCGCAAGGCTGCCTTTCAAACCAAAGATGCCAGCATATTTACTTATGACCTAATTATGTGAGGGTAGTACAGTGTGTGACCACCGTCTTCAACATTTGCAGAGGTGGCCCACCGGAGGCTAATGCCCATCTTCCACTTATCTTTTATCCTTGTCTAGGCCAATGGCTGTTCTTGGGAGTTCTGCATCATAATGGTTTGGCTTTACACTCATGTTTTTAAAGCCTTTTCACCTCAGGAACATTTTCCAACAGCACTTTAAATTCCATTTCTATTACTTGAGCATCAGGCACAATTATGCCATTTTGAGTTTCTTCTTTGCAATTAATGCAATCATATGACGCATCACTAATGCCAACCGGGAGTCTTATCACAAAATAGTATAAATTATCATATTTCTATATACATTGCAAATGCCTTATCAGCATTCCAACCCTGTGTATACTTTTATTAAAAAATGCTCCTTATGCTGGATTTCTGAAACTGCTACTGGCAGCCAAAGTAGATCAGTTTATATTGCTGCCTGTCTCACAGACGGAAAGTCTGATGGAAACTGGCAACTTAACTCAGGTTGCATGAGATTTCTTAGCCAATCAGAGAAGTTCTTTCAGCTGCCAAAATTCTTAATAAGACCGCTTTTTCATATAGCTATATATAGAGAGATATACAGATGTATAATATCTATAAGGCCATTTTCAATTTAGATAATATTACGTGTGTACATGAATTATTTTATAAGCAAATTCTGGTACTGAGTAACGAGAATATTGGGTTAATTCTTTATACAATAATCTGGAAAAGGCATTGGTCAAAAATGGCCCAAGTAACTCAGCTTGCTGATTGTGTTTTGATTTGATTTATACAAAAATCGGTATATAATCATAAAACTTGTTCCAGAGAATCAGTGTAATTTTAACTTGGATAAAACACAATTCCTCTGCTTCAAATCTTCCATCTGCTAAATAAAGATAAAAATATCTCCCTGGCTACAAGGTGGTAGGGAAATTGACACAGAAGTACCGGCTCTGTCTTTCGTATTCAGCTCTCAGTGTCCTCTCATTTTCTGGTGTCCCTCTTCCCTCTGATGAGACACTCCTTCCTTAACTCTGATCCTTCGTGTAGCTGGGTGACACAGCAAACACTTAATGTTTGGGGGAACCTGCCGAACACTTAACTTGTAATTTACTGCTTGCCATTTTGCAAGAAGAGAGCAGAAAGTAACCCCTGCTTAGTCGTTGGCCTATAAACTCACGGGGGAAGAACAGAAGGTGTTTCCCAGTGTCTTCCCCCTCTCCTCCCTCAAACAGGGAGGGTTAACAGGACTTTGCTTCCCTGGTGGCTCAGAGGTTAAAGCGTCTGCCTGCAAATGTGGGAGTCCTGGATTCAATCCCTGGGTCAGGAAGATCCCCTGGAGAAGGAAATGGCAACTCACTCCAGTATTCTTGCCTGGAGAATCCCATGGATGGAGGAGCCTGGAGGAATCCAGTCCATGGGTTCGCAAAGAGTTGAACACGACTGAGTGACTAAACTTTCACTTTCACAGGACTTTTTGTTTTTAAGGTTGAAGCCTTTCCTATAAGCCACTGAGCTCTCTTCTATTATTGTAGAAAGAGATCACAAAACATGGGTTTAGTTCAGAAAATAAGATGGGGAAAAGGAGAAGGAGGAAGGAAGAGATTCGCTGGCTAGGTCACGTGGGTATTATATCGAGGGCTATTACAGGATGTGCTGGGGTTAGGGCCAGGAAAGGATTTCTGAGGGGGCAACAGGCAAGTGTCTTAGGGCACTGGTCAGACATGTGGACCCATCCCACCCCTGACGCCCAGGAGCACTTACCACATTTCTGTCCCATTGGTGAGTAGGATTCCTGCTGTCCCTGTACTGGAGGGTCTTGGTGTACTACCCTTCTAGTCATGATGGTGCCGTCCCTACATTTCGAGATATCACTGGTGATTTGCTACTTAAACAATAGCAAGTATCACTAGCAGGGCTGGTCTCATGAATGTAACACCGGTGTTAGTTGCTCAGTCGTGTCCAACTCTTTGCAACCCCTTGGTCTATAGCCTGCCAGACTCCTCTGTCCATGGGATTTCCCAGGCAAGAATACTGGAGTGAGTTGCCATTTCCTCCTCCAGGGGATCTTTCTGACCCAGGGATTGAAGCCAGGTCTTCTGCACTGCAGGCAGATTCTTTACCGTCTGAGTGACCAGGAAAGCCCACCACCTGTGTAGGGACCCACAGCTAGGAAGGGTCCCATGCTTGGTGTATTACTCTGCTGTCACCGTCTTAAAATTCTTTGTTTTATCTTTGAGCTTGTGTTTTGCAACTGAAGCTCAATGGAACAGGAGTATATGTGTGAGTAGAGGACATACCTCAATATGAATGTCCACTCTTCACTGATGCCTCATTCACATTTAGCATCTGCGATATTCCATGAGCACAGAATTTCCAAGACCCATGGGATATGAGACTCAGAAGAATACAAAGTAAGAAAGTCATATCCACGACTGAATAAAATGGGGGTTCCGACCTCACTAAGATACTACACTTTTTATTTAAATCACAGCTTGCTTCCAACAGAGAAAGAAGGAAACGGTGTCCTAAGAAACACCAATGGTATTCTATCTTACCCATGTTACTTCCCCATGTTACACAACCACATATGCTGAAAATGATGACATTGAAGGAAAGAGAAAGAAAGGTAACACGAATTCTTTTTTCCTTTCAGTCTTTACTCATTCTGTAGGCTGAAGATAGAAAATGGTAGTAGAATGTGTGTGTATCAAGAAAGAAGCAAGGTGGTTTTTTTTTTTTGCAGCATTTCCACTGCTCTGATAAGAATGAAATACATATGCATGCATGAGCTAAGAAATACAAATTGTATCACTTTAATGATTCCACATACAAGTTAAATGTTCTTATATTTGCATTTAAAAGTGGAAATGCACAGTATAAAGATGAACAGTAAAATTATGCCAATAATTTGAAATTTTAATTTTCCTTTCCCTAGAGTGGCAGAAACACTGTAACAAATCAAAAGAGGCCATCTAAGGAAAGAAAAAGCTTTATATTTCAGCATCTTTAATGGCAGCTTTATTTGGAATTGGACTGCACAAATTATGGACAAGGAACCCTGCATTTTCATTTGCACTGTGACCTACAACTTATGTAGCAACTCGGACCCTATGATCCCTCCAAGACACACCATTGGGTTGGAAAGGACATGAGTACTGGTATTTGGGGGACAGGCTGGCATGCCAGGGCACTCTGAACTGGGGTCAGCGGGAAGTAGACACAGACACCTGCCCAAAGGGCAAGCCTTCCTGACCAAGAGAAAGAATTTGAATAAGACAGGGAACTTGATAGAGTGAATGGGATAGAGATCCAGAGATCTTTACCCAAAGTCAAACATGACTGTGGTGAGGGATTTGTGCTCTTGAAGACTCAAGAGTGACTGGCCTGGGCTGCAAAAGGAAGGTTTTGATACCTACCGAAGCTGCTATGCCTCCCTGAGTTCAGAGCTGACTGGCAGCTTGGACAGCACATGAGGTGGATATGAAGTCTTGTTCAGGCTTAAGAAAACCAGAGTATTTGAGGGCTGGGGAAGGTGGATGGGGTGGGGAATCTCCCTGAGGATTACCTAGCCCAGCTTTTTCTCTTAGGCATGGGGAACCATGACTCTGAGTTTAATGTGAAGGAAACCTGAGCTCTCTCTAGTTTGCCAAGTAGTTATGCAGACTTCAACAAGCCACCTACTCTACCCAAGTCTCTATTTTCTTAACTTGAAATTGCTGCTGCTGCTGCTAAGTCGTTTCAGTCGTGTCCGACTCTGTGCAACCCCATAGACGGCAGCCCACCAGGCCCTTCCATCCCTTGGATTCTCCAGGCAAGAACACTGGAGTGGGTTGCCATTTCCTTCTCCAACGCATGAAAGTGAAAAGTGAAAGTGAAGTCGCTCAGTTGTGTCCAACTCTTCGTGACCCCATGGACTGCAGCCTACCAGGCTCCTCCGTCCATGGGATTTTCCAGGCAGGAGTACTGGAGTGGGGTGCCGTTGCCTTCTCCAACTTTAAATTGGGGTGGTTACATTTCACATCCTCAAAGGAGACTGCTCTATTTTGAAGAGCCTCGTATTTAAATGTGTCACACTGACCTCAAGTATTTGTAGTCATTTCAGTCTTACTGTAAAGGTTATATTATGCCATTGAAATTGGACATGAACATCTATGCTGCTTCTTTATTGTTATTTACTTATTTGTCTTTTGGCTGTGTTGGCTCAGTTGCCAGCTGTCGTGTGGGATCTTAATTCCTGAACCAGTGATTGAACCCGAGTTGCCTGCACTGGCAAGCAGATTCTTAACCTCTGGACTGCCAGGGAAGTCCCAATGCTTCTTTAATAAAAGTGTCTCTAAGATAAAAGGCATACTTGATAGGACTGTATGCTGAGAATTCTGAAACTTGTGCTCTATTTCATGGAAAATCCAGGTCTAATGCCAAGTTCAGTCAGTGGTATTTTGTCTATAATTTGTATAGTTCTATAGGCCCAAATATGCAGAATACATCATGAGAAACGCTGGGCTGAAAGAAGCACAAGCTGGAATCAAGATTGCTGGGAGAAATATCCATAACCTCAGATATGCAGATGACACCACCCTTATGGCAGAAAGTGAAGACGAACTAAAGAGCCTCTTGATGAAAGTGAAAGAGGAGAGTGAAAAAGTTGGCTTAAAGCTCAACATCCAGAAAACGAAGATCATGGCATCTGGTCCCATCACTTCATGGCAAATAGATGGGGAAACAGTGGAAATGGTGTCAGACTTTATTTTTCTGGGCTCCAAAATCACTGCAGATGGTGCCTGCAGCCATGAAATTAAAAGACGCTTACTCCTTGGAAGGAA
>NW_011494762.1:2852514-2852802 GCF_000754665.1 Bison bison bison
ATGAGTTTGAGTAGACTCCGGGAGTTGGTGATGGACAGGGAGGCCTGGCGTGCTGCGATTCATGGGGTTCAAAGAGTTGGACGTGACTGAGTGACTGAACTGAACTGAACTGATAGGCCCAAATAATGAAAAACTGTGAACCTACCTTATAAACTTAAATTTATAAGTAATATTTTATGTAGATGACTTTTATTATTATTGAAGTGTTTATTTATTTATCTGGCTGAGCCAGGTCTTAGTTGCAGCATGCGGGATCATTGATTTTCCTTGCAGCGTGCAGGATCTTTA
>NW_011494762.1:2852902-2861718 GCF_000754665.1 Bison bison bison
AGTTATTTTATTTGGCTGTATTGGGTCTTCGTTTTTGTGCGCAGGCTTTCGCCAGTTGTGGTGAGTGGGGCTACTCTCTGGTTGCATGGCTCGGGTTGCTCGTTGCAGTGCCTTCTCTTGTTGCAGGGCAAGGTCACTAGAGTGTGCAGACTGCAGTAGTTACAGTGCACGGGCTTAACTGTTCTGGTCATGTGGGACCTTTCCGGACCAGGGATCAAATCCACGTCCCCTGCACTGGCAGGTGGATTCTTATCCACTGGACCATTACAGAAGTCCCAGATGGGAACTCTTAATTGTGGTATGTGGGATCTAGTTCCATGACCAAGGATCTAGTTCCATGATCAGGCCCGCTGCATTGGGAGCATTTAGTCTTAGTCACTGCACCACCAGAGAAGTCCCCATTATTATGCTTTATGAACTCTCATGAGAATTCAGTTCAGTTCAGTCACTCAGTCATGTCCAACTCTTTGAACCCCATGAATTGCAGCACACTAGGCCTCCCTGCCCATCACCAACCTCCAGAGTCTACCCAAACCCAAGTCCATCAAGTCAGTGATGCCATCCAGCCATCTCATCCTCTGTCGTCCCCTTCTCCTCCTGCCTCCAACCCTTCCCAGCATCAGGGTCTTTTCAAATGAGTCAACTCTTCACATGAGGTGGCCAAAGTATTGGAGTTTCAGCTTCAACATCAGTCCTTCCAATGAACACCCAGGACTGATTTCCTTTAGCATGGACTGATTGGATCTCCTTGCAGTCCAAGGGACTCTCAAGAGTCTTCGCCAACACCACAGTTCAAAAGATTAATTCTTCGGCACTCAGCTTTCTTTATAGTCCAACTCTCACACCCATACATGACTACTGGAAAAACCATGGCCTTGAGTAGACGAGAACAGGAAACCATTAACTAATTTCCACTAGAAGTAAGTTGATGGTAGCGATTTTGGTCAAATACCAGCAGCATGAGGATTCTGTTGGTCTCTGTGGGAAACCAATGAACTTTATAGGCCATTCATCTGCTGTGCTGTGGTGAGGGTGAAGGAACAGGTCTGGAATGGAAGGTTAATTTGTGTGAATGCCAGTTATTAGCTATCACGTTTACGATCCCTGGGTTGGGAAGATCCCCTGGAAAAGGGAATGGCTACCCACTCCAGTATTCTTGTCTGGGAAATCCCATGGACAGAGGAGCCTGGCGGGCTACAGTCCATGGGGTTGCAAAGAGTTGGACGTGACTGGGCAACTAACACTTTCACTTTCTTTTTATGATCAAAAAAAGAAGGAAATGGGCTTGAGATGTGAAGGAGCTTTGTCAGAGGTCGAACTGGTGCTTCTAAGGTGCTCATCTTTGTCCCTGGATGACAAGTGACACTTGGGGCAGTATGACTTGCCACCAATGCTCACTCCTGAGCTGTGACCATTTGTCTCAGTTTGGGATTTAGTTTTGCCCTGAGGTCATGGCTTTCTGAACTGGAACACTCTTGATTTATTCGGAAGCTATGGCTCTGTCTCTTTCTGCATATGCATGACTACACCTTGACCCAGCTGTGGTTTCCTTAGGGGTTGAACCAACATCACCCAGAGCTGACAGAATGCCCATCCTAACAGTCTTTGCAAATCCTAGATATAGAAATGTATACATGTGAAGCTCTCCGCTTTTATTATCTTTCTCTAACAACTTTTTTCACGGAAAAAAATAATTGGCAAAACCTCCATTCTTCTATTTAAGTTCTCTTTTTAAAAAAAATAAAATCAAGATTTACTTAAAGTATGCAATAATCTGGTCCACAGTGGTTTGTAACGCACATGTGGGTTAGTTTTTGAAAGTGCTTTTGAATGCTGGTGCTTATTACACTGTACAGATTAAAGGCAGTATTCATTGAAGAAATTATCCCTGTTTGATATTTGTTTTTGTACATGTTCAAACATTTATCTTCCTTTCTTTTTCTTTTCTTAAAAAAAATAAAAGTAAGATCTAGACCATCCAGAAGGATTAGCAGATGGAGCTCCGTGATTGGAAAGAGACACCAGAAAGACAGAGACCATGGAGCCTCCAGAAGAGGCACTGCTGCAGGCGCTGTGCTGTCTACAAGGGTGATGGGGAATCACAGCTTCCCCATCATCACCTTCTGCCCTAGACTCACTGTCAATCCCCAGCAGTCTTTGTTCTAGAACTTGTCCACAAGTTCTTTATTGTATGGCACCCTCCTCAGTATTGACTTCTTGTCCTGGTGCTAAGCCAACCTGGAGTTTTGCCCTGACTGCTCCAAACCCCATTTTTTACTTTGGACACCGCTTTAGCATCAAGCCCTCAGCTTCACCAGCCTCCAAGACTGGCCTATTACTGGTTTGGGTTTCACTCCTTGCCTGTTCTGTGATATTCTAGTTGCTTGAACTGGAATCTCTGTTTTTCTCTCTACTGATAGTCTTTTCTTCTCAGATCAAGGGTGGTGGTGGTAGTGGCAGCAGGGGACATTGGAGGAAAACACTGTGTTTGGTTTTCTGGACTCATTCTCCCTGGAACACATTTCATAGATGAGCTTTAGTTGCTGGGAGAAATGTCTTTTTTTTTTTTTTTTTTTTCCCCAGAAGTCTGCTATACTTAGGTTTCATTTAAAAATGAATGTTCATTGGGTCTGCTGTGAAATGAGTGAAGGTTAGAGGCAAATCAGGAAGTTCTAAAGAAATCAATGAATAAGCCAATGAGAAAAATAATTCACACTGAGTACAGAAACATTATACTAGTAAAGCTACAGTTAAATATATAAATGATATTGATCCTAGAAATCAAAAACATAGTTGAAGGCTTCCCTGATAGTTCAGTGGTTAGGAATTTGCCTTGCAATACAGGGGACACTGGTTTGATCCCTGGTCTGGGAAGATCCCACCTGCCACGGGGCAGCTAAGCCTTGTGTCACAACTACTGGAGCCTACTTGCCCCAGAGTCTATGCTGCACAATAAGAGAAGTCACAGCAGTGAGAAGCCCTCGGACTGCGACTAGAGAGAAACCTCCACTCACTACAATCAGAGAAAGTCTTCGCACAACAACAAAGACCCAGCACAGTCAAATCAAACAAACAAAAACAACAAAAAACACAGTTGAATTTAATAGGTATTAGTAGAAAATTCTCTTTTTATGCAAATGATTGCTATTTGTATAAGTCTGAAAACAGGAGGTCAGTATCTCCCAGGGTGGAAAAGGTGTATGTATGATCCACTCTAGGACTTAAGAACATGGTGTCAGGAGTTGAAATCCTGGGTCTTGAACCTGACTCTGCCACTTATTGGGCATGAACCTTGGGCAAATGTCCTCATCTGGACAATGGAAATAATAGCGGTACTGACCTCATAGGGCTACTATGAGTTTTGAATGAATTCATGTGTAATGTGCTTAGTTTCATGCCCTGCATATAATAATTAATAAATATCAACTATCACCATCACTATTATTATATAAGAGATAAGAAAATAGAGAAACCCTGGAAGAATTTTTTAAAGTAACAGGAAGGTTTTGGGAGATGAAGAAGAGTAAAATAAAAGAAATAGATGTATTTTTATTTCCATTTTGAAATTCACAAATAATTTCAAAAATTGAAATTACATTCATGAGCATCTCACTCTACGAAGATTATAATTACCATCAAGTTGGTATCAAATGAGCCTGACCCAGCAGCCAGACATTGCTTTTCAATATCTTCATGTTCTAAAAAAAAAAAAGCCCCCTAATTTATGGAAAATTAATATGTGCATAGTGCTTCAGATATCTTATTAAACCAGTGAAGTCAAAACCCTAAATTTTTAAGTATTCTCAGACATCAGTTGCATCAGCCAGCCTAGGGCAGTGGCTGAAAGGTGGAGGAGGGAGGGAAAGATAAAGAAAGAGAATGCTTTATAATAGGGGACCATTATTTCCTTTGTCATATTTTGGTTTCTTTAAAATTGTTCGGTTGCATTTAAGTCCCCAAGAGCCACAAAAATTATGTCGAACAATAGCAGGGATTTGTGAAAAGATTCCTTAGATAACATTTGAAAAACACAAGCAGCCCTTGAACCTTTCTGCATCCAGTACATCTGACAGGCTTTGTGAGCTGCAGCCACCTGCAAGAGTTCTAAAATAGATGCTTTCACAAAACAGAATTCTCAGAATTGATGTGTTAATATCATTCTCTTAATTACTTGACATCTGACCTAAATAGCAGTAACAAGATGATTTCGGCCACAGTGAAAGGGACAGTTTAGGCCGTCATTCACATATTTTTGGCCACCAAAAAAAAAAAAAAAAAAACCCACAGCTATTGAGAAAAGAAAAACATCTTATGATATCAGGCAGATTGTCTACCCAGCTGAAGTTCACTAAATAATTACTTTATCCACCACTTCCCTTTTCCTATGTATATCAGCTTAGATCTTCAACAATACAAAGAATTTACTTACCATTTACAGTTATCATTTTGGGGTGAGAAGACAATAGTTTGGGAAGGGAGTGTGGAATCTTCAAAGAAAATTGTATATTAGAGTGATTTGTTTATGGAGATTTTTTTTTAAGCATGAAACAAAACATATAGATATAAATATTGGTTAAAAAAGAACACTAAGAAGCCCTGAGCGGGGTGGGAGTGGGGGGTGGAAACTCCAAATAACGGAAACTTCATTAAAAGATAGAAATTATAGGTCTGAAATTCAAGTTAAATCAGTAACTTCTACTCATCAAACCAAAGTTCCCTATGAGGGTCACATCCCAGCTGCTGATTTTCCAGCCCAAGATAAGGTTTTATTTCCTATTTGTCTTTCTCTTTCTTCTGTCAACACTGCAAAGCCATACAGCTGTGGGTGAAGCAGCTCTACGATAGTCTGCCTTCCACGTTGTCAACCAAATTGTCTGCTCAGTTTTCCTTTATTACTCGTACTGATGGGATAGAATGCCAAGGGCTGAGGGCTGATCTGTGTCCATTAACTGTGTGTTTCTCTGGTACCTCTCCTTGTGTGTGCACGCCCTCAGTCAAGTCTGACTCTTTGCAACCCCATGGCCTGTAGCCCGCCAGGCTCCTTTGTCCATAGGATTTCCCAGGCAAGAACTGGAGTGGGTTGTCATTTCCTTCTCCCAGGGATCTTCCTGACCCAGGGGTCAAACGCGTGTCTCTTGCGTCTTTTGCATAGGCAGGCAGGTTCTTTACCTGCTAATCTTTCCTTCCCCTTATATTCTTTCAGCCTTTTTTTCTCTGCCTTTTTTTTTTTTTTAGGTTTAGTTATAGAAAGACCATGTTTGTGATACAGTTTTGATTCCTAATTATTTCCTTAATTAGTAGCCCAAAGCGTAATGATGCAGTTAAAAATTCCCCTTCCTATTTTGGACGGCTATGTAGTACTACTCTGTGGAAGAACAACACTTCATTTAACTATTTTCCTACTCAACCATGAATCACTGCATGGTGAATATCTATATAAACATCTTTACCATCTCTGATTCTTTTCATCAGGATGCCTAGAAGTGGAATCGCTGGGTGAAAGGCTATATGTTTTTAAAAGGTTTTTGATGCATTATGCCATGCCACATTCCTTTTTGGATCTAGGCGTGCAGGAGAGTCTATCTAAGCCATTTTTAGTATCCCATGTGGGAGAGAAATCTGCTTTCTTTCTCTTCTCCGTGTGATATACAGGCCACGTCAGACCTCTGAGGAGCGTTTGCCAGCTGTCCCTGGCACAAGCATCCTCCATGGTGTTGGTTACCGATATGGATGTCTGGCGCCCTCACCTAGAGCCTGGACTAGGACTGTGCACATTAGTGGGCTCCTCAGGGCATGCTTGTGCGAGGGAAGTGGGAGAGGCTCTCCCTAAGAGGTGGAGTAAGCGGGAATAACAAATGGGGTAAGGCACTTAGGCTTGTGCCTCTGAGGCAGAAGATTTGAACGAAATGTTGGGATAGTGCTTATTTCAGGGTTGTATGAGGCTGGACAGAGAGATGCTGAGAGGGAGAAAGGTGTGGTGAGAAAAGGGGCGATGCTGAAGGTGGCATGCAAGAAGAGCAAGACCAATGTAGGGCGACAGTGGGGGAAGGCTTTCTGGAGGAGGCGAGCTGAGCTGGCTGACAGCTTGCCTAAGAATTTTTCTCCAATTGTTGAGTGTTCACACATTTGAAGTATCACCAACACTGCATATTCTTACTGCATATTCCCATATACGTACTCACATGTATACAAATGCTCTGCCTTACAATCTCATACATGTAAACCATATGATTTCATTAGATAAGAAATACATGAATATATTCCTCCTATAAAATCATAAAACATTGCAGATAAGACTAAAATGGTCTTCTAGTCATAATTCCCCAACATGTACCTCCCACCTCTGGAAATAACCATTGCCATCAGGTAGGTTATAAACTCTTAGTAATTTACATCCACACTTCCAACTCTCTGTGACCCTATGGACCACATTTACATCCATATCCTGACCCCATCAGGCTCCTCTGTCCATGGGATTCTCCAGGCAAGAATACTGGAGTGGGTTGGCATGCTCTCTTCCAGGGTGTCTTCCCGACCCAGGGATTGAACCCACGTTTCCTGTGGCTCCTGCATTACAGGTGGATTCTCTACTGCTGAGCCACCGAAGGAAGCCCATAAAATATACAGAATAGTTGAAAGTGTGGGCACACTGTTTTGCAACTTGCAAAGGGAAGGGGGACTGCAGCATTTTGGCTTATTCTAACTTATGTTAATGTTTTTTGGATTTAAAATTAATTTTTAACTGCACAGTTAATATGAGAGTGCAGTCTCCTTGTAAATAAATTTTAAAAGAGAAAGAAGTTGCAGATAAAGCTAAATTTTTCTTTGTCCCTCTCCTCAATCCTGCGCCCCTCTTCTTCCTTCTGGAGGTAAAGTCTGTCATCACCTTGGAGAACATCTTTGATAATGTCTATGTTTCCTTCCTTTTCTGAATCTCCCTTAATTCTCAACATCTAACTGAAGTCACTGCAGTTATAGAATCCTAGAACCCAAAGGATATTTTAAAGATTATCTGGTCTTGCCTTTCATAGTACAGATGCTGAAATAGATCGAATGACTGGTCTCAGGTCTCACTGATTACCTTTGCCTTACTTTTTGTGAGCCTTAGCTAGTGTGTTCCTCATTTCTTTCAGTCTGTGTTACTTCTAGCAATTTCCATACAGATGGTTTAAATTGAAAACATCCTTAGTGGCAACTTCATTGGCAAAGACTGTGAAATTCTCTCACCACGATGTAGTCTTTGGGGAGGAAAGAACAGGACCACTGATTTCAAGTCTGAACTATGTCGGGAGCCATCCTTTCTGTGACTTGAGTAGCCAGGGGCACAGGAAGAGTATGATCTGACCGTTCGACTCCTGATACTGCGGGTGAGGGGAGGCCTTGGCCCCAACTCTCTGAATCCCTCCGTGGGGCAAGATTTTCATTTTGAGACTGACCGTTTGAATACCAGCTCCCCACCTTTTGGTTTTCTAACGATGTCAGAGGCAGAAAGAGCACAGCTGGACTCTTGAATTCCAGGTTCAGTCCATTTCAGGGGTAAGCAGAAAGAAAAAATAAAAAAAGAAAGAGAAGAAAAAAACCCCCTTTGGGTCACAAAGTAAGAATCTTTGAAATGAAAGTTGTGCAGAGAGTAAATATGAAGCCCCACAATGCCATCTCTAGAGCTGCGTTTCAGAACACAAGGGCACTTCCACTCTGTAAAGGAAAGTTAAGAGATTTCATGTTCCTTAATTAAAACGTATCTCAAGAGTCAGTGGGAGGCGCCTGCACAACCCCTACCTGAAGATGCCGATTTACAGAAAAACTTCCAGCCGTGGGATTCATACAAGGGACACGCTGGCAATTGTGAGTTTCTTTTCAAATCGGCCTCTGTCTGTCATACCTATGTAGTTACAAAATCAAAAGGGATAATAAAGTTCAATTGTATATTCACAGTTTGATATTTCTATTGACAGGTCTCACACAAAAAACACCATTTCAGGAAACTCTGATTCTGTGTCCCTCTATGAAAGGGGCTGAAAGGCTCTCCTGTGTGGCAGATCCCCACCCAACAATCCCTCTAAATCTGAATCTATAAAGTGACCCCATCGTGATTCAAAGGTGTCAAATTGGGCCTCCTCTCCCCAGGTTCTGTTTGTGATTTTTAAAAATCCCTCTGATGGTGAGGGAAAAAGGAAACCACCCAGACCAAACCACAACTGAGTTAAAAATCCCTGCTCCTCAGTAGAGGAGAACAGTTAACCCCAGCGTCACCACACCCTGGAGGGGGACAGCAGCTGCTGCCCGCTCTGAGGACTCAGGCAGACCAGGAACGACCTACAAGTCTGCCCCCACGCCCTCTCCTCACCCACCGGAGTCCGTATCAACTCTGAATAGTTCTCTTTTTTCCAAGATGTTTCAAAATATTTTACCGCTATGGAAATATTCTTCAGGGCGCCCCTAGAAAGCCAGCACGCAGGTGCCTCTAATGTTTAGAGATTTTTTTTCTTGGAAAAGAGGGGTGTATGTTGGTTAGATTCAAAACCAGCAAGTCTGTTCTTGTAATAGTGTATGGGACTAGGCTTAGGCAAGAGCAGAGCACATCTGAATGCAAAAATTAAATGGAGGAATGGGAGGGGGGAACAGGTGCTCTTTTATAAAGGCTAAATTCCATATTTACCAAACTGATTTGCATGAGGCATATTTTCAATGAAAATATTGCTACTCATTTTGCTGCATTTGTGCAACAGAAACATAAGGATGGAGCAGAAGAGGGATGCGGTTCTCAAGCTGTCTTCTGTACCTACCCTTTAGCCGACAGTTAAACGGCACTTTCG
>NW_011494762.1:2861818-2903338 GCF_000754665.1 Bison bison bison
GGGAAATTTGTTTTTTAGACCTTTCGGCTTCCCACCGCCAATAGAGCAGGACTTTTCTAACCCCCGGGTACTGCCTCAGAGTCAAGAGTTAGAAGAGAATCTAGAAGACATAGTGAGAGGTCATTACTCCACTGACCTTCACTTAGTGAGAACACCTAAATTATCTCCAGATAAGAAGTCTTTTCTAAGTTAATTCCATGCCTTCTCTTAGCAGTCCAAAAAAGTGAAAGTTGCTCAGTCTTGTCTGACTCTTTGTGACCCCATGGACTATACAGTCCATGGAATTATTCAGGCCAGAATACTGGAGTGGGTATCTGTTCCTTTCTCCAGGGGATCTTCCCAACCCAGGGATCAAACCCAGGTCTCCCGCATTGCAGGTGGATTCTCTACCAGCTGAGCCACGCAAGCCAGTGTCAAATCTTAGGACCAAGAATGTTTTCCTCTGCTTTAAACATTTTGCTTCTGCTTTACTTTCTCTTCATGTAAATCCCAAATTAACAAGTGCTGTCAGCTACATAGGTTATGTCTTATTTACATTCTTAAACCAATCTTATGATACAGGCACTATTATATCCCCATTTTTCAGATGAAGAAACAGAGGCAGAGAGACATGAAGAAATTGGACACAGGTCACCCAGGATGATAGACCCCAGATTTAAATTCGGGCATCTGACTTCAGAGTCTGTGGTGGTTCACTTTACCACCACAAGATGCTACCTGGCAACTTCAGGTGTGGGCAGCTGCAGGTACGGAGTTATTAAGAATGCACTAAGGAAGCTTCAAAGAAAGGGCACCTAGGCCAGAAATCAGAGGCAGAAATTGGAATAAGGTGAGGTGAGCAGTGGCTGATGGTAGATGCTGGTGCAATGGCTGACACATGGCCCATGCCACTATTCACAGATTTGCTCACAGGTGGGGTGGTGGTGAGCAGGTCCCAGTGAGCAAGGTCAGCCTCTTGGGTATGTGTCGTCCGTGTTTCCCAGAGTGGGCACCCATAGGGCATACCCAGTGGACTTGCCTCCCTGGGGGACTCCCAAGGCTCAATATGAAGTTTCTATTTACCTCTGAGAGTTTGCTCCGAAAAAGGCTTGTAGAGCATCTTGTAGAGAAGTGAAGTTTCCAGAATGCTTCACTCTCTTTTTCTTGGGATCAGATACACTTAGAACCAGTTCACACCTCCTGTCAGTCTTCTGGATTTCCTTCTCCTTAGGGGTCCAGAGGCTTCAGATACAGCTTTGAGTTTCAGGAGGAGGGTAGGGGCCACACATGCTGAAGGTGGGGAGAGCACCCAAGGCGATGCCTCTTCCTGGCTTGAAGCTGACGTGAAAAAACACAAAAGCACTGCACACACACCATAAAGGAAGCGGACAGCCTCAGGGTTGGTGTCTGAGGCCAAAGAGAGTTGTTACTCCTCACTGCTCTGCGGGTTTGAAATAAGCAGCTCTTCTTTCCTACTGACTATTATTGCCTAGTTTACCCTACAATCCCTTTTGAATAGTCATGCAAACTTCATCCTGGGTTGCATCTGCTTAGATAAATGGCTTATTTCCTCCTACGTCTTAGCCATCTAGCATTTCTGTTTATACAGTAAGTACCCGAGCTTCAGTTAGGGGAAACAGACATTGGACAGAATCAGAGCTTTCCAGACCATCTTACATTGGCCTCTCATCCTCCCCATGAATGTCCTTGGACCTGCAGTAGATCGCCCTCTGGGATTTCCACACTGAATCTGGCTCCACCTGAGGAAGACTATTGGGGAAAGGTCCTATGTTTGGAAATTAACATCTCAAGGAAGATTTAATCCCTCACTGGGCAAAATCAAGGTCTCCATGATCTATGGTAAGCACAATTTTAATTCTTTCTCTGAAATTCTTTGTTTTAAAAAAGCAGGTCTTCAAGTGTGGGGATACCCCATTCTTCGGTCCCTAAACATAGTCCCTTGTTCTCTCCAGTCTGCCTCAGGGGCTCCCTGATTTCCAAGACCTACATAGCGCGGGTTGTGATTTGTTTTTACTGTTGTTATCCGATTATTTGTCTGTTTCCTAATGGAAGAAAAGAATATCTTTCCTAGTGGAAGATCATATACATCCAAATAAAAAGTTTCAAGAGTGAAACACAATTCAAGCGTCTCCCTCCCGGTGACCCTCAGGCACTAGTTCATCACGGCAAGGCAACCCCAGTTATTGTTTTCACACTAATCCTGTGGGAGACAGTTTCTGCATGTGTATGAATCTACATCTGTATGATGTGTGTGTATACACGGAGATAAATGTTTTACACTAATGGAAGCATACTCTACATACTTCAGCATAATAGTAAGGAGCATAAGCTCTGGACTCTGGAGTTGGTGTTTGAATCCTGGTTTTGCGGTATAATGGCTGTGTGACTTTGGGCAAGTTACTTAACCTCTCTGGACCTCAATTTTCTCATCACTGAAACTGGGATGCTAATAGTGCCTACTACATATAATTTAATCATTAAAGTAATTAATAGATGTGGAGGATTTAGAACAGTGACAGTTGCTCAGTCATGTCTGACTTTTTTAAACCCCATGAACTGTACAGCCCATGGAATTCTCCTGGCCAGAATACTGGAGTGGGTAGGTGTTCTCTTCTCCAGGGGATCTTCCCAACTCAGGGATGGAACCCAGGTCTCCCATATTGCAGGGGGCTTCTTTACCAGCTAAGAGTGCCTGCAATATAAATGGTAACATTTTTTTGGTTTACCACTTAACTAACTACAGATCTGGGAACTTTTATATTAGTTGGTTCAAATGTGGCTCTTTGTTCTAGTGGCTGAATAGTGTTCTATTGTATGGAAATACAAAAACATATTTAGCTAGTATTTAACTAATTATTTTTAACTCTTATTTTATTTTACATTTACTTACTTTTTATTTAAATTTTATTTAATATTTAAATAATATTTTAACAATATTTAACTTGAGGATCATTTAGATTTTTTTGGTCATTTGCTATTATAAACAGTCCTATGAAAGGTAATCACTGTACTTGCATCCTAAAGGGAAAAAGACTTCTTGAATGTATAATTGCTGGGTCTACTTTGTCACTAGCTGCCCTTCAAAGCTTTTTTTTTAACTTATATTCTCAGCAATAACATCCAGGGCTCTTGCCTTTGGCACTTCTCAATTTTAACCAACCCAAGAGCTGAGAAATGGTCTCCTGGAGTTTGCATTTCTTTTACTATGAGTGAAGCAAGCATTTATCTAGCTCTATGCCCATCTCCTATGGGGTTGTTGCTCTTTTTCTGATCAAGCAGTCTGTTGTTTGTTTTTCCAGAGAGTTTTTCTGGGGAGCGATTGTATCTGCCTCCTGTCTCAAAGATCTCAAATTCTCATTAGACTGTGCAGAAAGGTTTCCACAATGGTCATTTTATTCAAAATGTTCAACAGTACAAATTTGATCCCTGCAAGGATCTGTTAGCCTTCATGCAACCTGATCTGTTGTGCTGGGGAATGAGAGTTTATTGCATCATAAAAGTCTTGCCCTCCATTTGTGTTAGGCAAGTACTGACTTTTTTATGACCTCTTCTTCTTAACTAAACATATCAATAAATAACACATGATTCTTGATGGGGCTAATCCTAGATTGATGTGACTTATCTGATAAATCAACACCATAAAGAAACTCTTGGCTCAACCTCCTGATCATTCAAGGAGAGAAGGAAGATTCCAACTTTGAGTGACTAAGTTAGCCTTCTGAGAGTAGGCCCCTATTGGTCAAGGGCATGTACGAATCACTATGATCATTCTGCATCTAAGGTGTTAAAACACTACGAATCCCTCATAACCCAATTGCCTTTTATCTACTGCAGAAAAGGCCAAATGTGCAAAGGTCCTTTCCAGTGGTTTCCATACTTTAATGTTTATCAGAATCAACCAGAAACTACACTCTTCAAAGCCCCTGGTAGCTCAGATGGTAAAGAATCCACCTGTAAAGTGGGAGACCTGGGTTCGATCCCTGGGACACAGAAGCCTGGTGAGCTACAGCCCATGGGGTTGCAAAGACTTAGCAACTAAGCAGAGTACACTCTTTAAAAACTCATAGCTGATTCTGAAGCAGATGGCCAAAAGGTGCACTGGGAAATTCAGCTAGCAAAGCCATGCAATTACTAAATCAAATATTCAAGGGATATGACCCAGAATCTCCATTTTTACAGGCACACCTGCTTAGTCTCAGGCTCCCTGAAGTAGAAGTTCTTCCTGTGCTAGGGAGTACCCCTATGTCATGTTATTGCCAAGAAGAGGCTGATGGTGTTGGAAGAATATTTTGGAATGTGCTCTTCAATAAATCTGAATTGTTGGTGATGATTGGAAGAGATGTTACAATTTTTCTCTTCCATATCTACTCTCAGCATCTGTTTTACCTGCTCACACCGCATGAAATAATAGTCAGTGAAGGACAAGAAGTCTGTCCACAAGAGGAACAATGAGAGGAAAAAGAGAGCGGTGAAAGACTTCACCCTGAAATGTCCCTCTTTAATGTCTTGCCCTCCGTTGGGAAGACATAGCCCGACATCTGATCCGAGCAGGTTTTCCCGACACTCCTTAATTTATCTAAGCTGTTTCACATCTCAAAAGGAGACCCATTTTTGAGAATTATCCTTTAATAACAACAGCTACTGCTGAACTATACCAGACATGGTGCTAAGGGCTTTTACACATATAATAACAAAAGTTATTCCTATTTTAAAGAAGGGAAAATGGAGATTCGGGGAGGTTGAGCAAATTGGCACAAGTCATGGGGCAGTCATGACAAAAAGGATTCAAACCTGGCAGTCCAACTTGAGTCCCTCACCTTCAGAACTCAGGGTGTGCTGCCCACAGTAGGTTCTGATCCTTACCGGGTCCACCTTAGAACTGCTCCACATGCTGATCAGGTGCTGTGATCAGTAGAGCCAGAAGCGCTCACAAATCAAAAACTCTGGATGCCTCTGTACATGGAAATCTTGTGTAAATCCATTTCTTTTACTACCTTCTTCTCACCATGTATAAGGAATACTGAGAGCATTGTTACAATATTTGTATGGATACAACTGTTTGGTTTCTATAACTGTACTTGCATGTACAAATATAATATGACTTAGTCTACAGTGTGCATGGCTGTGGGGGTCAACCCAATGGGTAGTAGAGATCTCCTGAAGCCGGCTCAGGATGCCACCAGGGCACTGGGAGGAGTGCAAGGGTGGGACACAGGAGATTTGCTTCCTGTGTCACCTCTGTGTGTGTGTGTGTGTGTGTGTGTGTGTGTGTGTGACTTGGACAATTAGGCCACATCTCTGGAGCTCATTTTCTCAACTGTAAAATGAGAAGAACCAATTAAATAAATTGTTTAAAAGTTTTTAAACATAAAAGTAATGCCTAATATATTCCTCTCAGTTAAAAATCCACCCAGTATGGATACAGTAAAAGCCCTCATTGACTCCCACCCAACACCACTGATCCCTTGAGTGGAACTACTATGAACACCATGGTGCAATATGGTGTATTGTATTGTATTGATTCCACTCCAAATATTTCACCAAATACGCACCTTCTTCTTTGCAAGTGTATAGATTCTTTCATTGTTATTTTGTATAAATGACATCAGATCAGTAGTTCTTATTCTTTTTTTGATTAAATATCTCCCTCCCCTAAAATGTACACGTGTACATTTTGGGTAGAAAAATCGTCAAAGATATTCATGGATCCCTTGAATCTCATCCATGGATCCCGTACCCATGCATTCCAGACTAACCTGGATTAGAAGAGTCCAAGAGTTTTATTTCAAAATTATGTCCTTTAATTTTAAGTACAGGCCTGGTCTGTGTCTCTAAGCTGTCCACCTCAACCTTTCTCTCCACTGTGCCTTTCCACACAACAATATTTACCTTATTTAACTATATTTTTATTTTTATCAGAGGCTTCTATGCACACAGTTTTAAAAATCATATGAGCAAAACTGGTAATAAAAAAAAAATTCTCCTCCAACTCCAAATCATGCTTCCTGAGGCAACCTCTTACCTGTGTTTTAGCTGTTTCCTTTGGGATTTCCCTCCATGTTTCTGAAGAGTGTTGAGGTCCTTTAATGGACCAGAACCTGGTGGTCTGGAGTCAACCAATAAGAAAGTAAAGGAGAGAGAAAGAGGCTGATATTTCTTGGTTTATGCATAAAGCCAATAAAGCCCCTGCATGGGGCTTGCTCTGTTCACAAAGGCCTCTGGTGCCCTCTCGATGGGGTGAAGGTGCAGAGTGCCTTCTTGAGAGGGTCTTAGAAGCCCGGGCAGGAAAGTGAACTCAGAGAGCCTCTGCGCTCCAGGGGTTCAGCCTGAAAAAAAGAGAGAGAGGGAGAGAGAGAGAGAGAGAGAGAAAGACACAGGGACCAGAGCTCTGATGGAGCAAAGGTGTTTTAATCAACATGGTGTGGGCATATATACTGTCTTACAAGGTAGTTATTCTCAGCAAAGATAAAGATTAAAATTCCAGACTTACAAAACATAGGCGATCCGTATTAGAGAGAGAGAGATTTGTAAACAAACTCTTTTACCGTGTGGTTCACAAGAAGGAAGAGGGTACTTATCACTGTATAGAAAAACTAATGAAGGAAATGCCTGGATTCCTCAGCCCCCGGGAGAGGCTTGCCTCTCCTCTTAATTCCTGAGTATTCAGGAATTAATAAGGAACAGAGAATTCCTGACAGATCCAAAACAGCACACAGGAAGCCGCCTGTTAAATGCTTCCTGACAGAGGAGTGTGCTTATAACTGGCTTATTGAAAACGCTCAACTTAGATGACATACAAACAGAAAATGGATTTATTTTTCTCTAACCACAGCCTTGTCATAGAAAACTAGCCAATCTGATCACACAGACCACAGCCTTTTCTAACTCAATGAAACTAAGCCATGCCGTGTGGGGCCACCCAAGATGGACGGGTCATGAAGGAGCAGTCTGACAGAATGTGGTCCACTGGAGAAGGGAATGGCAAACCACTTCAGTATTCTTGCCTTGAGAACCCCATGAATAGTATGAAAAGGCAAAATGATAGGATATTGAAGAGGAACTCCCCGGGTCGGTAGGTACCCAATATGCTACTGGAGATCAGTGGAGAAATAACTCCAGAAAGAATGAAGGGATGGAGCCAAAGCAAAAACAATACCCAGTTGTGGATGTGACTGGTGATAGAAGCAAGGTCCAATGCTGTAAAGAGCAATATTGCATAGGAACCTGGAATGTCAGGTCCATGAATCAAGGCAAATTGGAAGTGGTCAAAAAGGAGATGGGAAGAGTGAACATTCTAGGAATCAGTGAACTAAAATGGACTGAAATGGGTGAATTTAACTCAGATGGCCATTATAGCTACTACTGTGGGCAGGAATCCCTTAGAAGAAATGGAGTAGCCATCATGGTCAACAAAAGAGTCTGAAATGCAGTACTTAGATGTAATCTCAAAAATGACAGAATGATCTCTGTTCATTTCCAAGGCAAACCATTCAATATCATAGTAATCCAAGCTATGCCCCAACCAGTAAACCTGAAGAAGCTGAAGTTGAGCGGTTCTATGAAGATCTACAAGATCTTTTAGAATTAACACTGAAAAAAGCTGTCCTTTTCAGTGTAAGAGACTGGAATGCAAAAGTAGGAAGTCAAGAAAGCCTGGAATAACAGGCAAATTTGGCCTTGGAGTACAGAATGAAGCAAGGCAAAGGCTAATAGAGTTTTGCCAAGAGAACACATGGGTCATAGCAAACACCCTCTTCCAACAACACAAGATAAGACTCTACACATGGACATCACCAAGTGGTCAACACCGAAATCAGATAGATTATATTCTTTGCAGCCAAAGATGGAGAAGCTCTATACAGTCAGCAAAAACAAGACCAGGAGCTGACTGTGGCTCAGATCATGAACACCTTATTGCCAAATTGAAGAAAGTAGGGAAAACCACTAGACCATTCAGGTATGACCTAAATCAAATCCCTCATGACTACACAGTGGAAGTGAGAAATAGATTTAAGTGACTAGATCTGATAGAGTGCCTGATGAACTGTGGACGGAGGTTCATGACATGGTACAGGAGACAGGGATCAAGACCATCCCTAAGGAAAAGAAATGCAAAAAAGCAAAATGGCTGTCTGAGGAGGCCTTACAAATAGCTGTGAAAAGAAGAGAAGCAAAAAGCAAAGGAGAAAAGGAAAGATATAAGCATCTGAATGCAGAGTTCCAAAGAATAGCAAGGAGAGATAAGAAAGCCTTCCTCGGTGATCAATGCAAAGAAATAGAGGAAAACAACAGAATAGGAAAGACTAGAGATGTCTTCAAGAAAATTAGAGATACCAAGGGAACATTTCATGCAAAGATGGGCTCAATAAAGGACAGAAATGGTATGGACCTAACAGAGGCAGAAGATATTAAGAAGAAGTGGCAAGAATACACAGAAGAACTGTACAAAAAAGATTTTCACAACCCAGATAATCAAGATGGTGTGATCACTCACCTAGAGCCAGACATCCTGGAATGTGAAGTCAAGTGGGCCTTAGAAAGCATCACTATGAACAAAGCTAGTGGAGGTGATGGAATTCCAGTTGAGCTATTTCAAATCCTGAAAGATGATGCTGTGAAAGTGCTGCACTCAATATGTCAGCAAATTTGGAAAACTCAGCAGTGGCCACAGGACTGGAAAGGTTCAATTTTCATTCCAATCCCAAAGAAAGGCAATGCCAAAGAATGCTCAAACTACCGCACAATTGCACTCACTGCACATGCTAGTAAAGTGATGCTCAAAATTCTCCAAGCCAGGCTTCAGCAATACGTGAACCATGAACTTTCAGATGTTCAAGCTGAATTTAGAAAAGGCAGAGGAACCAGAGATCAAATTGCCAACATCTGCTGGATCATCGAAAAAGCCAAGAGAGTTCCAGAAAAACATCTATTTCTGCTTTATTGACTATGCCAAAGCCTTTGACTGTGTGGATCACAATAAACTGTGGAAAACTCTGAAGGAGATGGGAATCCCAGACCACCTGACCTGCCTCTTGAGAAACCTCTATGCATGTCAGAAAGCAGCAGTTAGAACTGGACATGGAAAACAGACTGGTTCCAAATAGGAAAAGGAGTATGTCAAGGTTGTATTGTCACCCTGCTTATTTAACTTCTATGCAGAGTACATTATGAGAAATGCTGGGCTGAAAGAAGCACAAGCTGGAATCAAGATTGCCGGGAGAAATATCAATAATGCCGGATATGCAGATGACACCACCCTTATGGCAGAAAGTGAAGAAGAACTAAAAAGCCTCTTGAAAGTGAAAGAGAAGAGTGAAAAAGTTGGCTTAAAGCTCAACATTCAGAAAACGAAGATCATGGTATCTGGTCCCATCACTTCATGGGAAATAGATGGGGAAACAGTGGAAACAGTCAGACTTTATTTTTTTGGGCTCCAAAATCACTGCAGTTGGTGACTGTAGCCATGAAATTAAAAGATGCTTACTCCTTGGAAGGAAAGTTATGACCAAACTAGACAGCATATTAAAAAGCAGAGACATTACTTTGTCAAAAAAGATCCATCTAGTCAAGGCTATGGTTTTTCCAGTAGTCATGTATGGATGTGAGAGTTGGACTGTGAAGAATGCTGAGCGCTGAAGAATTGATGCTTTTGAACTGTGATGTTGGAGAAGACTCTTGAGAGTCCCTTCGACTGCAAGGAGATCCAACCAGTCCATCCTAAAGGAGACCAGTCCTGGGTGTTCATTGGAAGGACTGATGTTGAAGCTGAAACTCCAATACTTTGGCCACCTCATGTGAAGAGTTGACTCATTGGAAAAGACCCTGATGCTGGGAGGGTTGTGGGTAGGCGGAGAAGGGGATGACAGAGGATGAGATGGTTGGATGGCATTACCGACTCGATGGACATGAGTTTGAGTGAACTCCAGGAGTTGGTGATGAACAGGGAGGCCTGGTGTGCTGCGATTCATGGGGTCGCAAAGAGTCAGACACGACTGAACGACTGAACTGAACTGAACCACAGCCTTACTCTTTCCCAGCCTTCACGTCATCTCAGGCATATCCCCTAGTTTGTAATTGTAATTTAGACATAAATTTCTGGGATAACTTAGTCTATCCCTATTTGTACCTTTCAATCAAATCTGATGTAAAAAATCTCCCTCCCTCAGCTTGGGTCTGGCCAGTGGCTGAGGGCTGAGCAGGACGAGATGAGGCTAGTGTGTTGGTCAGGACTGATTGCCCCTTGAATACAGTAGTTCCTTTCTTTGCCTGCTGCTTGGCTGGCCTGAGAAGCCCAAAGTAACTCAGTGGCAGTCACAACTCTAAGGTTCCTGGAACCCTGAGTGCTCCCTGGCACCAGAGTGGCTGAGAGCAGAGTTGGCTGATGTTGATGGAAGAATCACACTGTCCACCTGGTTGTTGAGCCTGTCCTTTGTGATAGGTGCTCTTGGGTGAACACAAAGAGCCAATAAACACGTCCACATATCCCTCCCCAGCAATCCCTGTCTTTGATACTGTGCTCTTATTCACTGCAGGCCACTAGCCAGGAGTCCGTTTCTAACCTTCTCCCATAGGAATTGATGAGCCATGTGTCTAGCTCAAAGCTCTGGATGCTGGGAGGGCATCTCTTCTCCCCTGGCCCTCCGAGTGAGGCCGCCATGCAGCAGAAGTCCGCTCTGAGCCGCACAAACGTATAATGTCAACTCATCAGGAATCTGGCCTGAGTTCTCTCCTCTTTCATTTAGCCAAAAGGATTCACAAGAGCACAGGGATGTGAGTTGAGGATGATGCTTTGGGGCATTAAGGTAAGTAATATGGGAATCTAGGCCACCTTTCCATATAATTTACTTGTCTCTTCCAGACCTGCCTGGGTTAGCTCCTGAGAGCACCATTTCCAGTTTTTTGTGTATGTTTTTTAAACTGAAGTATAGTTGATTTACAATGTTGTGTTAGTTTTACCATTTCTGTCTTACAGTGGATTCCTGCTCTGTTGCGTTTTCCATGTCATCTTTCATGAATTCCCCCCAATTATTAGTTTTATGAAATACCATAACATGGGGCAAATACCTTGCAGAAAATTTATGCAAGAAAAATCACCTCGACTAAATACTCCCTATGGAAACTATAATATAGGAATGGCAATTTCAGCCTGCAAAGTACATTCAATTCTTCCTTAACCACAGGTATGTTGCCTATTTTACTAAATGGATGCAGAATCTCGGAGGGCATGTGCTTCTGTGTTTCTTCTCCAACATTTCCTGGAACTTAGTGCATACACTAGAGTGTGGACTTGGCCAAGAATTTGCTCTCTGACTACATCGAACCACAGTCACTTATCCTTCTATGCAATATGCCTATGAAAGCCATTGGCCTGGCCGTAGCTTTTGCTGTTTCACTTACTCTCCCCCAAAGGCAGGAACATAGTAAGAGTGAGAGTGACAGGTTGGCCAAGAGAGACGAACTTGAACTTTCAATGGAGGGCTCAGGTTTGTGTCTCTTTTCTGGGTGCTGTGCTGTGCTGTGCTAAGTTGCTTCAGTCATGAACGACTCTTTGCAACCCCATGGACTGTAGCCTGCCAGGCTCCTCTGTCAACGGGATTCTCCAGGCAAGAATACTGGAGTGGGTTGCCATTTCCTTCTCCAGGGGATCTTCCTGACCCAGGGATCAAACTGTGTCTCTTACGCCTCCTGCATTGGCAGGCAGGTTCTTTACCACTAGTGCCACCTGGGGAACTTCTCTCTTGGGCAGAGAGACACTTTTCTTCTCCAAATGTGTCCTCCCTGACTCCTTTGCTTCTCAGCCTGACATCACCTGTACCACCTCTAACAGGATACATTTCTAGTACAATCATATTACAAGTATGGTAAACCATTGCCCCGGTGATCACAGTATAAAGAGATGTTGCTTTTTAGTTCTTAAAAAGCAGAAAGCCAGCATGTGAGACATTTCCAGATACTTCTTGCTCTTAATACTTCTTTTCTTCCGCTCTGACTTGGGGCACCGAGTGGTGATTATAATTACTCTATAACACAATGGAATGGATTATTATAGCAGAAGAAAATGTTCCAAAGGAGCACTTAAATCCATCAAAGCATCCCTTAGCCAAGTTTGCTAACTTAAATGAAGAATTGTTAACAATGTATTCTCTTTCATTTGTTAAATGTCCTTCCTGACCTTTTATTGTTTCACATTTTGAAAAGAAATTACGGTAAAATTGTCTGAGCTACCCTCCTCCCAATCCAAAGTCTATTTCGTTCTCTATCTTGGGCTTGCCCTGGGCTGGAGCTGTCTGTACAGTCCAGATCTTGTTTCCGCAGAGAGCCTGCCGGAGCACTTGCAGGGACACCAAGTTTGAGGCCGTCATGAATCCATTCACATTCTGACTGAATCCATCATGGACTCTGGCGTGAGCTGGCTCTGTTTAGAGTCCATATAACACTTAGGTCTTGATACCGTGTGCCTTTCCTGCCATGTTCATGGACTCTTTTGTATCAAAAAAGTATTTTATGCATTATAAACGTAATATTTTATGTATTATATTATTTAAGTATTTTATGTATTAGAAAAGTAGTAAAAGTAATACACACACAAAAAAGGATGGTAACGACAATCCTATATGCGAGACAGAAAAAGAGACACAGGTGTAAAGAACAGACTTTTGAACTATGTGGGAGAAGGCGAGGGTGGGATGATTTGACAGAATAGCACTGAAACGTGTATATTACCATATGTAAGACAGATGACCAGTGCAAGTTTGAGGCATAAAGCAGGGCACTCAAAGCCGGTGCTCTGGGACAACCCAGAGGGATGGGGTGGGGAGGAAGGTAGGAGGGGGTTCAGGATGAGGGGACACATGTATACCCGTGATTGATTCATGTTGATGTATGGCAAAAACCACCACAACATGGTAAAGTAATTAGACTCCAATTAAAATTAATAAATTAATTTTTAAAAAAAGAATGAACAAGATGATAACAGAGATAGACATGGGTCCTGTTAAAAAATGTCTATGAAATTATTGGATTTATGGTAAAACTGGTTAAAGAAAGGGTAGAAATCTGAATGGCCATGCTGGCATGAGATGGTCAGTGAAGCTTCCTGGGAAGCAGGGCTTGGGAGGGTCTCCGAATGACTAGCAGGAATCAGAAATGGAGGCAAACTGGGCCGTATATGTAAGGGAAACAATGGGAACAAGTGCACGGGGGCTGGAATGCTGTGGTTTTGTGTGGAGGAAAGTAGACCCATGAAACAGAGTAGAGATTTTTGTGAAGGAAGAAGTGAGAGAGGAGCTTGGGCAGGTGAACAGGTATGGGCAGTGTGTTGAGATCCTAGAATGTCACTCCAGAGGAGTGGTGTGATAAAGAGCAGTTCTAAGGGGACGACTAAATGTGGTCTGCTAGGGAAGGGAATGGCAAACCACTTCAGTATTCTTGCCTTGAGAACCCCATGAAGAGTATGAAAAGGCAAAAAAACAGGACACTGAAAGATGAATTCCCCAGGTCGGTAGATGCCCAGTATGCTACTGGAGAGCAGTGGAGAAATAACTCCAGAAAGAATGAAGGGACAGAGCCAAAGCAAAAACACCACCCAGATGTGGATATGATTGGCAATGGTAGTAAAGTCCGATGCTATAAAGGGCAATATTGTATAGGAACCTGGAATGTTAGGTCCATGAATCAAGGCAAATTGAAAGTGGTCAAACAGGAGATGGCAAGAGTGAACACCAACATTTTAGGAATCAGCAAACTAAAATGAACTGGAACGGGTGAATTTAGCTCAGATGACCATTATATCTACTACTGTGGGCAGGAATCCCTTAGAAGAAATGGAGTAGCCATCATAGTCAACAAGAGTCCAAAATGCAGTACTTGGATGCAATCTCAAAAATGACAGAATGATCTGTTTGTTTCTAAGGCAAACCGTTCAATATCACAGTAATCCAAGTCTATACCCCAACCAGTAATGCTGAAGAAGCTGAAGTTGAACGGTTCTATGAAGACCTACAAGACCATCTAGAACTAACAACCAAAAAAGATGTCCTCTTCACTACAGGGGACTGGAATGCCAAAGTAGGAAGTCAAGAAACACCTGGAATAACAGGCAAATTTGGCCTTGGAATACGGAATGAAGCAGGGCAAAGACTAATAGAGTTTTGCCAAGAGAACACACTGGTCATAACAAACACCCTCTTCCAACAATACAAGATAAGACTCTACACATGGACATACCCAGGTGGTCAATACCAAAATCCAATTGATTATATTCTTTGCAGCCAAAGATGGGGAAGCTCTATACCGGCAGCAAAAACAAGACCAGGAGTTGACTGTGGCTCAGATCATGAACTCCTTATTGCCAAATTCAGACTTAAATTGAAGAACGTAGGGAAAACCACTAGACCATTCAGGTATGACCTAAATCAAATCCAGTACGATTGTACAGTGGAAGTGAGAAATAGATTCAAGGGATTAGATCTGATAGACAGAGTGCCTGATGAACTATGGATGGAGGTTCATGACATTGTACAGGAGGAAGGGATGAAGACCATCCCCAAGAAAAAGAAATGCAAAAAGCAAAATGGCTGTCTGAGGAGGCCTTACAAATAGCTGAGAAAAGAAGAGAAGTGAAAGGCAAAGGAGAAAAGGAAAGATATACCCATTTGAATGCAGAGTTCCAAAGAATAGCAAGGAGAGATAAGAAAGCCTTCCTCGGTGATCAATGCAAAGAAATAGAGGAAAACAATAAAATAGGAAAGACTAGAGATGTCTTCAAGAAAATTAGAGATACCAAGGGAACATTTCATGCAAAGATGGGCTCAATAAAGGACAGAAATGGTGTGGACCTAACAGAGGCAGAAGATATTAAGAAGAAGTGGCAAGAATACACAGAAGAACTGTACAAAAAAGATCTTCACGGCCCAGATAATCACGATGGTGTGATCACTTACCTAGAGCCAGACATCCTGGAATGCAAAGTCAAGTGGGCCTTAGAAAGCATCACTATGAACAAAGCTAGTGGAGGTGATGGAATTCCAGTTGAGCTATTTCAAATCCTGAAAGATGATGCTATGAAAGTGCAGCATTCGATATGCCAGCAAATATAGAGAACTCAGCAGTGGCCACAGGACTGGAAAAGGTTTCATTCCAATCCCAAAAGAAGGCAATTGCAAAGAATGTTCAAATGACTGCACAATTGCACTCATCTCACACACTAGCAAAGTAATGCCCAAAATTCTGCAATCCAGGATTCAACAGTATGTGAACTGTGAACTTCCAGAAGTTCAAGTTGGATTTAGAAAAGGCAGAGGAACCAGAGATCAAATTGCCAACATCCAATGGATTATTGAAAAAGCGAGAGAATTCCAGAAAAACATCTACTTCTGCTTTATTGACTATGACAAAATCTTTGACTGTATGGATCACAAAGAACTGTGGAAAAGTCTTAAAGAGATGGGAATACCAGACCACTTGACCTGTTAAATCCGAGAAATCTGTATGCAGGTCAGGAAGCAAAGGTTAGAACTGGAAGTGGAACAACAGATTGGTTCCAAATTGGGAAAGGAGTACATCAAGGCTGTATATTGTCACCCTGCATATTTAACTTATATGTAGAGTACATCATGCAAAATGCTGGGCTGGATGAAGCACAAGCTGGAATCAAGATTGCCAGGAGAAATATCAATAACCTCAGATATCCAGATGACACCACCCTATGGCAGAAAGCAAAGAAGAACTAAAGAGCCTCTTGATGAAAGTGAAAGTGGAGAGTGAAAAAGTTGGCTTAAAATTCAACATTCAGAAAACTAAGATCATGGCATCTGGTCCCATCACTTCATGGCAAATAGATGGGGAAATAGTGGAAACAGTGACAGACTATTTTGGGGAGCTCCAAAATCACTGCAGATGGTGACTGCAGCCATGAAATTAAAAGACGCTTGCCCTGGAAGAAAGGTAATGACCAAACTAGACAGCATATTAAAAAGCTGAGGCATTACTTTGCCAATAAAAGTCCATCTAGTCAAAGCTATGATTTTTCCAGTAGTCATGTATGAATATGAGAGTTGGACTGTAAAGAAAGCTGAGCACCAAGAGATGATACTTTTGAACTGTGGTGTTGGAGAAGACTCTTGAGTTCCCTTGGACAGCAAGGAGATCCAACCAATCCATTCTAAAGGAAATCAGTCCTGAATATTCTTTGAAAGGACTGATGCTGAAGCTGAAACTCCAATACTTTGACCACCTGATGTGAAGAACTGACTCATTTGAGAAGACCCTGATGCAGGGAAAGATTGAAGGCAGGAGGAGAAGGGGATGACAGAGGATGATATGGTTGGATGGCATCACCGACTCAATGGACATGAGTTTGAGTAAACTCCAGATTTGATGCAGAGACTTTTGCAGAGATCCCAGAGAAAGACTGGAAACCAGAATTAAAGGGCTTGGGGTTTAAAAATAAAATAAAATTTAAATTTAAAAATAAAATAAAATTTAAAAAAAAGGGGGTGCTTAGGGGAAGAGAGGTGTGGCTGCAGACGGATTTGGGCATCAGCAGCATACACGTGGTGGAGAAGGCAATGGCACCCCACTCCAGTACTCTTGCCTGGAAAATCCCATGGGTGGAGGAGCCTGGTAGGCTGCAGTCCATGGGGCCGAGAAGAGTCGGATACGACTGAGCGACTTCACTTTCACTTTTCACTTTCATGCATTGGAGAAGGAAATGGCAACCCACTCCAGTGTTCTTGCCTGGAGAATCCCAGGGACAGGAGAGCCTGGTGGGCTGCCATCTAGGGGGTCTCACAGAGTCGGACATGACTAAAGCGACTTAGCAGCAGCAGCAGCAGCAGCATACAGGTGGAGAAGGCAATGGCACCCAACTCCAGTACTCTTGCCTGGAAAATCCCATGGATGGAGGAGCCTGATAGGCTACAGTCTATGGGGTCGCAAAGAGTCGGACACGACTGAACAACTTCACTTTCCCTTTTCACTTTCATGCATTGGAGAAGGAAATGGCAACCCACTCCAGTGTTCTTGCCTGGAGAATCCCAGGGACGGGGAAGCCTGGTTGCCTGCCGTCTATGGGGTCTCACAGAGTCGGACATGACTGAAGTGACTTAGTAGCAGTAGCAGTTTAGCAGGGAGGCCTAGCATGCTGCAGTCCATGGGGTCGCAAAGAGTTGGACACAACTGGGCGACTGAACTGAAAGAGATGAATCTGCTGATGGGTTGTATTATGCTGGAGGTAAGAGCACCAGAACTAGAAAGCTAGCCAGACATCAAAGCAGTGGGAACAGGCATAGAAAGGTAGAAGTGGCCTCAGCAGCACTGGGGTGGGTATATTATAGTTCTCTGAGCAGGAGCCACACTCCCTCACTTGATAGATTATTCCAACCTCCTTCTAATGGCAACAGGATTGGCTCCAGGGTGATAGGAATAGAACACAAACAGAGCCAGTCAAGGTTTTAATTTGAAGTGGGAGGAATGGAGGCACAAACCTTCTGATGTTGGCCACCATCTATGGCACCTGGGAACTCTTTGTGGCAGGTGGAGTGAGAAGACAACTGAAAACCTAACAGCTTCGTTTGGATCCCTAGACCCAGTTGTTCCATTCTAGTTTTCAAGTTGTGTAAGTCAATAGATTCTGACACTTGCAGTTAAAAGAGTCCAAATTAATACAGATATTAATTTTTAAGTCTTCTTAGAATTATTAGAGTGTGAAGAAAGTAAATGAGTAAATGATAACCAGAACAACTCCAACATTTTTAACTTGGGTAGCCAAGTTAAAACTCAGGTAGCTAACTGAGCTAGCGCACAGATGTACTTACACTTTTGATGAGTGAATGAATGAAGCAGGAATAAGGTGAAGTGTCAGAGTACTGATACTGTGTTTAAACATATAATGCTTAAATTTTAAAAATACATATTTTTACAAGTAAATTCTAATTCATAACATACAATTACATCTACCCACTGCTATGAAATTGCTATCAATATTCATAGAGGAAAAAGAAACTTCTCACAGTGAAAGAAGATAAGGAAGAAGAGGATGAGGGGTATGTGAAATGTCTGTGGCAAAACCAGAACTTTTACTGATTTGAAAAGTGAAAGTCGCTCAGTCATGTCCGACTCTTTGCAATCCCATGAACTATAACCCACCAGGCTCCAGTGTCCATGGAATTCTCCAGGAAACAGTACTGGAGCGGGTTGCCATTTCCTTCTCCAAAGGATCTTCCAGACCCAGGGATCAAACCTGGGTCTCCTGCATTGCAGGCAGATTCTTCACTGTCTGAGCCACCAGGGAAATTTATCTATAGCCCTAGAAAAATAACTGAAAATATATTTCAGCCCTGTTAAAAGATGGTGCCACATCATGTAATGTGTGATCACTTAAATTAGCAATAGTAAACTGCCTAAGGGCCTCTACTTCAGAAGATTGCTTTTATTTCTGAATGTAATCAAAATTTAAGTTGGGCTTTCACAGCAGAAGCAATGATGTGGCTCCGTGAGACGAGGCGGGCTTCACAGGCAGAGCAGGGTTGTTAGCATGCACACCAAGCACACACCCCACATCCTCACTTCCAGTGTATCATGGACATTTATTTCCATACTTCTGGAAGTATGGAAGTATGGAAAGAATGTCCCCTCTCCATGAACCTGGGCAGGTTTTTTATTTGGTTATAACCAATAGAATGAAGTGGGTGTGACTGTGTGGTTTCTGAGGCTAGGTTGTAGGAAGCAGGCAGCTTCTGCCTCATTCCTCAAATACTGACTTTGGAATCCTGAACTGCTATGCAAACAGTCCAACTGCTCCAAGGCCGCCATGCTGTGAGGAAGCCCAACTAATCCTCAGGGAGAGAACACGTGAAAAAGCCCAAGACCATGAGAGAAGGGAGAGAAATGAGAGCCTAGCTGTTCCGGGCACCCCACTGGAAGTGAGTGACTCCAGCCACTGTCTGCAACTGCAAGAGAGAACTGCATGACCCAGCCTTTCCTGAATTCCTGACTGTAGAAACCATGGGGTAATTTGTTGTTTAGCAATGATAACCAGAAGAGTTCTGTAGTCATTGGAAATGGTTTTTTTGCTATTACTAAATCTTCTGATAGTCTAGAAAATTTTAGACCCAGATCTGTTTTTCCAGTTCACAAATGGATCCTCCCTCAGCATAATTGACTTTATCTGCTCCAAACAGCAAATGCTTAGAATATCACATAGACAGTTTGAGCTGCCTCTACTATGGCAGTCTGTCTCTGAAAAGAAGTATAAAAACATAGATTATACCTCCATTGAAAGATACAGTTCTATGCAATTAGCTGAACTCAAATACTAATGTAAATTGCCTGATTCATTTTTAATCATTCCTCTAACAGAGACAGAAAAAATGAATTATTTATTATTTCAGCTTTAACCACTGGAAATGTAAGATTGTTACATATATACCAATGTAAGGCTTGTTATAGTCTTAATTTCCCAACAACAATGAAAAATTTTGTCAGTGCACAGATTAGGCACAGAATAAATGTTCCAGTAAGCTTACACTATGTAGCTTTTGTAACTCAGTGTGGTGGAATATTACATTTTCCTGCCACTGAAAATAGAGTAAAATGCAGTTGTTAGAATTATTGCAATATCTATATGCACATTTTCAAATATAAATGGCATACTATAAACATAAATCATTCAACGATAGTGTGATTATGTTGAAATAATGCAACATGGACATAAATGAAGAGAAACGATGTTGAACTGCTTTTCCAGCTATGCAAGTTAAAATTCTACCATGAAGATCAGAATTATAATTGGAAAACTGAGTAAATACTGTGGTAGTAGTTTTAACCTAAGAAAAGCAGCAATTTCTTTAAAACTGAAATTGTAGATATACATTCCTATTTATCTCACCAGGCCCTTCTTTTGCACTGTACAAAATAGTCATATCACAGGCAGAAATGAGGTAGGATGTTAGCTTAAATCAGAGATAAAATTTAAAACTGGAGAGGTGGTTAAAATGAAAAAGAAGCAACGGTTTTGTTTGAAAGGCTCCAAATAAAAGGCAAAATATGGGGGTCCCCCAATGTCCCATTATCTATACCAGCCCACAGGAAAGCAGGAGGCACTGGTGCTGCAAATGTAAAATATATAGATTTTCCACATTCTTCAAAATGAGTCAACTGTGTACCCTCAGCTGCATTCCAACTGTTTGAACTCACACTGGAAACACAGCACAAGGGCGTGGAAAACAGACTGGGAAGGCATGAAAATTGCTTCTCACCCGAGGCAGGAAACCAGCAAGATCATTGACACAACAGCCAAAGCTGTACCCAATAGTGTGTTAGTCGCTCAGTCGTGTCCGACTCTTTGCGACCCCATGGACTGTAGCCCTCCAGGCTCCTTTGTCCATGGGATTTTCCAGGCAAAAATACTGGAGTGGGTAGCCATTCCCTTCTCCAGGGGAACTTCCCAATCCAGGGATCATACCCGGGTCTCCTGCTTTGCAGGCAGATTCTTTTCCCTCTGAGCCACCAGGGAAGACCACCAAACAGTGGATAGCAATCAAAATTCAGGAAGAGGGAGGAGAGAGGAGAGACAGA
The DNA here is from genome assembly GCF_000754665.1 of Bison bison bison. Classification (NCBI taxonomy): domain Eukaryota; kingdom Metazoa; phylum Chordata; class Mammalia; order Artiodactyla; family Bovidae; genus Bison; species Bison bison. The sequence goes on from NW_011494762.1 coordinate 2,882,396, forward strand.
AAAACCAAGAAAAGGGCTTAATGAAGTTATGTAACCCTCTAGTTCTTGCTGATAAAGCACATGTATAGCCATAAAGAACCCTGATGAGAGCTTCCAAAGAACCCTTCCAGAACTTCTAAGTCAGTTCATCTCAACTGTATCAATGTATCAATGCCAATGTCCCATCTCATGATGAATTTCATGTAATCCTCCTCCTTTATTATCTTGAAAGGACATTCAGCCTACCTAGACACAGAATTTTTTTAAAGACTATGAATCGTCTAAGTCTAATACAAAAGCATAATAAAAGGCAAGCAATATATGATAACCTGAGATGTATTTCAATATACAGATGCTTAGTTCCAAACACTGCTATCAACTATATGTGGCATCATGGTGAGCATGAAAACTACAAGCACAGCTGGAGAGAGTGGTGAGTTGTTGCACGGGCCCATTCAATACCAGGAGCTATGTTTTGCAACTGGTGGTGTGACTTTCTAAAAGTGCAGACTTCTCGTGATTTACACAATATTATATAAAAATAGAACATTACTAAAACTATGGAAAGGACTTATGTTTACTCATAAATGAGTTTTTTTAAAAAAGAGGGTAAGTTCTATCCTCAGATAATTGTGAATGTATTTTTCTCTTGTGTGAATGTCCAGTGGGAGATATTTGTGAGTCAAGCAGGCTGTGCAGCAATCTTTCACCATATAGGACCAGACATCCTGTCCCTCACTCTCATTAAACATCACTTGTGCCCCCTTCATCTGCCATCATTTGGACAATTCATTTGTCCCCATGAATTTCTGGAACACCTCCAATTTAGAGGAATCAGAGTTCTGGCTTCAAAGCCTTTGACGGTGTGGATCACAATAAACTGTGGAAAATTCTGAAAGAGATGGGAATACCAGACCACCTGATCTGCTTCTTGAGAAATTTGTATTCAGGTCAGGAAGCAACAGTTAGAACTGGACATGGAACAACAGACTGGTTCCAAATAGGAAAAGGAGTTCGTCAAGGCTGTATATTGTCACCCTGTTTATTTAACTTATATGCAGAGTACAACATGAGAAACGCTGGACTGGAAGAAACACAAGCTGGAATCAAGATTGCCAGGAGAAATATCAATAACCTCAGATATGCAGATGACACCACCCTTATGGCAGAGAGTGAAGAGGAACTAAAAAGCCTCTTGATGAAGGTGAAAGAGGAGAGTGAAAAAGTTGGCTTAAAGCTCAACATTCAGAAAACGAAGATCACGGCATCTGGTCCCACCACTTCATGGGAAATAGATGGGGAAACAGTGGAAACAGTGTCAGACTTCATTTTTCTGGGCTCCAAAATCACTACAGATGGTGATTGCAGCCATGAAATTAAAAGATGCTTACTCATTGGAAGGAAAGTTATGACCAACCTAGACAGTGTATTAAAAAGCAGAGATATTACTTTGTCAACAAAGATCCATCTAGTCAAGGTTATGGTTTTTCCAGTGGTCATGTATGGATGTGAGAGTTGGACTGTGAAGAAAGCTGAGCGCTGAAGAATTGATGCTTTTGAACTGTGGTGTTGGAGAAGACTCTTGAGAGTCCCTTGGACTACAAGGAGATCCAACCAGTCCATCCTAAAGGAGATCAGTCCTGGGTGTTCATTGGAAGGACTGATGTTGAAGCTGAAACTCCAGTACTTTGGCCACCTGATGCAAAGAGCTGATTCATTGGGAAAGACCTTGATGCTGGGAAAGATTGAGGGCAGGAGGAGAAGGGGATGACAGAGGATAAGATGGTTGGATGGCATCACTGACTGGTGGACATGGGTTTGGGTGGACTCTGGGAGTTGGTGATGAACAGGGAGGCCTGGTGTACGACTGAGTGACTGAACTGAACTGAAATGACACTCTCCCAATGAATGAGAGAAGCTTTTGCTGGTTTTGGAGAAAGGAGAAGTGGAATTGAACAGGATGGAACATGAGTCAAACACTAGAGACTTTGAGGCTGGGTAGCTGGGATGCTAGGGGATTTCCTAGGTGATGCTAGTGATCCTACCCGCCAATGCAAGAGACATAACAGCCTCGGGTTTGATCCCTAGGATGGGAAGATCCCTTGCAGGAGGGCATGGCAACCCACTCCAGTATTCTTGCCTGGAGAACCCCATGGACAGAGGAGCCTGGTGGGCTACAGTCCATAAGGTTGCACAGAGTCAGACACAACTGTGCAACTTGGAATGCATGCATGCAGGGGACTACTGAGGCACCCAGCAGAGTGTTCTGCTGGAGTTTGCCAGGCTTAGGATGGAATTCCATCTCTACAAAGCTGTGATTTGGGAAGGCAGAATGTCGCAGGCATGCCTGAGTTTCTTTCTTTATAATAGAGTTTAGAATGTTCATAAAAAGCTATCCAATGTTGTTCTTCCTCAACCATCCATGCTATCTTGGCACTATGCAGCCATGGCAAAACCCAGGCAAGGGAATGCACAGGACTGTTTATAAGGATCTGATATCCTCCTGTCCTGACTCTGACTCTATCACCATTAGGGTGTGCAGTCTTTTCCTCAGAGTAGCTCTGCTAATAGTAGAGAAAAAAGGTTCCTAATTGGGCTTATTTTTCCAGAGAGTCAGAATGGTTCCTTCTGGAACTATTCTCATTTCTTCTTCCTTTCAGGAAAATTTTTGCTTTTTCATGAACCATGTTAGAGTCTCAGTATGGATGTAGTTTAAAACAACAACAACAACAACAACAACACTTTTCCACTCACAGAAACCAGGAGGGTGAGTTTCTGTGTCACTGAGTCAAAGGCGTTCCCAGGGGTCCTCCATGAACAGCACCCATGAGATTTCCCTCCTGGAGCTTGGAGCCAGGCGGGACCCTGACAGAGCTGGAGGTGTGCCTGGCCATCTCAGGAGCAAGCCCAGCATCTTCAGCCACCAGGCACAATTTAGTGATGGGGGCTGTCCGGCTGTCTACTCCACAATGGTAGTAAATGGGTGGGCACAGCCACTGACCAAGTCTATGTAGGTGAAGATGGGTGCTTAGACCTGCTTGACCACAAGTCCTGGCACTAAGGCAGACCCACAGCAGCCCGGTCATCCCATGTCCATCTGGGGCTCTTCTGTGAGAGCACATCTTGCTTCTTCTCCCTCATCTTCTCCTCCTTTCTCTCCTGAGAAAGTGGGAATGTGCTTCCAGGCGCCCCATACAGGCCAGGTCTCTTGAGCATAATTTTTGTCTTGTTAAACCCAGGAACACCTTACTTCAAATGAGCTTTTCCCTCCATTCAATGCTAATTTTTTATGCCTCTCTGCAAAAATCTTTTCTAATCTTACCGCATGTACAATGTTATCTGCTCCTTAATGATGGGACATGGTCAAAAACTGGACTCCTTACTGAGAGTCCATCTGGGTTCTGTTAAGCAGTTGCCCACAGACCCTGTGGTGCTTGGGGTTGTGTGTGTGTGTGTGTGCATGAGCACATGTGTGTTAGTCGCTCAGTTGTGTCCAACTCTTTGCTACCCCATGGCAGCATGGTAGCTACCCCACAGCAGCGCAACAGGCTCCTCTGTCCATGGAATTCTCCAGGCAAGAATACTGGAGTAGGGTGCCATTCCCTTCTCCAGGGGTTCTTCCCAACCAAGAGATCAAACCCAGGTCTCCTGCCCTGCAGGCAGATCCTTTACCATCTGAGCCACCAGCGAAGCCCACTTGGGACCATATACAGCCTCTAATATGAAGGGCCACTGGTTTTATCATGCTCATCACCTTTCCTCCCTTGTGTGGCTTCTCTTTTACAACATATCCATGACTGTGGCCACCATTTCTTGAGAGAACCCCGATTTCTGGGAGGTTTGGCCTCCACTAAGAACTCCAAAGTTTGACTTACGGTTGGTGCCCAGAACGAACTAAGCTTTTAGGAGATTCTGTCTGGGCAGATGGAACAGAGATGAAGGTCTTTGATTAGACAGAGCATACCTACCAACGTCTTCTGTTGCCCTTCTAGGAAAAACGTTAATATTTGAATAAATTGTCTCTGAACGAACACATGTGTCTTACTCCAAAGGCCTTTTTCATCTCCCAACCTACTCCATGCTGTGACTCCGCTGCACTAACTATTCCAGAACTTCTTGCCTCCCAAAAGGTGTACATGTCTTGTAATTAAGAATAAGGAAATCATATATGCATATGCATAAATGAATCACTTTGCTCTACACCTAAAACTAATGCAATACTGTAAGCCAACTATACTCTAGTGATTTTTTTAAATTTTATTTTAAAAAATAATAAAAAGAATAAGTAAAATACATTAGATGTTTTTCCACCAGTTGTTACAGAAGTAAATAAAACAAGGACCCACCATCTTTTCATGATAATCACTAAAGCAATTTAAAATTTTACAAAGAATCTCTCGTAAGTACAGAATATTGGGGGGATTTTTAAAAAGAAAGTAGCAATTAGCCTTGTGTTGCCACGTTGTCATTTGCTTGTGGACTTCAAAATTCAGTTTCACTTGGAGCTGCCTGTGAGTGAGGCACCATCGTTAATCTTTCATTCTCAGGCCACGTTTCTTCCCTTGGTGGCTCTTAGATCTCCTCTTTTTTTTGCCAAGAATTCAGTCCTTCCCCCAGCTGGGAGGGAGGCATGAACCTCTTGTAGGTTTCTCAGTCTCTCTCAGAGTTACAACATGAAGGTTAGTTGTAGCACATTTAGGAGACAGGAAAGAGTTATGAGAAAAGAATAAACCATCCCTCCAAGCCAGCCTGCTTCTGCTGCACCAAACAGTCTCTGTCATGCTCCAGTGTCTGGCTCGCTCTAGAAGTATATGTTACCCTGCTGTTTTCCCAGAGTGGTGACAGTTTTCTTTAGCTGAGCCATAAAGCTTGATCTTGGAAAGGAGAACTGTGGGAGAGCAGACACCAGACAGCCAACACCAGCTGGAGACAACAGGGTCTGGAATCAAGTTTGCTACATTTCTGGAGGTCATGAAAGCAGGCTGAATAAAGTTGTATTTTTAGTCTACATGGCTTTCCCTTCCTTTTCTGAGAAAACATAAACTAGGATTTTATTAAAAAATACTGTGGACAAAAAAAAAATCAAGAAAAAGACTAAGAGGAGAAAAATGAGATATAGTAACAAATGAGCAAAGAAATGAGTTAAAATAAACAAAAATATACAAACGTTCTGGAGGGCAGTTTGACAAAATATACCAAATTTATCAGAGATGTGTATAACTTTGATCCAAAGTATCCATTTCTAGGAATTTCTGTTACCATTAGAGAAGTTTATAAATCTTTAGCTTCAAAACATTTGTACTAAGACTGTATGTAATGAAGGAAAAATTGGAGAAAATATAAATGTTCAATAATATAAGACTGGTTTAGAAAGTTCTGGTCTGTCCAAATGGTGGAATACTATGTGGCCACTTAAAACAACATTATAGGTATTATTTATTGGTTTCAAAATAAATTATTTAAATATTTTAGAGTAAAAATGTCAGATTTCAAAAATAGTGTGTAGGAAATTCTGTTCTGGCCAAGGACTAAGCAAGAATCAGATTTACTCTCCTGCCAGAAAAAAACAAAAAATGGACAAAATATATGAACAATTTTCAAGATACTGTACATTATGAGCTGAGCCCTACTACCATCTTAATTTACTGTGATAGAATTTCTAGATCACAGTGCCAAGAGAAAAAAACCTAGTGGATTCCATGAGTTGCAGAGATGGAAGAGAGAGTAGTACAAGGGCATTAAGATGGCTAGGGTTTTCAGGAAAGAACACTTGAAAGCAGAGCATTGCACAGAGAGAGAATTTTGGAAATATGCAGAAGATCAGTCTTGAGTATTCAGCTGATTGGTGCATGCATACGAAGAAACTGAGAGAAAGGGAAAGAACCACTCAAAAGGATTAGAGAGAATCATGCCTGATATACAAACCAGGCCAGGAATAATACCTGTTTCTTCTAGAAAGACTAAAAAACAAATCTCATGATCCATAGAGCCTTGGGTAGAGTATACAAAATGCTTCAGTAATAGGCAATAATTAGCCCTAGACAGAGCACTCCCCTAGTACTGCATGGTAGACCTTCAAAGCAAGACCTAAAAGAATCAAACTATTTCAACTATGCTACCTATGTTACAAAATTCAACATTGTTTATAGATGTACACAGCAGGTAAACTCACAATGTCTGGCATCTAGTCTAGGGTTCAAACCAAGGTCTCCTGCTTTGCAGGCAGATTCTTTACCATCTGAGCCACCAGGGAAAGTGAAATTGCTCAGTTGTGTCTGACTTTTTGTGACCCCATGGACTATAGCCTACCAGCCTTCTCCATCCATGATATTTTCAAGGCAAGAGTACTGGAGTGGGTTGCCAGTTCCTTCTCCAGGGGATCTTCCCAACCCAGGGATCAAACCTGGGTCTCCCGCATTGTGGGCAGATGCTTTACCCTCTGCAGCATCAGGGAAGCCCTAGTCAAAATTACCAGGGATGAAAAGAAGAAAGAAAATACAACTTGTAATGAGGAGAAAAATCAATCAAAACTGATTCAGAGATGGCACAGATGTTAGAATCGGGAGACAAGGACTCTAAAAGAGCTGCTACAATTGTGTCCCATATGTTCAAAAATTTAAGTGGAGATGAGGAAGATATGAAAAAAAAAGACTCCAATTAATCTTTGGGGGATTAAATATACAATGTCTAAGGTTATTTTTTTTAAACATACTGTTGACAGATTATACATTACGTAAGAAAGGAATGGTAAACTTGAAGACACAGCAATAGAAATTATCAAACTAAAACAGAATGAAAGGGGAATTTAAAAAATATGAGCAGAGCATTGGTAGCTGTGGAACAACTTTGAGCAGACCAATATATATGTAAGTGGAAGCTCTAAAACAGGAGGGAGAGATGGATTAAAAAAAAAAAGATATATATATATATAAAAATATTTGAAGAAACTGTTCAGAAAACTTTCAGCTTTGATGAAATTTATATACACAGGAATGAAAGAAATCCAACAAACCCAAGCACTCAAAGAAACAAGAACATCATCAAGTCATATCATAATCATATTGTTCGAAATCAAGGATAAAAAGAAAATCTTAAAGGAAGCCAGAAAAAGAGAGAGAGATGTTACACACAAAGGAGCAAAGATAGGGATGACGGACGATTTCCTGCAGAAGAAATGCAAGCAAAAAGACAGTGGATCTTTGAAGTAGTGAGGAAAAAAAACTGCCCATTTGTATCCTATATGCAACAAGATCTTTCAAGAGTGAAAACAAAATAAAGGCATTTTCTGACATAAAAAAGCTGAAAGAATTCATTACTAGCAGACCACACTATAAGGAATGTTAAAAAAAAAAAAATCCTGTTGTCAAAGAGAAAATGATTCCAGATGGAAATGTGGCTCTAGACAAAGCAATGAAGAGCACCAGATATGGTAACTAGAACACAGAAGGTATTTTTCTAAATAGTTAAATATCTTTAAAAGAACTTTAAAAAATAGTTGACTGTTTAAACAAAAACACAACAATATAGTGTGGGGGGTGTAAACAAGTAAAATGTAAAAGGACATGTAAAAGTGAAATGTATACCAACAATAGCACAAAGGTCAGGAGGGAAGCAACAGAAGCAAAGGATTGTAAGGTTTTTATACTGTATGTTAAGTGCTTTAATATAATTTGAAGGCAGACTGTGATGAGTTCATTGTAAACACTGAAGTGAACAACAAAGTAAAGAACCAAAAAGTTATAGCTAATAAGCCAACAAAGTTGATAAGATGTAATTACAAAAATATTAATTAATCAACAAGAAGGCTGAGGAAGAGGAAAAGGAAAACAGGGACATATAGGACAAATAGAAAATAGCAAGATGACAGATTTAAACTTAATCCTATCAAAACCACATTAAATGCAAATAGTCTCAATCCCCCAATTAAAAGACAGAGATTGTTGGAATGTATTTAAAAGGCAAGACTCTATGTTGTCTACAGGAAATGCATTTTAAATATAAAAACACAAATGAGTTAAAAGTTTAAAAATGAAAAAATATACCACATTAACAGCATTCAAATGAAAGCTGAAATGCTTATATTTACTGTCAGACAATGTAGATTTCAGAACAAAAATATTACCAGGGATAAAAAAGACATTTAATAATGATAAAGGATTCATTAAAAGGACATAACAATTCTAAATGTTTATGTCCTGGATCACATTTCTGCATAATACATGAAGTGAAAATTGAAATGACTTCAAGGAGAAATAGACAAATTTGGTAAGAGTCAGATGTTTCAACTGCCTTCTTTCAACAATCAATAGAATAAGTAGACAGGAAATAAGTAAGGATATAGACTATTTGAACAACACTACCTACCAACTTGACCTAATTGACATTTAGAAAGCATTCCACCCAAGAGCGGCAGGATATACATTCTTTTCAAGTGTATAGGGGGCGGCAATGGCACCCCACTCCAGTACTCTTGCCTGGAAAATCCCATGGGCGGGGGAGCCTGGTAGGCTGCAGTCCATGGGGTCGCTAGGAGTTGGACACGACTGGGTGACTTCACTTTCACTTTTCATTTTCTTGCATTGGAGAAGGAAATGGCAACCCACTCCAGTGTTCTTTCCTGGAGAATCCCAGGGACAGCGGAGCCTGGGGGGCTGCCGTCTATGGGGTCCCACAGAGTCGGACATGACTGAAGTGACTTAGCATAGCATAGCATATAAATATGACCACATTGTGTGTTATAAATATTACTATAAAGTCTAAATAATCCATGGGTCAAAGAAGTAATCAAAAGGGAAATTATCAAATATTTTGGATTAAATGAAAACAAAAATACAGCATATCAGAATTTGTAGTATGCTGCTAAAGCAGTACTTGGCAAGGGCTGGGTGAGGGCAGAGGAATTCATTGAACTAAACGCCTGTATTGGAGAAGAAAAAAGGTCTTGATCAATAATTTCAGCTTCTAGCTGAAGAAACCTTTATCTAACCCAAAGTTGTAAAGATTTTCTCCTGTATTTTTTTCTAGAAATTTTACAGTTAAAATTTTTTCTTTATCTTTATCATCCAGTTTAAGTTAATTTTTATATGGTTTGAGATATGCATCAAAGTTCTCTCTCTCTTCCTCTCTCTTATAGATACTCAATTGTTCCAGCATCATTTGTTGAAAATACTATCCTTCCTCTACTTTATGTCTTTGTAAAAAATCTTGCCCACATCTGCATTGCTCTATTACTGGAATCTCTCTTCTGTTATATTTGCTTTTTACCAATAGCACGCTGTCTTTATTATTGTATTTTTATGATAAATTTTGAAGTCAGGTGATGCTACTTCTCCACGTTTGTTCTTAGCAGAGTTTGATTATTCTAGGTCCTTTGCATTTCATTCCATATGAACATCACGAATAGCTTGTCAAATCCTATTAAAAAGCCTGCTGGGATTTTGGCTGGGATTACTTTGAATCTTTAGATAAATTTGAGGAGAATTAACACCTTAATGATATTGAGTTTTCTGACCCAAGAATGTGACTCTTGTATCAGTTTATTTAGGTCTTTTTAAAATCTCTCTCAGTTTTTTGCAGTTTTTAATGCACAGATCTTTCAGGTTTTTAATCAGATTATTCTATCCTGTTTTAAATAGGTTTAAAAAAACAATAATGTCAGTTTCTAATTGTTCTTTGCTGGTGTTTCTTATATATGACACCAAAGAATTAAAAAATTAATTGACTTCATCAAAATGAAAAAAGTTAGCTCTACAAATGATACTGTTAAGAGAAGGAAAAGAAAAGCCATAGATTTGGAGAAAATATTTGCAAGTCATATATCTGATAAAGGACTTGCATTTCAGAATAAGAACTCTCAAAATTCAGCAATAAGGAAATGACCCAGTTTTTTAAAATGAGTGAAGAAGGTGACTCAGTGGTAAACAATCTGCCTGCCAATGCAGGAAACTTGAGTTTGATCCCTGGATAGGGAAGATCCCCTGGTAAAGGAAATGGCTACCCACTCCAGTATTCTTGCCTGGAAAATTCCATGAACAGAGGAGCCTGGCGGTCTACAGTCTATGGGGTTGCAAAAGAGTCGGACACGACTTAGCAACTAAACAACAGTTACAAAGAAGTTATGTGATAGCAAATAAGCACACAAAAGAACGCTCAACAACTTTATTCATTAGGAAATGCAAATTAAAAACAGGGAGACACCATTATATATATATACATACACACACACACACTAAAATAGCTAAAGCTTTTTAAACTGAGCACACCAAGTGTTAGAAAAAATATGGAGGAACTAGAACTCTCATATACTGCTGGTAGGAATGAAAAGTGGCGTAAGTACTTAGAAACAATTTGGCAGTTTCTTAAAAAATTAAACACTCAGCTGACATATGATTTAGTTATTCCCATTCCTATTCATTTACCCCAGAGAAATAAAACATATGTCCTACAAAGACTTGTAATCAATATTCATGGAAGCTTTATTTATGAGAGGCTGAAGAGGGAGCAAACCAAATAAGCATAAGAAGTAAAAGAAGAAACAAACTGCAGTATATCCATACAATAGAGTTCTACTCAGCAATGAAAAGGAATAAACTACTGACTCTGCTACAACATGGGTGAATCTCAAGATAATTATGCTGAGTGGAAGAAGCCAGAAGAGAAGGATATATAATGTATGATACCATTTACACAAAATTCTAGAGAATTTAAAGTAGTACATAATGACAAAAGCAGACCTATTGTTGCCTGAAAATGGAACTGTGGGAGAGGAGGCAGGGTAGAGGGATTACAATTGAGCATGAGAAAATGTTGTAGGTGATGGATCCGTTCACTATCTTAATTGTGGTGATGACTTCAGAGGTGTATACACAGTCAGCACGTTAATTGTATACTTTTAAAGTATGCAATTTATTATATGTCAATGTGTCAAACATTATTCATCAATAAAGCTGTTAAAATAGTATAGCTTTATTTTCCTAAAAATATGTGTGCAATTTATATGGTTGGGAAGAGGGCATACACACTAAAGAACTGAAACACAGCTCATTTTCTCTTCTCTCCTTTTCCCCCTTCTTTCTCCTCATCTTCCTCTTCTTGTGCTCATTTACAATTTCTGATTTTCCAAAAATGACATGTAGTACATGTGTAACCAGACTGAAAGAGAAAGAACAATGTAGAGCAAAGAATCAGAGAGATGAAGAAGAAAAGCTGAAGATTTTGTTAACAAAATCAGAAAAAAAAAGCACAGGAGGCTCCATTTGGAGGAATTATAAAGATCTCTTTTTGAACAAAAATTTTTAGAAAAATTCATCAAAAGCAAAATATTGAAGGATCAACTTTATGGACTTTCAAGCAAACAAACTTGTCAGAAATTTCCAAGGCAGTTTGACTGGATTATCACAGTTTCAGAAATAAATACATAAATAAATAATTATTGGTTATTTTCCAAGCAGCAACTTCAACATAACATGCAGAAGGAGAAAACAAACCCACTGGTGGCTGAAGGTTTGGGAAGAACAAAATTATTTTCTATATAGTGATGAATTTCTAGCTAAGAGAGGATGGATGGTCTAGGTCAGCTTTATTGCCAGTGGCGATTCTGAAAAAGAGTTTTCTGTTTTGGGAGGAATTAGTTGCTGCATTACGACAGCTGACATAGTTAGTGACCTAGATAATTTTCTGGAATCAAAAGGATTGTGGAAATGACATTTTTGTGTTAGAGTTGGTGGCTAGTGAAACCATGACAAGGAGGTACTAGAACATCAAATGTTTTCAGTTCAGTTCAGTTCAGTTGCTCAGTCATGTCTGACTCTTTGCAACCCCATGAACCACAGCACGCAACTCCCAGAGTCTACCCAAACCCATGTCCATTGAGTCTGTGATGCCATCCAACCATCTCATCCTCTGTCTTCCCCTTCTCCTCCTGCCCTCAATCTTTCCCAGCATTAGGGTCTTTTCAAATGAGTCAGCTCTTCCATCAGGTGGCCAAAGGATTGGAGTTTCAGCTTCAACATCAGTCCTTCCAATGAACACCCAGGACTGATTTCCTTTAGGATTCACTGGTTGGATCTCCTTGCAGTCCACGGGACTCTCAAGAGTCTTCTCCAGCACCACAGTTCAAAAGCATCAATTCATCGGCACTCAGCTTTCTTTATAGTCCAACTCTCACATCCATACCTGACTACTGGAAAAACCATAGCCTTGACTAGACAGACCTTTGTTGACAAAGTAATGTCTCTGCTTTTTAATACGCTGTCTAGGTTGGTCATAACTTTCCTTCCAAGGAGTGTCTTTTAATTTCACGGCTGCAATCACCATCTGCAGTGATTTGGGAGCCCAGGAAAATAAAGTCAGCCAGTTTCCCCATGTATTTGCCATGAAGTAGTGGGACTGGATGCCATGATCTTAGTTTTCTGAATGTTGAGCTTTAAGCCAACTTTTTCACTCTCCTCTTTCACTTTCATCAAGGGCTCTTTAGTTTTTCTTCACTTTCTGCCGTAAAAGTGGTATCATCTGCATATCTGAGGTTATTGATATTTCTCCCAGCAATCTTGATTCTAGCTTGTGCTTCCTCCAGCCCAGCATTTCTCATGATGTACTCTACATATAAGTTAAATAAGCAGGGTGACAATATAGAGCCTTGACATACTCCTTTTCCTATTTGGAACCAGTCAGTTGTTCCATGTCCAGTTCTAACTGTTGCTTCCTGACCTGCATATAGGTTTCTGAAGAGGCAGGGCAGGTGGTCTGGTATTCCCATCTCTTTCAGAATTTTCCACAGTTTATTGTGATCCACACAGTCAAAGGCTTTGGCATAGTCAATAAAACAGAAATAGATGTTTTTCTGAAACTCTCTTGCTTTTTCCATGATCCAGCAGATGTTGGCAATTTGATCTCTGGTTCCTCTGCCTTTTCTAAAACCAGCTTGACCATCTGGAAGTTCACTGTTCATGTATTGCTGAAGCCTGGCTTGGAGAATTTTGAGCATTACTTTACTAGCGTGTGAGATGAGTGCAATTGTGTGGTAGTTTGAGCATTCTTTGGCATTGCCTTTCTTTGGGATTGGCATGAAAACTAACATTTTCCCATCCTGTGGCCACTGCTGAGTTTTCCAAATTTGCTGGCATATTGAGTGCAGCACTTTCACAGCATCATCTTTCAGGATTTGAAATAGCTCAACTGAAATTCTATCACCTCCACTAGCTTTGTTCGTAGTGATGCTTTCTAAGGCCCACTTGACTTTGCATTCCAGGATGTCTGGCTCTAGGTGAGTTTGAGTGATCACACCATCTTGATTATCTGGGTCATGAAGATCTTTTTTGTACAGTTCTTCTGTGTATTCTTGCCACCTCTTCTTAATATCTTCTGCCTCTGTTAGGTCCACACCATTTCTGTCCTTTATTGAGCCCATCTTTGCATGAAATGTTCCCTTGGTATCTCTAATTTTCTTGAAGACATCTCTAGTCTTTCCCATTCTATTGTTTTCCTCTATTTCTTTGCTCTGATCACTGAGGAAGGCTTTCTTATCTCTCCTTGCTATTCTTTGGAACTCTGCATTCAAATGGGTATATCTTTCCTTTTCTCCTTTGCTTTTCACTTCTCTTCAAATGTTTTACTAAGTCCCAAAGCCCTCAGATGGAGCAGCACTCCAAGGCAGGATGCTCTGAGTTTCTGCTATTTTATAAAATACACAGTAAATGACACTGTTGCCTGTTAGAGGAAAGAGGGGGGCAGTATAGCTCACTCACTGAGACCTCAGTGGGGGTCTCAGTATAGACCCCCACTATACTCATTTAGGTGGGGGGTCTAAATTTGCAGTGACTGTGGGATTCAGTCAATGCAAATTTAGACCTCTACCTCTACCACTGTCTTTGTGGTCATGGGCATTTTATTTTTCTCATCAGCCCAATAAGAATCCCAACAGTTAGTTGTGGGTGTTATGAAGAGGAAATGAGATAATACAAGAAAGGCACTTAATGTTTAAAATGTCATACTTACAATAATGTCCTTGATATATATTAGAATTTTTTGGCTCTAAAAAATTTGGTCCTAAATAAAAACTATTGTAAAATAGTAAATTAGACTAATAGAATGTCAGAGTTGAAGCGGCCTTAGAAACTATGGCCCAGCTGGCCAAACTGAGGCCTGGAGAATTTAAACTGAGACAGCCTGATAGCTCTCCCTGCTTAAAGCGTGTCCCATTACACAGCATAGTCGCTTGATATTGCTCATCTGGATTCATTGTAAGTTCTTCAGCAACTCATAAGCTTCTGCTTGGCAGTGATTAGGATGTTTTAAGCAAGTACAAAATGGTCAGCAGAGCCAAGCTCTCCAGGGTGCTTGATAAGTATTACCTGGTGATGGCAATTACATGACAATGTAGAGACAAGGAGAGAGACTGGTTCCAGAAGCTCCCTAGAGTGAAAATGAATCTCCCCCGCCCCCCCCCCCCGCTCTGCTCTCTCTCTAACACACAAGCACACACACACATACATTGAGCCTATTCCTCTTTGTCTTCTTTGCCTTGCTCAACAAGCATTTATGCAGCAAAATCAACTCGTTCTCAAATGTCCCAAAATATAATTAATTCTTAAAATAAATTTTATGTAAGGTTACATTATTTCAGATTTACCAACTGTCTCTACCTAGCCTAAGATACTCGCTCAGCATATTTGTTTAATAAACAGGAGAGAAACCAAGTCCTTAACTACTCGTCCCCTTCCTTGCCAGCTTGGTTCAAATTCCTGTTCTTCTTGGATCTGAGCTTCAAGAGATTCAATCCCAGCATGCCCTGGGATATATGGCAGTGGAGCCCAATGGCAGAAACAGACATTCTTCCAGCTTCTCCTGAGTGACGCCTCTATAGTGTGGCTTTGCGACTGCTTTTAAAGCAAACTCCATCCATCTGAAAACCATGCACCAAAATGTGTTCCAAATTCAAACTCTCAACAATTTGAGGCCATCCCACACAGCTACTTCTCTCTCCACGACTTAAAACTGAGGAAAACTTGACTCATGGTCATTCTACAAAATTCTCTTTTGCTTGTTTCAAATTCTGCTTTGTCTTCTTGCTGTATTTTCTCAAATAGAAAGCAAAGTGACAGCGACGTGAAGACCATCTGCCTCTACATATGAAGCTAATCGAATCCTCCCAAGGCAGTTGCCAACAGCATCCTGACCCTTGCTGGGATTCTTCAATATTGCGATAAAAAGTGCAAATTGTAGTTCAAATATGTCTTCACTCTAAGTGCATTGGGTCATTTCCCTTAACAATGTGAATGTGCTCTCATTATCATGTTCAACTTGATTAGTGTATGGTCTAACATTTAAAAGTGCACTTCAGATAAAAGAATGTATAAATGCATGATTGGTTCCTAATAAATTGAGCAACCTCTTAATGAACTGTGAGCCATCTAGAGAGGAACTATTACATACCAGTCACAGAAATGGCAAACCAGACAAAAATAGATTGTGTGTATGTGTGTGTGTGTATGTGTGTGTGTAGGGAGAGAAAATGATCTTCCTCCATCTCCCATGATACACTGATTACTAAGTTCATTGAAAAGATGTAAGATTTTCTTAGTCATTTAAAATAAATTCTGTCCCACCCCTTTCTAGTCCCATTTTTCTTTCTTTCCTCTCTTGTTTTTCTTTGGCTTTTTCTTGCTAGACGTATATTTTATAGTGTTAGAATAAACAATGGTACTGGCCACGTAGTCTGTTCACAGAGTTTAAAACTAGTAGTTTGATGTCTTATTTGTGACTCCTATCTTTCATTTACTCCTGATTGGAGTCTAAACATTTTCAGAAGAATGAGGCAGGATGTCTCTTCTCTGTACTTCCCCTCTTGCTCATATCAGATAAACATAGGTAAAACTGAATTGTGAGCTTGAAGATTTACTTGGCAGCAGGCTCACCCATAAGAAGTTTAAGAACTGTGCAGATCAGCATCAACAAATGTTTACTTGGCGTAGAGTAAGTGCAAGAGGAACATGAACAAGTAAGAGCCCAGGTTCCTCATTGATAACAAGGTAGGGCTTGCCAAGTTCCGTGTCCGTGCTGCAGGCAACGCACATGAGACGGGAGGGCTCATCAGAGATGGGACAGTGGGCGAAGGGCTCAAAGAAGAGATGACACTTGAGTTTGGCCTTAAAGGATGTGACTGGACAAAGATGAATCCAGTGAAGGACAGAGGACGTTAGAGCAGGAGGCCCCAGTTAGGAAAGAACATTCTGTGACAGGGGTCTGTGGAGGAGCCTATTGAAGGTGCCGGGACAGTCCATGGAGTGGTACTTGATGCCATGAGAAGTTGAGGATCATGAAACTGCCTTAGGATGGGAAAGTACCAAAGGCTTCAGAGAAGGCAGTGAGTCCTGCTGAGACTGATGGCTCTGGCCTGGTGTGTAGGCCAGGTTGTCAGGGGAGAGCATGGTAAGCAGAGGGTCTGGAAGGAGGTTGGGCCAAGTAGGGCATGCATGTGTGGGTAACAAGGGAAAGACAGTAGTGAGGATAGGGAGCCTGAAGGCAAGGATGCTCTGGGTGAGGGGTCTACCCCACATAGCAGCTTTTACACAGATGGAGACAAATGTTACTCCTTTTTGCTTTCCTTAAAATGACACAGACACAGACACACACACACACACACACACCTGGGAATGCTGACACACACAGACACACACACACACACTTGGGAATGCTGACACACACACACACACACACACACACCTGGGAATGCTCACACACACACACACACACACACCTGGGAATGCTGAGTCAACAGGTAAGAATGCTGGAGAGATGCTTAAGGAGCCTCAGGCCTTCAAGCCTTGTAGAAACCTTAGACTCTTCCAGCTGAGACCTCACCCATCACGAAGCAGAGATAAGTGTCCCCTCTCTGCCCTGTTGTAAACTATAGAATCTGTAAGCCTAAGAAATGGTCATTTTATGCCATTTACTATGTTTTGGGGTAACTTGTTCCAAAACCATAGCATCAATAAGAGCCTACCTCTTGACTCCACTAAGCCTATCCTGTCCTTCTCCAGCCCCTACTCCAGTGGTCAGATTTTTTTCTGTAAAGGACCAGAGAGTAAATATTTTAAGCTTTGCATCTATTCTACCATTCTTGCATAAAGGCAGCCATGGACAATACCTAAATGAATGAGCCTGGCTGTACTCCAATAAAACAGGCAGCCACTGAATTTGGTCTAGGGGCCTAGTGTGATGAGCTCTAGCCTATACTTGAGTCATCAGCACTAGGTCTCATAATCACAGCAGTTTAGGTCGGTCCTACTGGCTATTCTAGGGGACAGGGAGTGTACACGGGGCCCGGGTTCAAGAGCAGGTCAAAGGAGGCTGAGTGATCAAAATGTCTGGGGTGACATATTTCCCTACCCTCCACCCCTACCCACTGAAGAACCCTAGCCATTTCCACCACCATGGTCGTTAGGTCCTCCGAATTCTCGTAAGCTGGAGTTCTTCCTCCAATTTTACTTGGTTCTTAACTGCCCCATATGGACTGAGTTCAACACTGTAATCTTGAGGGTTTTCCCACTGCTCAAAGCATAACTGATTTGTAAAACCCAGCTCCCTGTTACTAAGTGCTCAGAATTCATTTCAGAAACCAAAAGGGTGCTCTTCACCCATGATACATGGGACTCAAGGATGGGCAAGAATGCATTCCATGATCCAATTCCTATCCCTTGAAATGCCAACAACTGTGAACAGCAGCGAGCGACAAGTAGGCAGGAGAGTACAATGGGCCCGTGCTTTTGTTCTGCCCCCGGAGAGCCGAGTTGCTGTTGGGTCCTTGATACCTTGAAGTGCTGATTTTGCAATGATGGTGAAGTAAGCGGTACTGAGTTCACAAGTGCACATCACAGAACACGCTGAGAAAGAGGCCTTAATGAGAGACAGAAGGACTATAAGCTAACCAGAAAATTCGCCTCTCCTTCCTCCTGGTTTTACAGGATTCTCTAATAAGGGGATAACTTGGAGAAAAAGGAGAGAAACTCAACTAAGTATAACAGCAGGAGTCCCTCCAGCAATCTTCTAAGCAGCTTCCTGAGAAGGCCCTCCAGCCATTTAGCAGAGCCTGGGAAGGCTTAATGAGAACAGCCCCACATGCATGACCTGTACACAGCCACTCCGATGCCAGCTGCCTGGACCTTTGCCCACCCAGAGTTAGCAGGTCACTCAGAAAAAGCAGAACGGGAGAAATTCTCAGTGACTGCTCTCAGCCCTGACCCTGCTGTTATTATATTACATTATAAGATAATGCAAACATATAAAATAAAAATACCTTAGAGGAAAACACATAAATATATATGTTTTTATAATGTGCCTCTGTGCTAAGTCGTGTCTGACTCCATGAGACCCTGTGGGCAGACAGCCAGGCTCCTCTGTCCATGGGATTCTCCAGGCAAGAATACTGGAGTGGGTTGCCATGCCCTCCTCCAGGGAATCTTCATGCCCCAGGGATTGAACCCAGATCTCTTATGTCTAACTTGCATTGGCAGGCAGGTTCTTTACCACTGACACCACCTGGGAAGCCCATAGTTTTATATTAGAGTCACTGAAATTTAAATGTAAGAGTGCTAGGGAAATGAACTTGTGATTTCACTCCTAAGATAAGTGGAAAGTGAGAATAGAATTATGAGGAAATCTATCTCCTCCAATACAAAAAAAAACAAACAAACCCCATTAGCACAGATTGTTTAGAGGGAAAATATATCACCCTGAGAAGATAGAAAAATACCTTTCAGAATGACCTAATGGGCTCTTGGGCATCACAGCAAGTTAGAAATTTGGCAGCTCAAACAACCAAAGTAGGGATGGTTTGGGGATCTTGGAATGAATAAAATCTTTCTTTCTCTTCCACCTGTCCCCTAAATCATGACAACTTTATAAGGAAGCAGGACAACAATTGCAGTGAACTCTCACCTTAGGCCTCAGAGGAACTGCCATATTCTTTCAGAAAGCACTTGATAAAACAGCTGTTTGTGTGAGCCCTAGCTCAAACCTTGTGGGAAAACTGTGTTTAAAAGAGTCACTTTGATTTACAAAAAGTAACAGAGTGAATTCTGTTCTAAAATACCTCAGGAAGGCTTTCCACGGAATCAAACTGTACTTTCCAATGCAGAGTGCTGCATTTGTGCCTGGTGATGAGCCGAGTGGCTGGTTCAGAGACCCTACCCTGGCCTGGATGCAGGGTGACTGAGCTGAGCCACTGAACCCTCAGTCTTCTCATCTGCAAAAGGGGTCTAGTAAACCAGTGTAGCTCATTCAGTTGTTATGAGTAAGATCCAAATGAGATAAAGCATGGGAAAACCCAAAGTGATTTGCTAAGTTATTAGTTTTGTGACATTCTGTACAACTGGAAGCAAAAAACGAATGAGGAGAAAGAAAGACGATGGCGATGATCTGGTGATCAAAGAGTTTATTAAACATTTATATAGCACTTTCGATTCTCAAAGAGGATAATAATCTCTTCCCCTGAGTTTAAGTCCATGGAATTCTCCGGGCCAGAATATTGGAATGGGTAGCCTTTCCCTTCTCCAGGGGATTTTCCCAACCCAGGGATCAAACCCAGGTCTCCCTCGGTTAACATCTCATTTACTGACCTTGGAGCAATTACCTGTGTCAAAACGTGGCAGAAGGGGTAAAAGTTCAGAAAAGCACCAGCGCAGTTGTTTTCCTTCTGGATACACATGCGTGTCATCAGCCGTCAAGAAATCCCTTCCCTCCTCCCCTTTGCCCTCACCCCACACTCCAACTTATCTAAGGGCAACATAAAATAGAACCCCAGGCCAAACTTTAGCTACAAACTACACATATTTCTCTTTTCTTTATCACAGAACCAAGCTAGCAACTTAAACCTCAAGACTTCTGATGAAACCTACCTGCCAAAGTCCTGATTTTCCTAAACAGCACAGAAAAAGCCAATGGACTTTGTCCTGGAAAAGGGAGCTAGGCCTCCAGAGCTCCACCCTGTGCCCTAATCATAGCTCTATGCCTGAGCCAGCTGGTGGAGGGCTGCCGGTCAATTACTGATTCTCTAATCTCTGATCCCTTAAACAAACTCATCCTGCAATTGCTGATATCTTGAAAACAAACAAAGCTTTGGTGGTTCTTTCTATTGCTGGAGATGGAGGCTTCAGCTGAGGGTCAGGATGCATTTGTCTTCAGGGAGTAGAACACAAACAAAAGGAAACATTTCAATGGGCTAGGCAAATGTCCGGCCAAAATCCTGTTCTGAACTGGAGACATTTGGTGCCCTGTGTTGAAAGCTTGATTTTGGCTCTGGCCAGGTTATAGCAAGGCTGGTTTGCTTTTGCTCTTTCACCCTCCCCCGGGCTGGGTCTTGATAGCAAAGCAGGTGCCTGGTCCTAGGGAGGGTAGGTGGTGGGCCAGGGTGCCGAGGAGGAAGGACAGATGGACGTAAGGCAGCAAGAGCAGCCTTGGGACCTCCTCATGGAGGGTCATGACTGTGCACCTGGGGAGGAGTTTCAGCTAGGATTGAGTTTTCAGTTTGTCTTTTCCTATTGTAAATCCCATCTGTAAACTCCACTCAATTTTATTTTATATTAGGTGTCCCAGCAGGTGAGAGAATGACCAAGTGTCAGCAATGCTTTGGGAAGTGGGGATGGGTAGGTGGGAAGTCTTAGTGGAAAATAGCTATAACCGTGTATCTTTGTATAGCAGTTTGGGGCTTAGGATAGGGAAGGGGGAGAGGAAATATAAACACAGAGCTAAGGGTGCAGGGGTGAAGGAGGCCCGAGGGGACATTTTAGCCCTCCCCCATCCCACACTACAGATAAGAAAACTGGCCCGGAGAGCTTCATTTACTTTCCAAAGTTTGATGAAAAGTTCCCATCTGTTGTTTATATACTTGGGCTGGAATTTCCCTGCCAACCTCCACTGCCCCTTTATCTAAAAACAAGGTTGGAATTTCTCATTCTGTTTCTCTGA